>NC_138772.1:489221193-489763693 GCF_965119305.1 Pelophylax lessonae | reverse complement strand
GATTGGTAAATAACAGTTGAAATCCAATATAAAAAAACAATGCACACATTTTCAGCAATAAGAGTTACAAGGATCTGATACTTTCTTGTGTTAGAAATGACTGATAACAACAGCCAATTAATCTGAAATAATACCTCTTGAATTCATTATCCTGTGATGGCACGCTGATGTGAAGATATTAAATCTTGGTTGAGTCTTTCACAATTGAATTCCCATCCTTGGTCACATTATTCTGTCCTCTATTGTCTGTAGTCATTTAGTTAGTGTAAAATACTCTTCCTGTGTCCTTAGCTACAGAAACTGATTCTTTTCAGAGGAGATTGAAAAAGAACAGCTTTAAAGTTCTACAAACTACACAATGCAGCATTGGGTCCATTGTAAGACAGACAAAAGGATGTCTTTGCCATTGAAATTTCTTCTCCATCCGGTGATGTATTGCGGCTAATAAAGCAATGCTGGAAATGGGCTGCTTTTCGCAATGCACATGTATGCATCCTTTTATTATTCAAATCAAGTAATCTGCTTGGAAAAATTTAAAGAGAAGTTTAAGGCAACAGGTGAAAGCAATCAGTGATCTATTTGTAGCACCCCTCTGACACCCCAAATACAGGAGAGCAACTCCAGAGGCTAAGGGCAGGCTAGCATTTCTCCCCAGGGCTAAAATGGAGGGAGACTGGGAAAAGATATTGGGCACCAGTCACTTTTGTCTTTTTAAATGATTGCAGAATAGATAGGGAGGTGAGGGTTAGGGGTCCTAAATACCGTAGCAGATCACTTACAGACTCTTTAGATCCAGATCAATGTCCATCTTCTCAGTGTCTGAACCTTTAGGCTGGGTTCACACATATGCAAATTGGTTGCGGGGGTCTCTGCATCCAATTTGCAGGAAAGGAGAGTGTGACTGGCTCTCAATGGAGCCGGTACACACAGCTTCGGGGCGACTGCAGTCCCCATTTGGAAAGGGTCTTGTCCGTCTTTGGCTCTGAGTCAGGTGCGAATTCAGCATGTGTGAACCCAGCCTTAAAGTGATTGTAAAGTCTCGTTTTTTTTCAAACATGTTATACTTACCTGCTCTGTGCAGTTGGTTTTGCACAGAGCAGCAAGGATCCTTCTCTTCTCGGGTCCCTCGCTGGCACTCCTGACCCCTCCCTCCTATTGAGTGCCCTCACAGCAAACAGCTTGCTATGGTGCACACGAGCCGAGCTGCAGCTCTGTGTGTCCATTCAGACACAGGTTTGCGGGTTGGCCCGCCCCTCTCTCTCCTTATTGGCTAACTGACTTTGATTGACATCAACAGGAGCCAATGGCGCCTCCGCTGTGTCTCAGCCATTCAGGAGGGAGAGTTCCAGATGGCACTTGTGCACAATGCTGGATCTAGATGGGGCTCAGGTAAATATTAGGGGGGCTGAGGGGGGCTGCTGCACACTGAAGGTTTTTTTTTATCTTAGTACATAGAATGTATTAAGAAAATAAAACCTTCTGCCTTTAGAACCACTTTAAGCCAAGCAACACTGTAAACACGTTGCCAAATTCCAGAACATCCTCCAAGTGAGTCACCAGGCCCTTCTGAAAGCCTTCTTTCTGGCTTTCCTAAAGTATAACTAAAGGCAAAACTTTTAGTTTTGGATAGTGGAGAAGGATTAAAATGTTTGTCAACGGTTTTGCTGTCTGTGCCCCCATTTAGGAAATCCCCCCACTCTATTTGTCTTGTTTACTATTATCATTGAAAGTAAAGGTAAAATAAAATCCCTAACTTTGGGTTTTACCCGTAAAAGAGGGGAAATCTTCCAATGGGGACACTAGTTCTGGTGACCTGGGGGTCCCCAAGGAATTCCCTTAATTTGCAGGAATTTCCTCTCACTTCTTGTTTGGCTATGGGACAGGAAGTGAAAGGAAAGCTCCACAATGGGACACAGATGGTGGAAAAATAAAATCGAACAGAGGTTATAACCCTCCCTTACTCTATCCAAAATAAAAAAAAGTTTTGCCTATAGTTCTACTTCACGCAAGGGGCCTCTCTTGGGTCTCCTACTTGGCACAGCTTCCTCCAGACCAGGCAGGATAGCTTCAGGACCACTATAGCACACGTTAGGGTCTAAAACAGGCTATTGGGCCTAAAAGCAGAGCTCCGTTCAGCAGCATTTTCTGATCCTCAGCCCAGGAGAGGAGAGCGAGCACATGGCCTGTTTCAAATATTTATATCCTCCCCCAGCATGCACCAGTGGCATAAACCTCCTACTGGATAAGCTGAAGGAAATATAAATGTTCAGAACTTAGTTTTGTTTGTTAATTCTAATACTATGACCAGTGATGGCAGTGACATCTACTGGCGACAGTGAGAAATCACAAGCCAACTTAAGCTTAGGGAAAAACCAGGTAAAAAAACTATACAATTAGTCTAAGCTAACTACAGCCTTGCCAATAATGAAATTGAACAGAATTAAACAAAATTTGAGTCATGGGTAGCTCGGCAAGCACCACCTATCTTGAAAATCGGCTGAGCCAGGTGAAAATGTATTAGCCAATCAGTGACTGCATCCTGGCATGAAAATAACTAATGGCCGGGAGAGTAATGCCGTCACTTCCCCCATCATGTAACAGTGTTTTGGCCTATCGACTGGCTGCCATCACATGGGATGAGGTCTCATGCTCCCATATGCTTGGGCATAGTGAATATTTTTGCTATGTAAGGCAGTGGAAGGAGCAATATGGGGGTTGTTGCTGAGGTGAGTATCAGTGGGTCGGTGAGGGGGTTGTTTGGCCTTGACACTGTCACTTTAACCTGAATGGGAAAAGTGACAATGGGGTTGATTTACTAAAGGCAAATAGGCTGTTAACTTTACAAGGTAGGTTGCACTTAGTGAAAGTGTTGAAGCTGTGTTGACTTCCATCAACCAATCATGTGCAAGCAACGCTGGATTTATTTTTATTTTTCTTGTATGTGATTGGTTATTTTTCTTCACCAAATTCACTAAGCTCTGGGAAAAGTTCCCTTTCAAATTGAACATCCTATTTGCTTTTATTAAATCAACCCCAGTGTCTCTTTAACATCTGTGCAGCAGATGGTGGGTCCTATATTACCCGATACGAAAAACAACTATATTGGCAAAATTGGGAACATGAGTGGATTAACAAGAATGATGAAAATGTGATGGATTAAAAATTAAAGTGAAAGTGGTTTGTACAATAAAACGGGGCAGTTATTGTGTCACACGCTCTACTTTCACTTTCCTTGTAACAGTCATGTGTCATCATAGCATTATCCATTAATTGGAGGGAGTCTATCTATAGCATAACTGATCCAAACTGGCCCTGATCCCTTGTTATGGCTGTAAGCTATGTAAACTATTGGTTTCTCTCGTAGCCGGAACAATCAGCAATTACTCTCTGATCTTTAAATAGCCTCTGTAATTGAACAACTACAAACAAGGTAAATTGCCTGGCTCATCCCCAAATTTTGCACCATGTTGACGGAACGCTTTATTAGATGGGATAAATAACAGACTGCCTCTGTCGTGCTCTTTACTCTGCTTTCAGGTACATGAAACACACTTATTTGTGTGCCAAGGGCACATTTTTATATTTAAATCTGATCATCTAAAAAAGTTAAAGTATAACTAGATGCAAAACTTTTTTTTTTTTTAGTTTTGGATAGCGTGTAGAGGGAAATAGAACCCCTGTCAATTTTTATTCCTGTCTGTGCCCCCATTAGGGAGATTTACGCTCTCTATGTGTCCTATTTACTATTATCAATAAAAGTGAAAGTAAAAGAAAATCACAAATTTTAAGTTGTTCCCAGAAAAGTAATTATGGGGAAATCTTCCAATGGGGACACTGGTTCTGGTGAGCTGGGGGTCCCCATGGAATTCTTTTAATTTGCAGGGATTTCCTCTCACTTCCTGTTTGACCATGGGACAGTAAGTAAAAGGAAATCTCCCCAATGGGACACAGATGGCGGAAAAAAAAATCTGACCAGGGTGATAACCCTCCCTTACTCTATCCAAAATAAAAAAAGTTTAGCCTAGAATTCTACTTTAAGTGATTGTAAACGATCACCTTGTAAAATAACCTATTCTGACGATCGCCTTGTAAAATAACCTATTTTGTTTAAAATATAAATGAAAGGCTAAACATTTATGTATATAAACAAAAAAAAAACATTATAAATAACTTTTACCCCCTTTTTTATAAGTGATCACATTCCCTCTGTTCTCAGCTGCATAAGAGCTGGGGGGAGGAGAAGCAGCAGTACACTAAGCTTGCCAGAAAAATGGCTGTGCAGCGTGGGCATTTCAGGACAATTCTGATCATTGGAGGAGAGTACACTGAGTTCCCAGCATAACTAGGGAACTGACTACGGTGTGCTCTCCTGCTTAGCGTGGTCAGTTTTTAATAGGAAAACAGGGGGACTGGCATGATTATCAGAGATTTCACATGAAAGAAGCAATACAAAGAGAAAAGGATACTTTCTCACACAAGTACATGGTACAGCAGGCACATATCGGGAATATGAAGTGTTGGGGGTAACAAATGCTTTAAGTTATCCCCAGACTATCACCCTGTAGGAAGGTGCAGTTAGCCCTTCTGCCTGTAGATGGCTCTGTGTCATTATTACATGGGAAGGGGAGTCTCATAATGGAATTGAGCCTTTGAACCTGTTCACACTAGTGCGATTTCAGATGCGCCTTCAGTTGCACAGAATCACATGACAATGGAAATCACATTGTTTTCAGTGGTACTTGTTCACATTGATGCAATGCTACTGTGATAGGACTTTGGGGAAGGTGCCTGTGCTACTGTGGTGCGATGCAGTAAGATTTTGTGCCTCATGGGCCTCAATGAAGTAGCACCAAAAACACATTTAAATGTGTTTTTTGCTGCATTTTTAGCCTGCAATTTGTGTTGTTGCTAGTAGCCAGTACCCTCCGGAGTCCTAACAACCAGTGAGTCATCCTTGTTGCCATGTAAAGATGTAAACAAAAGAGCCAGCGTTTAAAAAAAAAAAAAACGCTGTGGAGGTCCTCCCAATCCATACCAGGGTCTTCGAGTCTGATATTGATATTAAGGGGGATCCCAAGCCAAAAAAAACCCCAAAAAATCCATACCACACCCTTCCTTTGCCAGGGGGGGGACTCATGTTGACGAGGACAAGGGCTTCTTCCCCACAACCCTGGCCCAGAGGTTGTGGGGGATGTGGTGGGTGAATTATTGGGATCTGGAAGCCCCTTTTAACAAGGGAGCCCCCAGATCGCAGGCCCCTTTTGTGCATGACTATGTAGTACATAGTACCCCTACTTATTCACTAAACAAATGTCAAAAGTAAATAAAAACACCACACAGTTTTTTATAAGTCCTTTAAAAAATTAAAAATCCCCTGACACACATCCATTGTCAATCTCATCACTCAGCTATGTAGGTCCACGCCAATCACAATGAATGCCACCCATTGACTGACAAAAAGAAAAAAACCTGCTGCTCATCAACACGACCGACTCCTGCCAAATGGCATTGCTGCCCCCCCCCCAGCTGCTAATTAAAAAAAAGGGGCAGGGTTATCATTGGGTGACCCCCAACCCTTGTGAAATCCCCCCCCCCTTTTCTTACCCCTCAGGCTGCATGCTCAGATAAGAGGCTGGTATGGATTCCGGGTGGACCCCTTGTCATATTTTTGTTGGTGTGGGGTTCCTGGTAAAATCCATACCAGACCAAAGGGCCAAGAATGCATTGAGGGGGGGGGGGGGACAACAATCCTGTTCCTTTTTTTTTTAATGTGAGCTCTTTTGTTTACATTTTTCTGACTTCTTAACTACTTGCCCTCCGGAAGATTTACCCTACTTCATGACCAGGCCATTTTTTTTGCGATATGGCACAGAGTTATTTTAACTGACTATTGCCCTGTTATGTAACATTGTACCCAAATACAATTTATGACCTTTTTTCCAACAAATAGCGCTTTGTAGTATTTGATTACCACTGCTTTTTTTAATTTTTCGCGCTATAAAACAAAAAAGACCGACAATTTAAAAAAAACAAACAAACAAAAAAAACCCAATATTTTTTACTTTCTACTATAAAGCATATCCAATATAAAATGTAAAAAAAAGCTAATTTCTTTATAAATTTAGGCCAGTATGTATTCTATTATGTGTTTTTTTGTATAAAAAAAATTCCCGGTAAGCGTATATTTAATTGGTTTGCGCAAAAGTTATAGCGTTTACAAACTATGGGATATATACTCAAATTTGTATTCATTTATTATTTTATACTAGTAATGGTGGGGACCAGCAGGACTGTGATATTGTACCGCACATTCTGACACCAACTGACACTTTTGACACTTTGTGGGAACCAGTGACACTAATACAGTAATCAGTGTTAAGAATATGCACTGTCACTGTACTAATGACACCGTCTGGGACGGGGCCAAAATACTCGGGTGATCAAAGGGTTAAATGTGTGCCTAGCCAGTTTTTTTGTGTACTTTTTCTAGAGGAAGGGATGGTGCTTTTTCTAGAGGAAGGGATGGATATTATTCCCTGATTCAATTTATGACGGGATTATGGTAACCAATTACCTGGTAGCTATCTATACTATTTTACACTGGATATTATTCCCTGCTTTGCAGGTGTAGCACCCTTTAGAGTAGGCAAGTTAAGTATGAGCCATGGAATCCCAGGCAGATTTTATTTGAGTTCAGGGCTGGAGGACTCATACAGGCAGGACTCTGGTGCCTCCCCATGGTTCTGGAATGTTGGAGAATGTTCTGGAAACAGGAGGGTGGAGGCAAGGAGGGTCATTCTGCATACTTAAAAAGGAGCTTGGCCAATCCCCAGGCAGTGAGCCTTGCAGGGTGGTTGAGCCAGCACTTAAGTATGGATGAGTCATTCTGACAGGGGGAGTTGGGTGGAAGATGGAGTGCTGAGGAGTCTGTCAGTGGCCTTTAGGGGTTTTCTAAGTCTATAGTGGGGCTCCCAGGCCAGAGGTTTGGACTGGCTCAGTAAGGATTCCATCTGCATTGCGGTGTGTTTGGGACCACCACCTGGGAGCAGTGGGAGCAAGGAAAGGACAGTGAGTACATAAGCATACTCAGGAACACTACAAGGGCAAATCTGCAACATGTAGTTAGCTTTCTGGAGGGATGTGGCATGCTTCATCCCTTCATCCTTGCCCTGAAAAATCTCCAGAGCAGCCAGGAGGTCTGGTAGGACCTGCTGATTAGTGGTTCTGGGACCAGGTTCACAGAGGGAGGGGATACACTCCTGCAAGCAGTTACCTTAAGTTTGTGCTACTTCCAGAAGGGCCCAGGGCCCTTAGTCTGTAATGGACTTTTCTTTTAGTCTACAAAGGACTGTGAGTTTGTACAGAAGGAAGCATTTAAGGATTTTTGTACAGAGTGAGGAATATTATCCCCGAGTTTGCTGTGTTCCTCATCTGCTGGCCATCACATAATCCCTTCACCCATCCGCATCACATAAACCCCTTCACCCAACCAAGTTGTTATCCCCTAAAAAAACAACAAAAAAAAAAAACAAGTCATGGGACTGACTTCTTGTGTCTGGCTGCAAGTCGAAAATGCATGTTGTCTGGCTGTGCAGGAATAGGAGAGTCAGTTACCAGTTGTCCCTTCCAGGCTGGAGCTTTGCCTTGTTTACATAGGTAAATAATAGATCTGCTATAGGGCAGTTGTCAAATGGTTAACAACCACTGACTCAGTCGCAGTAGTAAACCTATAAAAAAAAACGTCAAGAATGAACCCCGTCGCACTTTAGATGCACTACAAAATCGCAACGGAAATCAGTTAAAAACCGCATTGCACTAGTGAGAACCAGGCCTTAGAGATTCTATACAGGTCCTCAAAAGAAGAAGTGGTCTGATTGGACAATGGAGAGGCTTCAGCAGCCATTTTGGATGAGAAAACCTTGTTTTTGGGATAGCTCGGGGCAGGCTCCTTGGTCAAGGCTGATACTCCAATGTTTCGTCCTCTGATAATGCAGATAGTGAATACAGTACTGTACATTGCTGCACCGCTCTGCATATGCTGTACAGATCTATAGACCGTGGTGTATTTTGAGGTTTTTTTTTTGCTGCCCTAGGAAAGACTAAAATCAGGCGCCCGCCCATCTAAATTTGTCCCACCCCCTTCCTGTCCATAGACACCTGTACCCATCCGATCTGATCCTGTTCGCCAAAAACAGACAGATTGGGAATCTATTCCCCATCTGTCTGGCAGATCGGATCGGACGGCAGTCGGATGGAAATGGACATTTCCATCTGACTGCCCCATAGAGGAGGGCTGTGTCCTCAGATTTCTACGCTGAGCAGGTGGATCTGCTTTAGAGAGCCCACCCACGTGAAATGACTCATGTTTTGTATCATATTTACATTTTTTTTTACATTTTTTTTTGTACAGGTACAATTTTATTGTTTACATTTTGTATTATTTTTTTTATTTATTTAACATTTTTTTTTACATTTGGGGGGGGGGGGGGGCGGCAAGAGGCTTAGGAGGGACATCAGGGGTGTGAACAGACCTCTAATGTCTCTTTTTTTGAGACAGAGAAAGGGACTAAAGACAATCCTTTTCCATGCAGCCTGGGCTGCACTGAGGAGGAACGAGATAGGAGTCTGTATAGAGAGTCCTATTCATTCATAAACTGAAATATAGTAAACAGCGTTTACTATATTTCATTCACAAACTGACTAATAGTAAACATGTAAACTATGTGTCAGTGATTAATGAATACAGAAGCGATCAGTACTGCAATCGCTGTCTGTATTCTTTCAGCAAAGGAAGAGGGCTGGTAAACACATGTTTAGCAGCCCCCCTACTCTCCATCCATCCAGCGATCTCCAGCACTAGCAGGTGCAACCAGGGGGAGGGGGAGAGCTTGCCAGCAGCTCCAGGTGAGGGGGCATCCAGCACTCACTGAGGTAGAAGGGCACTGGACGGGGGGTCAGATCAGCATGGGGGGGTCTTTTTGGCCAAGTAGATCCCTCTGTGGCTTCCCGGGTGCTCCCAAAGTTGGCGGGAGGGCAGAGGAGGAAAGGCGACAGCTACAGGAGATTGGGTTTGTAAGGAGGGGGGGGGGGAATCAGTGCAGCATGGTGAAGTGGCGGGTGGAAAGAGCATTGGGGCGGTGCCATCCCCCTGAAAAATGCCACCCAAGGCAAACACCTTGTTTGCCTCACGGTAGATATACCCCTGTCTATATATCTGTGCCAAGGATTGTTTGCTTGGGTGTATTGCACAATAACAAGAACTCATAAGGCTACATTCACACCTGAGTGTAGCATTTTCGCGCGTTTTTTACCGCGATTTTACCGCAATTTTTACCACGATTTTCCCCGCAATTTTTAACGCGATTTACAGGCGTTTTTACAGGCGTTTTTAGATTGAATAGATACCAATGGAAAACGCCTGTAATCTGCCCAAAAAGAAGCTCATGTACTTTTTTGAGCGTTGGGCGTTTTGCTTACAGCGTCAAAACGCTCGGATGTGAACAGGGGCCATTGAAATGAATAGGATTTGTCTTGTTGGGCGTTTTGAGACCTGATCCTAGAGCAGAAAAACTAATACTCTACTTTATAAGAAATGTGTGGCTGATTATTCCCAGCTCAAGGTACCTAATTTAGCCCCCCCCCCCCCCATAACCCAATTTGGCCAATAACAGCTAAAAGACTGATTGTATAACTATGGACTTCTCCATACCCCAACCTGAACATACCCATGGGTTGAATAAGCTAATGGGAAGAGTCAGCTGTACAAGATTCATTTTCACTTTGTTCCCCAAAATGCAAGACCCGGGATGGGAGGTGTAATAAATATGTACAGTGAGCTGGTAAATATAAATTAAATCAGATGTATCTATTCATTTTTAATGTTTATCATAATAATAAAAAAAAATCAATTGTATTTTTTATTGCACATAGTGGCATAAAATAAGTTTATTCTCACTATTATGTTAGGGAAAACCTTTAACAGTAACACATACAAAAATAAAAAATTGACAGGGGCTCTAGACTTACTTTTCTCTGTCACACCCCCAGCTACTAAAACCAGTTCATATGCAAAAATGCAAAATGATTTGTTAAACCACTAGTTTCTTTTTTTAACCATTACTTTTTTTTTTATATATATGGCTATTCAGGACAGGTTCATGCATTGGGTTGTACGTACCCATCAACACCCACCACATCAAACTAACCATGCAATTAAACAATATCATTAGCAATTAATAACACACAAGATATCTAAGATTTCTCATTATTTTTTTTCCTTTTAGAGGGATAAACAGGCATGTTAATAGTAATTTGTCATGTTAAATGTCTTTAAGGATTATGCTACCACACATCTAGTGAACTATTTGCCCTTAACTCCAGCGTGGACAATTTGCGGCCCGATAGACATTCCAGGAGTAAAAATTTCTAAAGGTTATTAACTTATTAGCAGTTTATATCTGTTATATCTCATGGCAAGGAAAGCCATTATACATAAATGGATTTATCCTGAACCCCCTCTATTTTATTATGTGTAGATAAGCTCTCTTATGTTTTTTGAATAGGAATGGGTAAAGGCCTCAGTACATAAAGTCCTAAACTTTTTTGATGTTTGGGAGTCTTTGCCCACTGATACCCAACAGTCCATAGCACAATGTTTCCAATATACTCAATGCTATCAAAACAGATTACTTACTAATGATCCGCCAATTGATGTTTTGCCCTGTGCCTAAATAGAATATTATATTCCAATGGCTAGGGCCTTTCCAGTCTTCCTGCAACTGTGAGCTCAAAGTCCAACCACCATCTACTTAAAGCACATTTTTATTGGATATCACAAGACTTAGTATTATTAACTTTATGCCATGTTATCTTTGTATTGTCTTGTTGGCCAAATATTCCAGCCACCCTCACTATCAACTGTATTTCATATTAAAAAAAAAAAAAGTTAAAAAAATCTCTTTAAAGAAATGGCATTCACCTCTTTTGTAACAGCAAATGCAGCTGGGAAGTTGGATTTCTTGTGCACCCTGCTAGACAGTACTGAAGAACTGGATGGAACTGAGAGTGGTTACATAATTTCCCTAAGCTCCTGCATATATAATAATGTGATGTCAATATAAAGGGCTGTGAGCAAAATTAGGCATGGCTGTTCTCTGACAAGGTTACCAATAGGGCCAGCATTAAAAGCTGGCCATATATTATGTAAATTTTGCCCACTTCCTAGTGAACTGTCCAAAATTCACTTAATGAGTGGTCCTGTCCTGTTGGCCCTCTCCCTTCCAACATCCTTATACTGACAAAAATGAAGGAGCCAGGCATAAAATTGTTGGCCAAATAGTGGCTGCATCCATTCAGATGCAACCGCTGTCCACATATTCTAACATCCACTAGCAGCAGCTGTCAGCATACAGTACCCCAGCAGGAGGGATTCGTTCACCCACAATGAATTATTGTTTGTCCCTTTGGTGATGCCAAGCGTCACAGTTGAGGCTATACATACCTCTTGACATGACATACACCCCTTGATCTATGTGGCTAGCAGCAACAGCAAGGACGGCAATGCTGATTTCACTGCAGAAAGAAGAGCATTGTCACCCTATCAAAGGAAGTGCCTATCCAATTATTCAACAAATATTTCCTATATTTTCAAGGGATAATTAGGAAAACCAAGATATTCAGGTGCATCTCAAAAAATTTGAATATTACCAAAAAGTTAATTTATTTTAGTAATTCAATTCAAAAAGTGAAACTCATACATTCAATAGATTTATTACACACACAGTGATATTTTTCAAGCATTTCTTGCTTTTTATTTTGATGATTATGGCTTACAGCTAGTGAAAACCCAAAATTCAGTATCTCAGAAAATTTGAATGTTATATAAGACCAATAAAAAAAAGGATTTTTAATACAGAAATGTTGGCTTACTGAAAAGTATGTCCATGTACAGTATAGTATGTACTCAATACTTGGCTGGGGCTTCTTTTGCATTAAAGTGGAGTTCCACCCTATTTATATACTTACCTCCATCTTCTCGCTCCGTGTCACCTGAAAAAGAAATGGATAATCGCATATTTTTTTTTTTTTTACTTACCTCGTAGCAAAGAAAATATACTTACCTTACTTCCTTCTTCCTCCTTCCTCGGCCGCGGCCCGTCGTCACTTCCTGGCTCTGCAATGATTCCTGGGAGCTGGACGTCATAGCTCCCAGGAATCATTGCGCCTGCACCGGCCCCGACGTCAGTTCCGGGTCGCGCGCGTCATCCCCTTCTAAACAGCTTCTGGGCATGCCCAGAAGCTGTGGAGGGGTGACGCGCGCGACCCGGAAGTGACGTCGGGGCCGGCGCAGAGCATCGTGGGACCACAGAAGGCGGAAGAAGACGCCGAAGAGGACGCGCTGGCTTCAAGCTGCCCACATCTGAGATGGCAGCGCTGGACAAGACGTTTGCAAGGTAAGTATTTCGTCTTGCAGGTAAGTGCAACCCGGGACAGATCAGAGGCTAGCCATTGTGGAATGCACTAGCCCTGACTGTCCCGGGGGTATTAAAAAAAAAAAAAAAAATCCAGGGTGGAACTCCGCTTTAAATACTGCATCAATGTGGCATGGCATGGAGGCAATCAGCCTGTGGCAGAAGCATGAAGTGCTCTAGAATTTCCTGGTAGAAGGCTGCGCTGACTTTGGACTTGATAAAACACAGTGGACCAACACCAGCAGATGACATGGCTCCCCAAATAATCACTGACCATGGAAACTGCTCACTGGACCTCATGCAACTTGGATTCTGTGCCTCTCCACTTTTACTCCAGACTCTGAGACCTTGATTTCCAAATGAAATGCAAAATTTACTTTCATCCGAAAAGAGGACTTTGGACCACTGAGCAACAGTCCAGTCCTTTTTTCCTTAGCCCAGGTAAGACGCTTCTGACGTTGTCTCTGGTTTAGGAGTGGCTTGACACAAGGAATGCGACAGTTGTGGCCCATGTCCTGGTTACGTCTGTGTGTGGTGGCTCTTGTAGCACTGACACCAGCCGTAGTCCACTACTTGTGAATCTCCCCGATATTCTTGAGTGGCCTTTGCTTCACAATCCTCTCAAGGCTGCGGTTATCCCTTTTGCTTGTACCACACTTTTTCCTTCCACTCAACTTGCCATCAATATGCTTGGATACAGCACTCTGTAAACAGCCAGCATCTTTAGCAATGACATTTTGTGACTTACCATTATCCTCCTTGTGGATGGTGTCAATATGACTGTCTTCTGGTCAACTGTCAAGTCAGCAGTCTTCCCCACCTTTGTGTAACCTACTGAACCAGACTGAGAGACCATTTAAAGGCTCAGGAAACCTTTATAAGTGTTTTGAGTTAATTAGCTGATTAGAGTGTGACATCATGAGTCTACAATATTGAACTTTTCACAATATTTTAATTTTCTGACATACTGAATTTAGGTTTTTCTCTAGCTGTAAGCCATATTCATCAAAATGAAAAGAAATAAATGCTTGAAATATATCACTATGTGTGTAATGAATCTATATAATATATTAGTTTCACTTTTTGAATTGAATTACTGAAATAAATTTTGCTTTTTGATGAAATTCTTATTTTTTTGAGATGCACCTGTATTTACTGGTAAGTACAGCATTTACTGTCAGGGGATCTCCTCAGTAACCACAGCAGCTCCTTCCAAGCTATGCTCAACAAAAAGAGTGGCTAGTTCTGAAACAGAAATTTACAGAGTCAACAACCAGCACCGCAAATCAATGCAATTCACTCTTCATTTAAATGCATATAAATAGTGGGTGCAGCGGTAACAGTCCTATGTGACCCCCTTCCTTTAGTTTGTGGCCTTATTATCAGACCAAAAGAGGAAAGCGGGAGAGAAAGGTTTGGTTTGAAAAGAGGGACAATCTTTCCAATTGAGACAAAGTTGGGGGCTATGCCTACTTTCAAGACCCTAGTCATAAAAAAAAAAAAAAAAATATGCATACTTGTTGTGACCTTTATGGTTTGGGCCCTATGGTGATAACCTGAATTACCATGTACATTTGAGCATAGATCTTATTGATGTCCATCCTCAGTCTTGTAATAAATGTAGCCAAATTGGTCCTATTCCGCTTCAATCAATGCTCATGAGCACAGTCCCTTCATCCAAGACAATCATCCAATTTTCCATCACATGCACTTGTTTATGCCATTGCTTTTCCTCAAGAAGACACTTTGAAGAAAGACGTAGCAATCATACACTGTGTGAGCCACCACACAATTTATTTAGCACGTTTAGCTGTGTGAGTCACATGACCTTGACTCTACACGTGCAGCTAATAGCTGAAGGCTGTACATAGCATTTCAAAGGTGGGTAATCACCTTTGAGCTCTTGAGATGTTTGAAACCACCTGTGTATGCCTCTAAGGAAATATATTTTTGCATTGAATAAGTCTACAAAATATATTGTTCTGTTTGTGAAGATTTATATCTGTATATATTAAAAATGTCATAGAAAAATAGTAGAAAATTCTCATTACCGCAGAATGACTTGGCTCAACAAACAACCGTATTTTCCAACATCCTAAGTAACACCTGTAATTTCCAATAAAGTGGGAATCACTTAACTTGTGACTGCCCCCACATGTTAGGCGATTTGCAAACATGCAAAAAGTGCAGCCTGGGGAAGGTATTATAGTGCCAAAGGCAAGGGTTCTAAACTCTACTTCGCTCTTTAAAAATATTGTAATATAAGCTCCGTTCTTTTAAATATACTAATATGCCAAATACTTTGATGAATTTTAGGAATTTGCATATTTTATCTAGAGTTTACTTGCAGTTGACATGCCTTTTTATATTTTTTAAATACATTACGTGCATAATAAAAAAAAAAATAAATCCTTTTTTTTTTTGTGGTTGTACGTTTGCTTAGTCTGGAAAAGTCCACTTAGTTTTCCCTTAACCTCCCTGGCGGTATGATTATGTCAGGAATTATGTACCAAAAGCGGTACAATTTTTTGCATGGAAATTTGGCGTTATGTATTATAGGCCTACAATTCTTAGTAATTACTGACTTAAACCTGACCAAAACAAGACTCTAGTAGACATCCCAGATGTGATAAATTTGAAACACAAATGCATGAATTATAATCTAATCAATAATATAATTTTATTATATAATATAATATATAATATATATGTATAAAAAGGAGGTGATACAATGTAATCTGAATTTATATATAATAAATGTATATTATATATATATATATATATATATATATATATAAATGTATTATATATAATTTCAGATTACATTGTATCACCTCCTTTTTATGTGTTTGTGTTGGTGCAACTTTTGAATTTCCCTCCCAGTTCCGCTCCCATGCACCATTGCTGCTGCAGGGAACGGAATCAGGAAGTCATCAGAGCGACAGACGAGGGGCGGGGATCTCGGCGGCGATCACAGCAATGGGAAATCATCGCTGGATTACCAGGAGAAGGTAAGAAACACCGCTGCAGGCTCTGCACATCTACCCCGAGCGTGACGCGGGGATATCGATAGTAGCATGAAAAATCCACCCCGAGTCACGCTCGGGGATACCGCTAAGGGAGTTAAAGAGGAAGTAAACTCTTCCTTTTTTTTTCCCTGCAAAGTAAATGCATAATGTGCTAGTATGCATCACATACTGACTGTCCCTTATTTGGAACAAAGTACCTCTGTCCCTCTTTCCTCCTCATTTTGGTCTTAGCTCTATAGCTGTATATAAAATGCACTATTTAACAAAAATTATTTTACAGGGCTAAACCTTTTTTCCAGTTTCTAAATTGCTGCATTTGTAAATTTCAAAAGCCAATATAAAGAAAAAAATAGTACTAAAATAAAAAAAAAATCATGGATTTAGCCAATTTTTTTTTTTTGTAGAATTCTCCTTTAAGGGGGCGTGGCAGGAGCCCTATGTCTAAGTATTTTTGCTGATGGATGTCCCTCATTTTTATCTTATAAAGTGGGAGGTATGATAATAATACCCACAACCACCATCCTGTCTTATATCCCCCAGGCACACTTGTATAAAGTACTCGAAACCCATACTTAAGTAAAAGTTCAAGTGCTCGATCAAAAAGTGACTTGAGTAGAAGTGGAAGTGCTCGATCAAAAAGTGACTTGAGTAGAAGTACTAAAGTATTCAACATTTTTTGTACTTAAGTATTGCAAGTAGTTTTTAAAAAAAATTTGCTACTCGAGTACTGAAAGTAAAAGTACAAGAACGGTGTTATGTAGTTATTAAAGAAAGAAGTCAAAAGTTTGAACATCATATTGTTTTTTATAATTTCAAATGATTAACCTAAAGGACAATCACAATTTCTTTGGCTGTAACTTTTTGTAAACAAAAACAGATAAAGTATGTCCCTCCCTTTCCCCTTTAAAGCATCCCTCCTTCTCTTCCCTGCATGTTTTTTTTTCTCCACAGCTTATTGGTGCGCAAAATCATATATAAACCAATGTGATATACAACAATATATTCCAATAATGAAATAAAGGAAGAGTGTATGAAATCAAAGTCAATAAAAAGTCCATATATATAATGCCATAATGCCACAATACCATATATATGTGACAAAACAAGATGAATATAATTTCAGTGCAGGAATCAAACAGGTGCTAGGTCAAATAATAGGTGCAGACTCCCACCACCTTGTGGATTTCCCCCTTACCCGGCGGATGAAGGTAAGTGCAAAGTAATATCCAAATAGACTCTTCCAGTGAAACAAAACTGCCAAACCTGTGCTCTCAACTTCCAGTGAAAAAAGCAAAATCAGCCTCTTACCAGAAAAAAGGTCTATGTACGCTTGTGACTCTCCTTGGTTGGGGGAGGTTCTCTTTCCCCTTAACAGCAGATGTGTAGACCATTTTATTTATACATGCAGTAGCATTTATTTTCGTATTCACTGATTTACACATGACATTATACACATTTTTTTGAACTTCATGAAACCTGCCATCTACTGTTCTGGCAGTGGTAATTTTTATAATTGTAACAAGTAACTATGCAGCACAAAAAAAAAAAATCGGAGTAGAAGTATTGAAATCATCGAAAAAATGTAGTGAAGTAAAAGTGGAAGTAGGAGAAAAAAATTCTACTCCAGGAAAGTACAGATACCGCCTTTCAGTACTTAAGTACAGTAGTGAAGTAGTTCTACTTAGTTACTATACATGTCTGCCCCCAGGACCATAATAGAAATTACCCAACAAGGAAATAATTCCTCTGCCTACATTACAGGAACCAGGATTATTAGAATAATGTCCCCAAACACCTGTGATATACCTCTCACCCCGCACTTTAAAAATATTCCCATCACAATTATATTATGCAACGAAGATCTCAACTGTATTAGCATTAGCCAGTAACATAATAATATTCCCCACCATCAAATTCATTTTTCCTTGTATCACTATATTAATACCCCCAGCAACATAAAAACAAACCCAACACTATAATATATTCCTACTATTAAAATAAAATCTCTATCCACTGACTTCATGATTCTTTCCAACTCAATAATCACAATCATTATAATAACTGCCATCACGATAAGGATATCCGTAATCCCACCTGCAGGATAATGTGTTTCCTAGCACTATATTAATACCCCCCCCCCCCCACCATAATATCCCTCATCGCAATAATACTATTCCCTACCGCCATAATATTCTCCAACACCATTTTAATATCCCCCAACACCACCGATATACAGTACTGTATGTAGCCAGGTGCTGGCTAAGTTGCCTGTGGCATCGGGGGGGGGGGGGGGGACACTTTGCAACATCAGCCACAGTGAGGCTGTTCCCCCTAGCGCCTAGCTTAGATACTGTATTGTCACATCCTGAATGCAGAGTGAGTGGGATTCGAGAGAAGAGCAAATGATCTTGGGATATGTAATCCGAAGAGCTGAGTTTACACTGAGGATGGATCGTTCTGGACTACAAGTTCCAGTCAGTTGAAGGGAGAGAACAGAATACTGGCAGGTGTGATAGATAGCCTGTGCTGGGGAGGAGCTGCTCTCTTGGGACTATGGCCTTTAGCTGCAAGCAGAGACCCGGACGGTCAGAAGAGTACGAGCCAGAGCTGCTGCCTAGGCAGCGGAGAAAGTCTCTAGCGGGTGTGTATGGATACATCCACTCCAGTGACAGCTGGTGGGTTTACTCTTATCGTCATCAACACAGATACTGCTGAATCCTTAAGCTGCGGTCAAGCACCTTTCTCGGCTTACAGATTCTACAGGGGCCTGCCCTGGGATTCCCCCCTCACTATTCCTCTGAGCTTGGTGTCGTCTAGTTTGGTGAGTGGGCAGAAGCCCACCCTCTTTACACCCCAAAAGACATTGCATGCAGGCACCTTTACCCTATTTTTCTTTGCTAAAGTTATAAAAAGTAGATGATTTACAATATTGGATGCCATTTTTCAGGAATCCATGGTTACGGTTAGGGTTTTCCCTTGAAGGTCAAAGTTAGGACTTAGGAATAGGGTTAGGGACCTTTCTTAACGGTCAAAGGTCAGAAGGTGTGTCCTCAAAGGTCAGGAGGCCTGGCTTCCCTCCATCCAAGTGTGCTTGCCAAGTTACCCTAGTGTACTAAAACAGCCCAGACGCTCGCGTGTTTGCTATTAACCTTAGCTAATTTGGGGGTCCAGCAAAATTCCGATGTGGCCCATGACATAAAACCAAGGAAGCGCATGCCCATGCTCTGGGATGGCAAGTCGGCAAGCTCAGATCGTGATCAATAGGTTGCTGGCCTGCCCTTTCAGAGCATCAGAGTGCATCAAGCCGGCCGTAAGGCCAGTACTGGAGGGGACGGAGGACGGTTAAGGGGGAAACTTAGGACAGTAACAGGGGGCTGAGTATAGTGATGGGGGTGACTGAGGAAAGTAATAGGGGTTCAGGACAATTAAGGGGGGGAGCGCAGGGCAGTTTAGGGGGAGATGAGGACAGTAATGGGGGGACTGAGGACAGTAATGAGGGTGTCAGAACAATAATGGGGGGGGGGGGCTCATGGCAGTAATAGGGGGGTCTATGGATAGTAATGTAAGGAGGGGTCTGTGGACAGTAATGTGAAGAAGAGTGACTTTGATGTGAAGGGGGGACTGAGGATGCTGATGTAAGAACAGGGTTGTGATATGATTGATTCAGATCTGTGCATGCATGTTTGCACATGCATATGGTGGGTAGAGCAGCCCATTCATTTTATTGGGCTACCCTACGCATGAGAAACGTATGAAAAGAAGTTCAACCCCTTTTTTATTTTTTTTATTTAATCACACTGCATAAAGCTGCATGGTGCTCACGAAATGTGCTGTAAGTGCAGATGTGTTTGGGTGCCATTAGGAATTAATGGTACCCCTTTACATCTGCTAAAGTGTAGCACATTTTTCTGTGGGTCGGGAATGCATGCAATTTCTCACATGTTCCCCAGCCACAGAGATGTGAACCTCAGAAGGCTGTGATGTGAAGGCTCTGACTCACAGCACAATTATGCGATTCGGACCTCTGCTGGAAGAAAATTTTACTGACTGGACCTCTGTGAATTTTAATTTAATACCCCTGGTGTAAACGCTCCTGTTCCATGACAGTTGCTGTTCTCGTTCCAGCATCTTGGTTTTGGCTGTAGTACCTTGTCCCAGTCTGTCTGTCCACCTTCAAGGTGAATGATGTAGCCAGACTCTGGGTGGAGACCAAACCTGATTTAAGCCAGCGAAGAATGCAGTCTCATGCTTTTGATAGTAGTTGTAACACGTGCTTCAAGCTCCCTGTTTTTCTGCCCTGCCTGCTAGTTTGGATTCCCTTGTTGATGAGCTTGGATAGAATATTGAATAAGCTCAGAACCCAGCCTGCCCTGAACCCTGACTGTCACTGACCACTTTGCCCGTTTGCTGTGCTCAGTTTGCACCTGCCCTGGCATGGTAGCCAGGCACTGAACTGTTATTATTCTTTTATATAAAGCTTGTCTTATTTATATACTGGTATGTATCTATAGCAGTCTTTCTCATCCTTTTCAACACATAGGAACCCTTGAAATACATTTCTGGTCTCGGGGAACCCCTGCTAAAAATGAAACATCTGCAACTCATGACACATTAGTGTGACAGCCAGTGGGAAAAATGCTCCTTAAGCCTCGTACACACGCAACGATTATCGGCCGACCGATCGTCCGACTTTTGTCCAAGTTGTGTTTTGTTGGTTGGAATGTGCCTAGACTGCACATGAATTTTCTCGGCCAACAAAAATCTACTTCAGAAGTGATGTCATGTGTTGGTTTGTTTTCTTTGTGTTTTTTCTTCACTGAGCATGTCCAGACTTGCTCATCAGATTTTTCCCTGTCGAAATCTGTACTGACTGCACGAAAATCGGCCGTTGTGTTGACGGCCAACAAAAATGTTATAGCCTGCACACCAGATTTTTTTCGGCCGAAAAGTTGGAGTTGGTTGTCGGAAGCATCATACTAACAAGACGAAAATCGGCAGATCGGATGTTGGCCGAAAATTCCCTGCCAATTTTCGACGCGTGTGTACGGGGCATTACTCTTGTCGTTGTTGGGAAGAATTACCCTCTTACAGATAGCTAAAAGGAACAATGGTGTCATTGAAAACTTATCTGAGAGGCAGAAATTGCCCATTGCTCAAGGAACCCCTAGCAACCTCAGGTGGAACCCTAGGGTTCAACAGAACCCTGGTTGAGAAACCCTGATCTATAGGCTTATGGTTAATTCTAAATGCAGGTTGCAGTAGTTCTTCTGCTCCATCCAGGGAATTCCTGTAAAATGGCTGGCTCAGAGACATGTCCATAGTATTGCTCATAGAACTGTGACTATACTGTGGAGTATTCATGTTGCTTTATTTGAATCATTCTAAAGTTATTTGGAGCACGTCTGGTTTGTGTGACTGTGCAATGGGAGTTTTGCTGAAGGCAGAAAACACTTAGTACTCCTATAGCTTCCATTCATAAAAACAGGATGTTCAATCTTGGAGAACATAATTTTTCTTGATGGCTATGCTGGCCTGGAATGCAGAATATACAGGATGTGCTGGTAAAGAACCTGAAGCATGTAGAACTTTAGTTTACATACAGTATTTATATCTTCAGAAGTCGTAAAATTATTTTTTCAGTCCAGCCAGCATATTTACCTAAGATCTGTCTTTATTAAAATTGAAATCAGGATTAAAGTAGGTTTGCTTGATCTATGAACTGATGGGCAAGGGTGGAGAATAGTTAGGCCAAATTAAAGCAAGAAGGTAGCTCAGGGTGACATAAACAGTGTGATAATGCTTGTAGAAATGTCTAGCAGGGCAATGACACAAAGAACAGGGGTATGAATTATATGCTATCCATCTAGCAGCTGCCACGGCCCTAGCAACCACTCTGTTTATAGCTGATTTTGCTGATTCATGAGTTAATCATAGTCTACTGGTACAGAACTGGGAATGAGGGAAACCTATTAGCAAAAGTATGTAGGCGTAGGACACACCCCTGCCACGCCCCCTAAAGGAGAATTATACAAAAATATGATTAGTTAAACCCACAAGTGCTTTTTTTTTCACCATTACTTTTCCTTTATACTGGCTTCTGAAATTCACAAATGCAGCAATTTAGAAATTGGATGAAAGGTTTAGCACTTTTTAAAGATAAACAATGCATTTTATATATAACTATATAGATCAGACCAAAATGAGGGACAAATGAGGAGGAAAGGGGGACAGAGGGACATTGTCCCAAATCAGGAGGACAGTGATTTCTCTACATGCTGCCCCCGTCGCCCCTCCTATCCAGGTGTACAGGGGAACCGCACAGGCCCCCTGGAGCATGGGGCCCTGTTGCAATTGCAGCCACTGCAATCCCTGTAGTTACGCCCCTGATGTGAGTTGCTAAATGTTGTACTTTCATTAAATGTAACCATATTGCTACACTTAGAGGCGCCTCTCTTACTTGAGCCTGAAATAAGGTAAATATTAACCCTTTGCAAGTTAAACTTTTTTTTGCAAGTAACGCTAAAGTCATATCAAATCATTACAAATCTCACAAAAGTAGTACTAAAGTAGTGGTTGAAGTCGGACTTTAAAATGCACTATTTTAAATCGTACCCAGTGTGACCGCAGGCTTCTACTAAGTTGCTACTTGTATTGCAAGACATCGATCGTTTATCAAGTTGAAATTTATAAAAGAAATTGCTCACCTTGTAAAACACTGGCAGACCAAGTTACTCACAATACAAGGTTTTACTGTATCTTTACCATTTAAGGTATTTAAAGGCTGTTCCTGAAGTTGAGACACAGAACAGAGAACCCAAATTACCAAGCGGATCCTGCGGGGGTCAGCGCTACATGTAATAACAGATAAAGGTTCAAATACAGGTTTAAAGGGAGCCGGTCAAGATAGAAATGTGGGAGATGCAATTTCTGATAGTTTGTTAAAAGATTCTTATGGGCTATAAACCTGCTTCTTCTTTATTACTTAGTGATTCACCAACTCACAGCAAGCACATGTGTATAAGGCCCCTTTCACACAGTCCAGTCCGTCAGGCGGACTCCGTTTATCTCAGCGGGGGATCCATCCGCCGATCCCCCGTGCTGTGTGCGGAGACAGAGCTGTCAGGCCCCCATTCTTTTCTATGGGGGGATTTTTTTCTAAGGACCGCCTGTCCGTTCTTTTTGACGGATCGGATCGGATGTCAGCAGACATGTCTCCGCTGACATCTGATGCCCCATAGAGATGCCTGGGGCATCCATTCAGATCCGTCTGAAAAACGGACAGGCAGATCTGAACAGACTCCCTGTGTGAAAGGGGCCTAACGTGTCCCAACATCCGACATAAACATTCTTCTTCTAGATCAGTTGTTTGCCATATAGACGAGGAAGAAAAAATAATGACAATTCAAGAGCCTGCATCAATAAAAACTAATCAACAATGGTAGGTCCTATATTTCTACACTTCCCCGTTCATCAACTTTATTCGCATGAGGAATGCATACTGCCAGTCTCCAACTAGGAAACACCCCTGACGTATTTCACCCACCTGGGCTTAATGAGTAAGATCAAGAGGGTGAAAAGAGTCAGTGAGGGGAGTTTCGTAGGCAAGGACTGGCAGCAAGCAGTGTCCATTTGAATAGTGTTTGATGAACGGAAGTGACATCATGGAGTGCAGCTTTCTTGCATTCTGAAGGAATTGTATGGAGCATCCACAGGCTCCTGTGGTTGGCATCCTGCTATTTGCAGCCAAGGGGAATGGTGGATATTGGAGTTCTGAAACATATCTGGATTGCATTGCACATTATAAAGGTTAAATTGAATCCAAGTAGCTTTTGGCTCATCCTGAGGAACTACATTTTCCAGCATTCTCTGCAAGCCAACAGCTGCAAGACCGCTTGAATTACTTACGTTTGTCTCTTTGTATTACTGCATAACAACAACCCAGACTGCTGACATTTTTATTTTGAAGGTAAAATGTTCCCCGGGGTCAACCATTATAAATGCAGTTAGAAGGGCCTGTGCTAAAACCATTTTCTCCTTGAAAGATGCTCATTTCATCATCATTATATGCTTACAAGTATATAATTACAGACACTCATCTACCAGTCAAGAATTTGCCAATTGAAATAGGTTTAATCTCTTTTAATTACAGCTCAGCAGATAACGATATGACTTGCAGGCATACTGTTTTCAGCCGGAAGGCCATTCACAATTGTCACCCTTTAAATCTATTCATAGGTAGAGTGTGGCAGTTAGATATTACCAATGTGACCTTAAAAAGACCTTGCTTTATCCTAAGTGGTTTGGTAGCTTAGTTTATAGCACAAGGGCCTTACAGAGTTGGGATCCTGGGCTGAATTCCTACCAGGCGAGTAAATTGCACGTACAACCCCAATTCCAAAAAAGTTGGAATGCTGTATGAAATTTGCATAATAACAGAATATAATGGTTTGCAAATCTCATAAACCCATATTTTATTCACAATGGAAAACGGAAAACATATCAGATGTTAAAACTGAGAAAATGTAACATTTAAAAAAAAAAATAAGGTCCTTTT
This sequence comes from Pelophylax lessonae, assembly GCF_965119305.1. Taxonomy (NCBI): domain Eukaryota; kingdom Metazoa; phylum Chordata; class Amphibia; order Anura; family Ranidae; genus Pelophylax; species Pelophylax lessonae. The sequence continues at coordinate 489,739,640 of NC_138772.1, read as the reverse complement.
GAAATTGATGGAAACAACACAATTTAAACAAATTGGGACAGGGCCATGTTTACCACAGTGTAGCATCCCCTCTAATTTCAACAACACTCTAAGGTGTAAGTTTAATAAACCGTGTTAAACAGGTGTTAAGTTGTGTTAAGCCTTATCACCGAGAATCAGGGTGGTAAATCCCTAAGACGTGTTTAGTAAACCGTGTTAGATAAGGTAGGAACCAAATATCACATCTCTTTACTTTATGGTGAATGTACCTGTTTAATAACCCGTGTTAGCTCAGAGGAAGCGCCAGGCACGTCATGGGCAACACCAGCTTAGTGGACCCCACGAGCTGATTCCCCAGGCTCAGCAACACAGTTGGCCACTCTGGAGGAAGGAGAAGAGACAGCCTCTTCTTCAGCGGAGGATCCAGAGGATTCAGGATTTGACTTCTCTATGGTGCCTCCATTTATCAAAGCCATTAAAATTACATTGGAAAGGGAGGATCCAGTGCCCCACCAAAAAAGGGGAAAACATACTATCCCAGACTACAGAAACAGGTGGCTACCTTCCCTCTTATGTCTGAAATAAGAGGCCTGTTTCGGGAGGAATGGCAGAAGGGAGAAAGGAAAGCCTCTTCTTCCAACAGACTCCAAAAATTATACCCCCTCGCAGAAGAGGATGGGGCGTCATCATCCAACCCACCGGTTGTGGAAGCAGCAGTCACTAGGTTGCCCAAAAATGTAGCCCTCCCAATGGAGGATTCCTCCTCCTTTCGGGATGTCCTGGACTGACACATTGACAAAGACCTAAAGAAAGCCTACCTCGCGGCAGGTAGTGCCTTTAAGCCAGTGGTGGCACTAACGTCAGTGGCAAGCACCATACGGTATGGACGCAGAACTTAGAATGCGCCAACTGCCAAAGGAACAAATTATCAAAGCTCTTAATGAAATAAAGCTCTCTGCAGACTTTGTCAGAGAAGCGGCCATAGATGTCATCAGGTGGTCCTCCAGAGCGATGCTTAGCTCAGTTACAGCTAAGAGAGCCTTGTGGCTGAAGCCTTGGGCAGGGGTCCCATAATCTAAGCAAAACTGCTGCAGACTTCCCTTTGATGTGAAAAGCTTTATTTGGTCAGAAATTGGAGACGCCCATCTCCAGAGTTACGGGTGGAAGATCCGGTCTTCTTCCCCAAGATAGAAAGGCCAGGAGGCAAAGGGGACGTCCCTCTAGATGAATTCTGAATAGGTGTCGGGATTTTGGAAACGTGCGCTATAATAGGGACTCCAGAAGGAATTGGAGAGGTACTTAATCTACCTTTTTGAGAACACAGAGGAATAAGGTCCCTATGGTTCCCCCTTCCACCCAGGAGCCCTTTTGACGCCAAGCCAGTCCATGAGGAAATAGGGGCAAGACTGCTCTGATTTGCCAAGGTCTAGCAGGACCATTGCCAAGACCGGTTGGTTCAGTCCACGGTACGGCTAGGCCACTATTGGCCATTCAAATAGCAACCACCTGAGTACTCATTTATCCCCACCAAGACAACCCAGTCACCCTCTAAACTGGCAGCTCTTCAGGAATATGTCAATATCCTGCTAGACCATAACGCGATTATAGCAGTTCCTGCCTGTCAAAGGTTTACGGGATTCTACTCTCCTCTGTTTTTGGTCCAAAAAAAGACAGGAGGCTTCAGACCAGTGATAGATCTCAAGAGGCTGAATCAATTCATCAGGATAGAGAGATTCAAAATGAAATCTCTCAATACCATAATCCAGATAATTCAGCCGGGGGACTGGATGATCTTAGTGGATCTGCAAGATGCCTACCTGCATGTCCCGATACATCAGGCATATCAAAGCTTCCTCAGGTTTGCGGTAGGAGACAGATATTTCCAATTTGTCTGCCTTCCCTTCGGGCTGTCATCCTCCCACAAACGTTTATCAAGGTGCTAATTGCAGTTTTGGCCCCCCTTAGAGAGAAAGGACTCAGAGTCCATCACTTTTTGGACAACATCATCCTTGTAGCCCAAAGTCTACATCTCTTGCAACAATAAATAGATCTACTATTGACCACCTTAAGGGCATTTGGCTGGATAATAAACTTGCAAAAGAGCCAGCTGGAACCTACACAGAATATGGTCTATCAGGGGGCTCAATTCAATACTCAGGAACCCACAGTCTCCTTACCTTTACAGAAGATCCCCAAAATAAGGGAAAAGGTACAGCAGGCTCTAGCAGCATCGGTGATGTCAGCAGCCCAATGCATGAGTCTGTTGGGGACCATGTCATCATGTATTCCAATGCTCCCATGGGCACATTGGAGACTCAGAGTCTTCCAGGTGGGCTTTCTAGTGCAGTGAAAGAAACTGCGGCTAGCTCAACCCATCAGAGTCAGTATCCAGATGAGCCAAAGTCTCTGGTGGTGGACGCGCCAAGAGACACTATTAAGGCACTGACCATTAGGTCCACAAGACTGGATCACTTTTACCACAGACGCCAGGGCAGCAGGGTGGGGAGCCACCTGCAAACTACACAAAACCCGGGGCAGATGGGAATTCCAGATGCAGGGTCTAGTCTCCCTACTACCCTACATACGAGGGTGTCCAGTCCTGCTCAGTATGGACAACACAGCGGCAGTATCATACATTCAAAGACAAGGAAGGACACACAGTTGATTCCTCCTAGCAGAAGTGGATCCAATAATGTAACAGGCGCAACAACACCTGTCAGATCTAAGAGCGATATATCTACCAGGCAGTCTGGAACATAGAAGCAGATCTTCTCTCCAGATAGTTCAAAGATCCCAATGAGTGGGCTCTTCACTTAGAGGTATTCAAACAAATTTTCCTCAGGGGAGCTCCCGCAACTGGATCTGTTTGCTTCCTCGTCCAATTGCAAAGTAGCTATTCTCACCCAATGGCGGAGGGCACAGACGCCCTGACACATATGTGGACGGCACAACTGGCTTACGCCTTTCCTTCTGATTTCATTAATATTGAAGTTTCTGAGGAGGTTATTGGCAGAGAATCTGATAGTCATCACGGTGCTTCCATACTGGCCGCGCAGACTGTGGTTTTCTCTAGCAATGTACCTGAGCATGCGCCCTCCGATCATGCTGCCAGTGACTCCTCTTCTCCTGGTACAGGGAGACATTCTATAACTGAATCAAACCCGGCTGGCCCTAGCAGCCTGGAGGTTGAAAGGCAAGGGTTACAGGTCTTAGAATGTTCTCCAGAGGTCATAAGAATATTGCAAAACTCCAGAAAAGGCTCTACAAATGCCAAATATACCAGAATATGGGATAAGTTCGCAAACTTCGCGACGAGGTGTAAATTCGAACCATTTCACAAATTTTATCATTTCTGCAAAAGGGAATAGATCTGGGTCTCAGCGTGAGTTCTTTAAAGGTTCAAATCTCAGTCATCTCAGCCTTTACGCAAATGAAATGGACAGCGAATCCGCTGGTGGAGCTCTTCATGAGAGCAGTGCTCAGAGTACGCCCTCCAAAGAGGAATAGGTTTCCCTAGTGGTACCTGGCGATAATCCTAAATTTCTTGGCAATATCTCCCTGTGCTCCTACACAGGATTGTTCACTGTGGAATATCACCTTGCTTTCTTAATCGCCATAACCACAGGTGGGAGAGTGTCAGAGCTCCAGGCCCTAGGAGCGGCTGAACCATATACGACCTTCTTCCCAGATAGAGTGAAGTTGAGACCACTAGATCATTTTGTGCCTAAGGTAGCCTCAATGTTTCACCTCACTAGTGAATGGGTACTTCCAGCATTCCCGGAGGAATCAGAGGCTAACTTATAGGAACTGGACATTCCCAAATTCCTAAAAACACATCTACAAGTCTTTGCCTCCTTCATGGGATCTTAAAGGATTTTCATCAAACCTTCAGGAAAACTAAAAGGGAAGAAAACCTCGGCCAAACAATATCATCATGGATAGGCAAAACTATTCATAATGCATATGGAGCGGCTGGGAGGGTCCCTCTGGAGGTAGTGAGAGCTCATTCAACTAGAGCAGTATCCTCTTCTTGGGCAGCATGTGCAGGGGTGTCTCTGGAGACGGTATGCAGAGCAGCAAGCTGGTCTTCCCACCACACGTTCTTAAAGCACTACAGGGTGGATCTGGCAGCTCTCACTACAGTAGAGTTTGGAAATGGAAAATTGTATCAAATACTTACTGTTATTTTCCTTTCCTGACGCTAATGCATGGCAACATACGAACCCTCCCTCTGATCTTTATGCTTTACACGAAGAATGGGGAGATTGCTCTCAGTCATGCTTTTATAGATTTAAACAGGTCCTGTGGGTGGATATATGGGCGGAGCTATATGATGTGTATGCTGCCATGTATTGGCGTCAGGAAAGGAAAATTACAGTAAGCATTTGACACAATTTTCCATTTCCAAACTCTACTGTAGTAAGAGCTGCCGGATCCACCCTATAGTGCTTTAAGAACATGTGGTGGGAAGACCAGCTTGCTGCTCTGCATACAATACACACAATTTTCAATTTTTTCAGTGTAGAAGAGGAATTTCACTGCTCATTGTGGTCAATAAGTGCTTCAGGACAAAACTATTAGAGACTGCAGGTTATGTGTTCATCTAGAACCCTGTGTCTGCAGCACTCACATGTTCATACTATGCCTACACATGAACCGCACAGAAACCAGCTGTGCATTCCTGTGCGATTTACATATGGTTCTGTGCAGTGCTATTTCAGCCCATTCATTTTTAATGGGCTAAAATCACACCAACGCAGTGCAGTGCAGTGCTATTTCAGCCCATTCATTTTTAATGGGCTAAAATCACACCAACGCTGCACCAAAAGTAGCGCACACACAACTTTTTAAACCATATCTTTTGTACAATGCGGTCCAGTGCGGGCAGGTGTGGGAGAATTCAATGCGTTTGCAACCTGCATTTGGGGTGTCATTAACTTTCTATTGACACCTGCTGCAGTTCGCAAATGTAGTGCGTTTTGCATGCAGTCTGAATCGCAGGAATGCACAGTACATTTCTGTGCGATTCATGTGAACTAGTAAAAGAGAAAAATAAATGTGCCTGGAAATGAATGCAGTTAGCTAAGGTGGGTGGGATGGCAGGGTAATATAAAATAAAAAGAAACTTTATTATTTTAATGAAGGTGTGTATAGGTTTTAAATGTGTTTTTTTTTTTTATTGTTTTTTTTTGTATATATTTTAACCCCATAACTCGGTTCTGAGGATTAACCTATGATCCCTTAGGGTGGAGGATGGTAGTGGAATAGTATTTAAAAAAAATAATATATGTAAATTTATACTTTATAATATTAGTCTGGGTGTGTGTAGCACCCTCCTAGATAGGTGCTAGGTTAAAAGCATTGTTGCTCCATCTGCTTATCAGGGGAGCCTGATCTGTTAGTTATGCCTGTTACATGTGTCCAGGTGTGAGTCATTTGGTCTGAGGGAGTGTCCCCACTGTATCCAATAGGGGAGCCTGTTGGACAGTGGAGGAAACCCAGCCAGTGGCAAACAGGCTTTTGTGGCAGTCCCAGTGGGAGGGCACAACTGCAGTCCATCCTGGAATTGACCATAAAAGCCAAGGGCATATGTGAGAGGGCATCTTTGGCAGGAAGTAGAGTCCCAGGAGGAGGGTGACGGCTGTCTCTCCTCCTGCAGCCTGAGGAAAGTGGTCACGTTCTGGTGAGCCAAGTGTGGAGCTGAACCTTGAGAGTCCTGGAAAGCTGACGGTGGAGCTGCAGGCAGAAGTCAACTGGGAAAAACAGGGTCCGTGAGTACCAGGGGGCTTGCCAGGGGTCTGCCCAGGAAGGGGGACCACTCCAGTAGGTAAGAGGACAGAAGGTCAGCTCACACAGTAAACAAGAGTAAAGGGGGTGCCAAGTAGAACCCTGAAGAGTAAGGGTAAAAGGGGGTGCCAAGCAGGGCCCTGAAGAGTAATTCGCTACATAGTTCGCTTATCAGACACTTCACTTCAACATAGCTAGAAGTTCTCAAGTTGTGCATAGTTCATTTAGATGGAGTATCCCACTCATCACTTCTCCTATCCCAAGTTCTAAAATAAAACAACAAAAACCAAATCTGGACTGTTTCCTGACTGAGCCAAACGCTTAAAGTACTTTGAATTGCTATATTGTTGCCATGGGTAACCCAAGGGAACCCACTTCAAGCAGCTCCCCAGGGAGTAGTGCTACATGTGTATGTGCTTTTGCATGTGTTTATTTTAAATTCTTAAACATTTCTAAGAAATAATCATGATCCTTTTACTGTGTATCATACGTTTTCCCACACAGGATGGCAGTTGCGCAGCTAGTTAAACCTTCCCCACATTCCTTTCACTCTCTAGCACAATGCTAACACACTGCTAGCTAACACCGCTTATCACAGACCTGGAGTTAACACTAAACTGTTTATTAAACAGCCTCAAAGCAGGAGTAAAAATCGGCGGTGTTAGAGAGTGTTAAGAGAACGGTGATAATGTAAGAATTAATACTGGTTATTAAACGTACACCAAAATGTATGGGAACTGAGGAGACCAGTTGCTGGGTTTTCGGGAGAGGAATGTTGTCTCATTCTTGCCTGATATAGGATTCTAACTGATCAACTGTTACTTCTGCGACACTCTGACTCTCTAAGATGCTCTTTTTTTAAAACCCAATCATGCTACTGACCTGTTGCCAATTAATCAAATTAGTTGCAAAATGTTCTTCCAGCTCTTCCTTGTTAGTACCAATTACTTTGCCAGGTTTTTGTTGCCCTGTCCTTTTTCGAGACGTGTTGCTGCCATCAATTTCAAAATGACCTTTTTTTTTTTTTTTCTAAGAATGGTGCATTTTCTCAATTTAAAGCATTTGACATGTTTTCTATTTTCTATTGTGAATAAAATATGGATTTATTAAATTTGCAAATCATTATATTCTGTTTTATATAGATTGTATACAATGCCCCAACTTTTTTGGAATTGCGGTTATAGATTGTATTTCATTATATCTGTTTTAGTTTCCTCTTGCAGTGTAAAAACATAGTTGTGGAGTACTGCTGTTAGTTTTTTCTTGGCATCAGTCAGAACACAGGAGATTTGTATTGCTGAACATCTGCCAAGTAACTAACATGGCTTGAGCTATACCCTGTAATTTATAAGTCCCGACATACCATTATACATAATGCCCTAATTACAAGCAAGTCCTGTCATCTGCATACATAGCAATTCTTTCCTCCCCATCTTCTCTTTTAAACCCCCTTATAGATTCAGATCGTCCAATGGCCTTCTTAGTTTGCAGCATGATGGCCCCTTGACTTTACGAAAGGGGGCTATGGTTACTGAAAAAATCTAGAGGACTGTAAACCTCCCTTTGAGACTACCCATTGGAGAGAGGTCAAGGTTGAACATGATCAACGGCAGTTTGGAAGTCCTAGGAGACCTTAAAAGGGACACAGGGTGGCATCACGGACCTCTTTGGAAACAGCTAGCCTTCAAGCAAGTTCCCTGTTGCTTTTAAGTTCATCACAGCATTATTGGCGGTTTCTTACCCTGCCAGCTTTAAACTGTTCGGGATGGAAGCCCTGTGAGGGCCTTGGTTTGTTGGATACCTGTCTGGAACTTATGGTGAAGACAGATAGACGTGTTTAGACAAGGTTATAAGGTTAAGAGAATACTGGGAGCTCACAGTACACCTGTGACTGGCACCAAGTTATGATAGGTTTATTTTTAATTAAGAAGTGGTTTATTAAGTTGTTATAAAAGATGTGATTCCAATAAACCTGTGACTTTGCCTTTCCAACAGAGTTGTGCTGAGGATTATTTTGTTAAAGGTGCGGTATCATACAATTAATGAAAGGTTTTATATATGTCCCACACCTATGTTTCTCAGCAGTCATGTACGATCTGGGAGACTTTAAAAAGGTAGAGCACTTGGCAGTTACAGCCCTCCAGGTCTTAATTCATAAGTTAATTCGCCTCTAGTAAATCATCCTCAATGAATTACATACAAAAGGCAAATAGACTGTGCACTTTGCAAGTGCAGTTGCACTCTGCAAGGACATTTGCTCCAGAGCTTAGTAAATGAGGAGAAGCTCTGCTGACTTCCATCAGCCAATCATGTACAAGCAAAAATATATATATTTTTTTCCTTGCATGTGATTGGGCATTCTTTGCAAAGTGAAGCTTCAGTCTATTTGCCTTATTTTTAAATCAACCCCAAAGTGTTAGTCTTAATTTAGTATTTTGATTATATTTGTTGCTTAAACCTCTGTATTCTTTATGAATAGCACATGTGGAATCTCTGGACCTGTGGTTATAGGGGGCTGACTGTCATAAGTAGTGTGGAGCATAATGGCTGGGTATAAGATAATTGCATGGGATATGGCTATATACACAGTATATACACTGGAGATCAAAGTTAGAGAACAACCTACAATTTCCTAAATGTCAAGGTTACTACTTAGTCCTATTTGAAATGATCTAAACAGGAGTAAAAGAGCAGTTTTGTTAAGCACATTTCATGAGTTGCAAATATTTTTAAGCACAGAATAAAAAACTTCAATGAGATTTGAAAAAGAACATTGATCAAAATTAGAGAAAACTTTTAGATACCTTCCAGCTATTGGTGTTAATCTGGCACCTTGTGCTAATTTCTTTAATTTTCTTAAAAGCCCTATTTAAATGGCAGCCAACCTTCCAGTTTTCACTGACTTTGAGCTGTTCTAAAGTGACTGAAACCCTCCGGCACCAGGTTGTCCAGATGAAGGCAAAAGGGATGACCCTTTCCGGCCATAACAAGAGAAGTTTGTCGTTCCAAATCTGTGATTTCTAGAATATTGCAACTTTACAACATCACAAAGATATTCAAGTCCCCCAAGAAGGCTGGTCATCTACAAAAGACGAATGCAAAAGTCAGGATAATGCGGAGAATCTCAATGGACAATCGGTTCAACACTGCAGTTGCGATTGCTCACAAGTTCAGCATTGAACAGAGTAAGGATCTGTCTCGTCATACAGTGGCTCACCATTTAAGAGAATTTGGACTGAAAGCCCACTCTGCAGTGACCAAGCCTCTAATTAGCAGAAAGAATCAAAAGGCTAGACAAACCTTTGCTTATTGTGTGGACAGAGGAGAACTGGTCCAAAGTTCACTTTATTGATGAAAGCAAGTTTAATTCATTTGGGTCCGATGGGATATATTCTGTTCGACATCAAACTGGGGAAAGACTGAACCCAATGGGTGTAAAGAAGTCAGTGAAAGGTGGAGGGGGTAGCGTTATGGTTTGGGTAATGTTTACTGCAGCAGGAGTTTGGCCGCTTATACAGCTACATGACGGAGTGAATGCAAATGTTTATCAGAACCTTCTTCAACAACATACGTTTCCTTCCTTGCGTTCATCACCCAATCAGCCAGCAATTTTCATACACGACAATGCCCTCTGTCACACAGCAAAATGGGAAAAGCAGTTCCTTGAAGCTGAAAACATTGAAATAATGAAATGGCCATCCCAGAGTCCTGATCTAAACCCAATAGAAAACCTCTAGAAAATCCTTGGAGACAAAGTTATGGCCATTAAACCATCTACAGTCACTGAACTGTGGAAGAGGCTGGAAGAAGAGAGGAACAAAATCACACCAGAGCAGTGCGAGAGACTAGTGATGTCCTGTAGCCGCAGATGTGCTGAAGTCATTCAAAGCCATGGCCTGTACACTTCCTACTAATTGTTGATTGTTGTAACCTTCAGAAATTTTAGTTGTAATCTTTCTCTGTGCTACAGTCATTGCTGTTCTCTAAGATCATTGTGTTTTTTTTACAAAATAAAGCCTTTTTTGTTGAATTGCCTTGGTAATTTAAAAAAAAAAAAAATACTGTTCTATTAGCATGGTATAGCCACAACAAAAAATCCATCAAATGTTGAGCAATGAAGATTACATTGCACAAGATCAGAACGATGAACAACAAAAAAAAAAGTCTTTGTCGCACGAGAATTTTCATACATTATCTCCATCCTTGGTTCCGACTTGCTGTGAAACATCAGGGAAAACCATTGGCCCGACTTTCTTATAGCGTGTACCCACCTTTAGTGATCACACAAGTGGTTAGTGGAACCTCTCTATCTTTTTCTCTCCTTTAATAAATATATTAATATTCTTATTATTATTAATAATAATAATAATAATAATAATAATAATAATAACAATAATACATTTTTCCCGTATTAATACTTTCATTGCACTGCTGCATAATGTAAGTTTTTATGCCATTTAATATTATATTCTTTATCACTATTTGCTGATTCTGATAGTTTTGTTAATCATTTCTAATGGTCCCGATAAAGAAGATATATTAAAACCCCATAAATTTGCTGTACCATAATTTATTTTTCCACTCTGCCTTAGGCTCCTTTGGGCCATGAAGTGTTGGTCATGTGAGCAGTCTGCAATTTGCAACTTATGAAAGTCTCTGTGCCCACATTATTTTCTTTCTATGGTTCTGGTAAAGAATGGATGGCCTTGGTCCCTCTGATTGTGTGTCACTCTGAAACATATTACATAAAACTAGCTAAGTAACATTGCATCAGAATCACCTTTGAAAAATAATTTAAAATCCAGGTACCTAAACAGTATATTACATTTAAAAGGATCTTAAATAGTCCTCGGCAATTCTTAAACAGGAAGTGGTATACTCTAGATGTATGCAATTTATTGTGCGCAGAAATATGCCTTCTCTGCATATTTATATTTAGAGAGACATATGTACGCCTCAGGGCAACCATTTTGAAATATAAGTTCCAAATGAAAGTTTTCTCTAGGCAGCAGTAAATTGAAACAGAAAAAGCTGCTATTTACTGTTGATTGTCATCACATCATTAAGCATAGAATATAAGCTGTCAAAGTCTACTTTCAGAATTAACCTCAAATAACTAATTTACATGTCTGGGATGATATGATAGATATAACTGTCTGTTTTAATGACTCTACCCCACATGTTTAGGCACCTAAATGCCATACAACACTATGACTTTGTGTATGTGTAGAACCATTTTCCAAAAAAAAGTGAATACCTCAAATTGATAGCCATCAGCAATGAATTGTATCAGTGCAGAAGTGATCTCACAAAAGGGAGTACATCCCTCACATTTTTGTAAATATTTTATTATATCTTTGAGTATGACAACACTGAAGAAATGACACTTTGCTACAATGTAAAGTAGTGAGTGTACAGCTTGTATAACAGCGTAAATTTGCTGTCCGATCAAAATAACTAAACACACAGCCATTACCAGAGGTGGGGACTTGAGTCACATGACTTGACTTAAGTCAGACTTAAGTCACCAGTTTGAGGACTTGAGACTTGCTTGACTAAAATTAATAAAAGACACGACTTGACTTTGACTTGCTATTTATGACTTGAGACTTGACTTTGACTTGGTATTCATGACTTGAGACTTGACTTTGACTTGAGACATATAACTCGAAATGACTTAACTTTTTTAAGTTATTAAATATTTGCATTTTCTCAAGATGTGTTAAAGCAAAATGAATTTGCCTGTTATGTTTCTGACACCACAGTTCTGATTTTTAGGACACTGGCTGTTTAACAATGGAAATACTTAACATGTTTTTAGTCACTGTGGTGTTGAAACATGACCGGACGAAGGATTTTGAGCTGTTTGGGCATTCAAAGTATTTCCTATAATGCCAAGAAAAAAGCACTAAGCAGTTTTGTTAATGTTGAAAATAAAACAAAACCTTTCCTGACCACTGACTTTTAACTGATTTAAAGGTGAAAATTGGGGTAGATCAGTATTTTGACTTGATTTGTGACTTGACCAAAATAAATGACTTGACGTGACTTGCTTGACTTTTAGCAGGGACTCGACTTGACTTGCTTGCTTTTCGCCACAGCAACATGGGACTTGCTTGAGACTTGAAGGTTAAGACTTGAGACTTGCTTGTGACTTGCACATGTGTGACTTACTCCCATGTCTGGCCATTACTGTCTAAACTGCTTGCAAAAAAGTGAGTACACCTCTAAGGGAAAATGTCTAAATTGGGCCCAAAGTGTCAATATTTTGTGTGGCCACCATTATTTTCCATCACTGCCTTAACCCTCTTGGGCATGGAGTTCACCAGAGCTTCACAGGTTGCCACTGAAGTCCTCTTCTACTCCTCCATGAAGACATCACAGAGCTGGTGGATCCTTGTGCTCCTCCACCTTTCGTTTGAGGATGCCCCAGAGATGCTCAATAGGGCTTAGGTCTGGAGACATGCTTGGCCAGTCCAGCATCTTTACCCTGAGCTTCTTTAGCGAGGCAGTGGTCTTCTAGGAAGTGTGTTTGGGGTCGTTATCATGTTGAAATACTGCCCTGCGGCCCAGTCTCCAAAGGTGGGGGGGGGGGGAATCATGCTCTGCACATGGTACATGTTGGCATTCATGGTTCCCTCAATGAACTGTAGCTCCCCAGTGCCGCCAGCACTCATGCAGCTCCAGACCATGACACCACCATGCTTGACTGTAGGCAAGCCACACTTGTCTTTGTACTCCTTTGTACTTGCTGCCACACATGCTTGACACCATCTGAACCAAATAAGTTTATCTTGGTCTCATCAGACCACAGGACATGGTTCCAGTAATCCATGTCCTTAGTCTGCTTGTCCTCAGCAAGCTGTTTGCGGGCTTTCTTGTGCATCATCTTTAGAAGAGGCTTCCTTCTGGAACGACAGCCATGCAGACCAATTTGATGCAAGGTGAGGCGTATGGTGTGAGCACTAACCGGCTGACCTCCCAAACCCTTCAACCTCTGCAGCAATGCTAGCAGCACTGATATGTCGATTTCCCAAAGACAACCTCTGGATATGACGCTGAGCACGTGCACTCAACTTCTGTGATTGACCATGGCGAGGCCTGTTCTCAGTGGAACCTGTCCTCTTAAACTATGGTGTGGTCTTGGCCAACCTGCTGCAGCTCAGTTTCAGGGTCTTGGCACCCTTCTTATAGCTTAGGCCATCTTTATGTAGAGCAACAATTCTTTTTTTAAACCCTTAGAGAGTTCTTTGCCATAAGGGGCCATGTTGAACTTCCAGTGACCAGTATGAGAGAGTGAGAGTGATAACACCACATTTAACACACCTGCTTCCCATTCACACTTGAGACCTTGTAACACTAACAAGTCACATGACACTGGGGAGGGAAAATGGCTAATTGGGCCCAATTTAGACATTTTAACTTAGGGGTGTACTCACTTTTGTTGCCAGCGGTTTAGACAATAATGGGTGTGTTGAGTTATTTTGAGGGGACAGCAAATTTACACTGTTATACAAGCTGTACACTCACTACTTTACATTGTGGCAAAGTGTCATTTCTTCAGTGTTGTCACATGAAAAGATATAGTACAATATTTACACAAATGTGAGGGGTGTAATCACTTTTGTGAGATACAGTATGTATGTATGTATGTATGTAATTTAGTGATTAAAACAATGAAAGAGAAATCGGTGTACATGAAATACAGTATAAGCTTGAGAACTTAACAAAGGTTATGTTTTACAGCCAGTATACATGTTCCAATGGATCTATCGTACATGCAGTTTAAATTATGCATATGGTTATAGAAATAGGAACTTTTAAGGGATGGAAAAAGTAGTTATTAAATCCACATGTGTTTGCTAGTTTGGGCAAAAATCGGTAAACATATCTTACGTCAATTTCTGTTTATGCATAGGAATATAAAAGAAAGATGCAGAAGGAGGGGCTAGAACAAATAGAAATAGGATAAAAAAGAAAAAAAGGAAAAGGAAAAAAGGGTAAGAGAGAGGGGATGAGGGGGGGGGCAAGAAGAAGGGGGAGAGGTGAGGGGAGAGAATGAGATCTCGGGCACTGCAGAGGTGAGAAGAGGTTGGGGAGATTATTTGGAATAAATCATAGAGTATAGTTTTGTGGTATTGCAAGAAAGAAGGTGCTGATGAGGGAATCGAGAGCATGGTTAGATCCTTAGATTATGTTATTAAGCCTATAAACCGGAATTTATGATCTGGTGTAGTGGCATTTAGGAATATGTTAGAGAGGTTAGGTTGCAGTAGTGTGTCTAGATTGCCACCAGGTTGGAAGGATTATGATAGTGCAGCTAAGTGAATCGGTGGGCTATTGGCTTCATGCACACCCGGGCTCTTATAAAAATGTTTCTCCTGGCAGGAGAAATGCAGCTTTGAAAACTCTCCTAAGCTGTGTTTTTGAAAATACGTTTAGCTGCCTCAAGCACTCACGTGTTTATTTCATTTAGCAGGAATATAAATTTATTCTGGCCATTGGAATTAAAAAACGCTCAAGCGTTAAAAGCTAGCGCTTAGTCACGTTTACACGCGTTTAACCTGCCATAAGGCACGTCAGGTGATTTGTTTGCTCAAAAGCTCCTCTCCTGAAAGCAACTTTGGTGAAGGGTTTTTTCTGCCTCTAAACACCCCTGCTTCTAAACTCCTGTAAACCCCTATTGTGTGCATAGACACATAGGCTAACATGGAGCGTCAAAGCAGTATTTTTAAGCTCAAGTGTGCATGAGGCCAGAGTGTTAACCAAGTAAGTTAAAATGATCCAAGGTATGATTAGCGATAGCCTCTTCCACCTGGGCTACATTGTCAACTTTAGTTTTTCATTCTCATATGGGGGGGCCATGGATCCTCAGTGCCGAGAGATCAAGGATTTGGAACCATTAACCACTTAAGCCCCGGAAGATTTTACCCCCTTCCTGACCAGGGGGTATTTTGCGATTCGGCACTGCGTGACTTTAACGGACAATTGCGTGGTCATGCGATGCCGTACCTAAACGAATTTGACGTCCTTTTTTTCCCACAAACAGAGCTTTCTTTTGGTGGTATTTGATCACCTGTGCGATTTTTTGATCATGCGCTATAAACAAAATAAGAGAGTCAATTTTGCAAAAATAACAATATTTTTCAAATTTTTTTATATGAAATTCCCCCCAAAAAAAATGTAAAAATCAAAATTTTTTAACATTTTCGGCCAATTTGTTTTATGCTACATATGTTTGGTAAAAAAAATCGCAAAAAGCGTATTTGATTGGTTTGTGCAAAATGTATCGCGTTTACTAACAAAGGGAAAGATTTTTGTCATTTTTGTTTTTTTTTTAACGCGTGATGGCGGCGATCTGCGATTTTTTTGCGGTACTGCGACATTGGGGTGGACAGATCGGACCCTTGACTGACATTTTTGACACTTTTGGGGTTACCAGTGACATTACTGCAGTAATCAGTGCTATACATATGCACTGTTACTTTAAAAATACACTGGTAGTGAAGGGGTTAACTTTATTTGAGAGGGAGGGGCTGTGTGTGTCCCTAGGGGCGTGATTCTAACTGTGATTGGCTGTGGCTTGTGCTGTAGGAACAATGATCAACGGTCCTACATAGTAGAACCATATGATCAGTGTTTCTACACAGGGGAGAATGACAGGCGGCTTGTTTACACTAGCCGCCTGACTTTCTCCCTCTGCAGCGACGATCGCAGAGTGACCGGCAGACATCGGGTCCTCGCGCTCGCTCCCCAGAGCCTCACAGGCTAGTGACGTTTATTTACGTCACTTTGCCTGTGAGGGGCTGACCGCCGCAGTATATCTACTTGCGGCGGTCGGCAAGTGGTTAAATAGATGGAGGACAAGGGACTTTTTCTGGCTATAAATCGATTTGGGTGTTTTGTGTAGGAGGTAATTATAATTACTAAGATCTAGGGGGTGAGAGTCTTCCATCATATGTATGACCCACAGTCCACTTGTGTTTTTGTGCAAAAATGGTTGGATCGTTGTACATGTCCACCAAATATGGAATAGGGCTCCATTCTCTGTCTCACACCTCCAACTTCTGTGTTATAGCCCAAGAAAATATATGAAGTATGTTAAAGTTCTTTTTTTTTTTTTACCATCATGATAAAAGTTTGTTTAACTTAATTCTTGAATTTATGAGCTGACTGATAATTTGTGTGAGTGTGCAAACCTTCTCCTATTGTGTGTCTGGGAAGGGTTGGTTTAAGTCGTTTTCCCAGGCTATTCAGAAGGGCAGAGATTATCTCATTTGAGAGGATGTTAGCCATGCATACATAAACCTGTGATATTACATGGGTAGAAGCATCCCCTGAGGTCCTCAAAGGGTGTAGGTTTGTGAAGAAGTTTCCCTTTTCCTCTGTGGTTGCAAATGAAGTTTTGGAGTTAAAGATAAGACCAAAGTGGTAACAGATGTTTTTTTTACTGTCATTGGTAAAATCAAGAACTCTATTCCAAGCTTGTAAAAAGTGGGAAGATAGGCCTGTTGGGAAACTAATTTTTCCAGTGAACATAGTCAGAGGGCATTGGAGGTTCATGAGGCCTTGTTTTACAGCAATTTTTGAAAGAGTGTATTGGATAGAAAGTTGCCAAAGATAAAATTATATTTTACATGTTGGAATGAAAGCCAAATTAAAATCTCACACTTTTTTTATCACTTTAAAGTCCTGTACCAACATGTTATAATGTCAGAGTGATATTTGCTACACATGTGTCACATACTTGTTAATTAAGCATGAGATGACAAGGGTGGCCTCTTGCAAGATTCCCTTCCAAACTCCCCTGCTGGTGGAGACCAGGACTGCTAGAGTTATGGAAGGGCGCAGTTATCTGGAAGGTGGATGAGCAAACTTGAGCTTTGAAGTACTAAGATCAGATGTGCATAAGTCACGAGGAGTAAGGTCACAAGTCGAGTTCAAACCCGCCAGGCAGATAGGTACAGAATCACGGCAAGACAGACAATGTGGTGGCAGTCAGTGTAAATTTTGGCATCCAATTTTGAGTCTGATTTCGTTTTAGTTTTAGTATTTAGACTAAAATGCCATTTTAGTCATCTGTGATTGTTTTAGTCGTATTTTAGTCGACTAAAATCTCCAGTACATTTTAATTGAATAAAATAATTGTAGTCAACTAAAGCCTAATACGTTTAGTTAAGTTTTGTAATGCATTATTTAAGCATTTCTATAGAATTTCCAAACTCATTATATACTCCTGGAGTAAAAAAAAAAAATCTAATATCATGTTATAATTATGGTATTAAGATTTAAACAAACTCACAGATACAGATTTAGCCACTCTGGTCAGTCTGAGGAGGCCTGTAATGCTGCACAGTGCTCTGTATGGTGGCTGTAATGCTACACAGTGCTCTGGACAGTGGTCTGAGGAGGCCTGTAATGCTACACAGTGCTCTGGACGGTGGACTGTCTGAGGAGGCCTGTATTGCTGCACAGTGCTCTGGACGTTGGCTGTAATGCTACACAGTGCTCTGGACAGTGGTCTGAGGAGGCCTGTAATGCTTTGGATTGTAGTATGAGAGGCCTGTAATGCTTCACAGTGCTATAGGATGGTGGTCTGATTCTGAGAGGCCTGTAATGCTGCACAGTGCTGGATGGTGGTCTCAGGTCTGAGGGATGGCCTGTAATGCACAGTGCTCCAGATGCCGGTGGTCAGAGGAGGCCTGTAATGCACACACAGTATTCTGGATGGACGGTGGTCTGAGGGGAGGCCTGTAATTGTAATGTACACACTCACAGTGGGTGCCCTCTGCTCTGGATGGTTGCCGTTATGAATCATGAGTTAAAAGTTGGATTATTGTCGGGACTTGGGAGGCCTGTAATGCACAGTGCTGCTCTGGACGGTTGTCTGAGTGCTCGGAGGACTGTAATGCTGGCTGCACAGTCGCTTGCTTGCTAGGAGCAGAATCAGGCAGAGCTCCATGGAAACCGGAAGTAAGTTCACGAGGGTAAACGTCCCTGCCTCACATTTTCGTTTAGTTTTCGTTCGTTAATGAAAACGTAATTGATTTTCCTCATAGTTTTCGTCAGTGGATGAAAATGTAGTGTACTTTTCATTTAGTTTTCATCACTGTAAAATTCCGCTGATGAAAATTTTGACGAAAACTTTTTCATTGACTAAATTAACACTAGTGACAGCAAAGTACAAAATCAGAGGCAGCTACCCAAGTCATACTATATAGTTATCATGCAAAAATGTAAATACTTGGGGATAGTGATTCAACTACCTATTACTACATACCTCAAACTATTTGTTGCTGGTTGTTCAGTCCTACAAAACAAGAGTTTGGAGGCAGAGAGCCCTCCCTCTGCAGGTATTGGGCAGAATAAATGTATTTAAGATGATCCTTTTACCCAACTTTTTATATGTCCTGGCCAATTTTTCCATGTATATAACTAAAAGGACATTTAGGTGAATTGATTTGATTCTACCCCCTTTCTTGTTGAGGTCTTCCCCTTTCAAGAATTTTGCTGAGGACTCTACAACTTTCCACGTTGGGGGTGGGTTGGAACTTCCAGATCTGTGTATGTATTATTTTGCAGCACAACTGGTATATACACTCACCGGCCATTTTATTAGGTACACCTGTTCAATTTCTTGGTAACACAAATTGCTAATCAACCAATCACATGGCAGCAACTCAATGCATTTAGGCATCTAGACATGGTGATCATGACTTGCTGAAGTTTAAAGCGAGCATCAACATGGTCGAAGAAATGGGATTTAACTGACTTTGAACGTGGCATGGTTGTTGGTGCCAGATGGGCTGCTCTGAGTATTTAAAAAACTGCTGATTTACTGGGATTTTCACGCACAACCATCTCTAGGGTTTACAGAGAATGGTCAGAAAAAGAGAAAATATCCAGTGAGCAGCAGTTTTGTGGATGAAAATGCCTTGTTGATGTTAAAGGAGAATAGGCAGAGTGCAGCAGCAGCAGAAGACCACACCAGATGCCACTCTGTCAGCTTAGAATAGGAAACGGAAGCTGCAATTCGCACAGGCTCACCAAAATTAGGCAGTAGAAGATTGGAAAATAGGGATGGGCTCTGTGTTCGAGTCGAGCGTAAGTTCGACTCGAACATCAGCTGTTTGTGTGTTCGCAGACCACACAAACAAATGGGGCTCTCGGCAGGAAGTTCGCCCACCAATGAGCACCCCATAATGCACTTTGCTGTTGCAGTGCATTGTTTGCTGATGATTGGCCAAAGCATTCACCTGACCTGTATTCTTTGGCCAATTACAGCACAATGTTCTGTCAGAGCCATGATTGGCTAAATGCAGGTTGCTTTTAGCCAATCATGGCTCAGGGGCTAAGTCCACGTCTTACACTATATAAGGCTGCTGCTTACATGGCAGCCGTGTATAGTGTATGATAATAGAGGTTAGGCAGGTAGTTAGTGGATAGTGTGTTGAGTTAGTTTAGTGCAGTCAGTGTACTGTATAGGCATACTCCACTTTTAAAATGTATGGATCTGTTGAAGTCCTGGGTCCCCTCTTGGTGCGCCCCAAGTTTTATGTCCCTGTCACTTATAGTTCGGGAGCAGTGCCATGCCAAGCTGACAAAGATTTCCCTTAGACGCCAATGAGCACTGAAAGCTGAAAAGTGGTCTAGACAGGAAGGGGGTGAAAGTGCCCTATATTTATGTGGTTAAGGGGAACTCTATGACAGAAGTTTAAAAAAATATGGCATGGTGTCCCCCCCCCCCCCAAAATCCATACCAGGCCTTTAGGGTCTGGTACAGATTTTAAGGGGAACTACACGCCAAAATTAAAAAAAAAATATGACGTGGGGTCCCCCCCCGACATCCGTACCAGACCCTTATCTGAGCATGCAGCCTGGCAGAAAAGGAAAGAGGGGGGGGGGGGGCGAGCGAGCGCCCCCCCTGAACAATACCAGGCCGCTTGCCCTCAACATGGGGAGGGTGCTTTGGGGTGCACCCCAAAGCACCTTGCCCCTTGTTGATGAATATAAGGGCCTCTTATCGACAACCCTGGGCTGTGGTTGTGGGGGTCTGCGGGTGGGGGGCTTATCGGAGTCTGGAAGCCCCCTTTGACAAGAGGGCACCTAGATGCCGGCACTCCCATGTGAATAGGTATCAGGTACATGTTACCCATACCCATTCACCAAAAAAAGTGTAAAAAAGTAAAAACCACAGAACACAGTTTTTGACAAGCCCTTTATTAAAAAGAAAAAAAAAAAAGTGTCTCTCGATGTAAATCCATAGTCAATCACGGACCCGAAAAATAGAAAACAATTCAAAAACCACTGTATGCCTGCTCTTTTTTTTTTGACAGCTCTTTTATAGGCAAGGGGCAGGGCCATCCAGTGGCTTTGCTACTTCTGACGTCACATGGCGTCAAGTGACGTCAGAAGGAGGCGGCGCCCATCCCCCCATGTTGAGGGTATGTGGCCTGGTATGGTTCAGGAGGGGGGGAGGGGGGCGCTCGCTCATCCCCTCCCCTTTCCTGACCTGCCAGGCTGCATGCTCAGATAAGGGACTGGTATGGATCCCAGGGGGGACCCCACGCCGTTTTTTAAATTTTTTTATATCTGTATTTCCGGGAGCAAACAAAACATTACAGCCGCGAGCAAGTTTAAATGACATTTTTTTCCATTAGAAATGTCAGTATTGCTGCAGCTGGCTACATACATTATAAAGATGCGCCACTTTAAGGGCACATTAAGGGGACCCCCCAGGCACGATATTTAAAGGAATTTTTCATTTTTATTGTTTCACTTTAAGCATCAATAAAATCACTGCTCTTGTAAAAATGATTGTTTTAAAATTTTGCATTGATACATGACCCCCAGATCTCCATACACTTTTTATTCTAATAACTTGCATATAAGCCTTTAAAATGAGGACATTTGATTTTTAATGTTCGTGTCCCATAGACTTTAATAGAGTTCGCATGTTTGCTAGAACGTTTTTCCTTTTCAAGATGTTTTGATGCAAACCGAACAGGGGGGTGTTCGGCCCATCACTATTGGAAAAAACGTTGTCTGGTCTGATGAGTCTCGATTTCAGCTGCGACATTCAGATGATGGGGTCAGAATTTGGTGTAAACAACAAGAAAGCATGGATCCATCCTGCCTTGTATCAACGGTTCAGGCTGGTGGTAGTATAATGGTGTTGGGGATATTTTCTTTGCACACTTTGGGCCTCTTAGTACTAATTGAGCATTGTTTAAATGCCACAGCCTACCTGAGTATTGTTGCTGACCATTTCTATTCCTTTATAACTACAGTGTACCCATCTTCTGATGGCTCCTTCCAGCAGGATAATGCACCATGTCACAAAGCTCAAGTCATCTCAAACTGGTTTCTTGAACATGACAATGAGTTTGCTGTACTCCAATGGCCTCTACAGTCACCAGATCTTAATCCAATAGAGCACATTTGAGATGTGGAGGAACGGGAGATTCGCATCAGGGATGTGCAGCTGACAAATCTGCAGCAACTGCTTGATGCTATCATGTCAATATAGACCAAAATCTTAGAGGAATGTTTCCAACACCTTGTTGAATCTATGCCACAAAGAATTAAGTCTGAAGACAGTTCTAAAGGCAAAAGGGGGTCCAACCTGGTACTAGCAAGGAGTACCCTATAAAGTGGCCAGTGAGTGTATATACACTGGTGGATGTTTCCACTCCTGAACAATGCAGTAACAGAGGCAGAGGTAGCTTCTTCATATGAGACATTATTGAGTTTGTTATACAGATGGGCAATACCACAATTGGAAGAGTTGGGGTCCTTGCCATGATCCTGGAATATCTTTAACCTAGCCTCCAATGTAATCTCTGTCACCCAATGCCCCCTTATGGTTTAAGTCATTCCTAAAGGAGTGTTACAAGGTAGAAGGGAGTCATCAGTGGGCATAATATGGCATCAAATATGCACATCAATTGTACAGAGAAAACACCTTTGTTTTCTTCCGTACTCTAAAATTAGAGAAGGGGGTACCTGCCTCTTGGTTCTTCTGATACATTCAATTGAAACATATGGCAAATGCGCAGTTTGGGATGGGGGAGGTGTCCCCTGCAGACCTCACAGTTAGAACAGGCACTCTTATTCTCAGATCATTGTAAATTAGTATCCTGATACTACAGCTTCCTGATTCTCCTGACAAGATGATTAAAATTAGATTTCTCCACCAATCATATTACACACCTCTGCAATTATTCAAAATGGGGAAAAGATACAATGCAGATACCATAATGCATACCATAATGCAGTATACCATAAATGCAGTATACCAGAGGGTTTGATCATGTGATAAGATGAGACCCTTCTGGTCCCAGCTTACCAAATTTATTGCAGACAATTTTGACCTGCCCAGTATTTGCAACCCGGCAAGATGCCTCCTGTGTGTGAGAGATGGTAAGTATATGGATGCTGCTACAAAGCTTTCCCTGCATCTACTCACCTCAGATCTTGTTGGTATTGAGGCATGGATAAAATATGGTGGATTTGAATTTGTCACTGTATAGAATGACTCAGGGTTGTACTAAAGAAATTCACAGGCTTTGTAAGACACATGTGACGTAGACAAAAAGAAAAGTGTGGAGTCTAAAATAACATGGCTGCAGGCAGATAATGAGCCTCTCTATTTTTACCCTAATTTGACCAGATCAGTTAATGGTCTAATATCAATGGCACCAAAGGGTGACCATCCGATCCTACAGGTTTCAACACTTTGTGGATCTCCATAGAATCCTAATCCACAAATCAGGATGTACCTGAACCTGTCCAAGGAGACCTCTTTGAATGGTTGGATTGTGCCCGAATGCCCTGCAATCAGTCATCTGAGGTCTACGCCGGATTAAAGCATAGTACAGTTCCAGGATCTGTGTATGTAAAAAATGTACATAATCCGCATGTGTTATTGAAGATTAGCAAAATACAAAGACAATATAAAAACCAAAGAAGTGCTTCTAAGTATGGAGGAGCATGAGTGATGTTTTCCTGTTCTTACTGTGTGGCAGGATGGGAGCTTATTGATTTTTCCAAAGTCATCAAATACAAGCAGAGAACCCCCCCCCCCCCCACCAGCCCAGTGGCTAAAAGGAGTAGTCAGGGAGTAAAGGAAAGGTAAGTATGTGCTGCTAGGCAAGGGGGCAATAAAGTGACCTTTTTTTTTTTCCTTCCATGGAAAAATCACAGGTTTGCTTTAGCAGCAAAGTGTCCTTAGGCCTGGTTCACACTGGTGTGACATACGCTCTGATTTTGGTGAGCACATGACTTTGGGCAATGATTTCCTATGAGAACCATCCTAACTCGTCCAACTTATGTTGGTTTAATTTTGGAAAAGGTTCCTGCACTTTTTTGGTCCAACTTTGGTCTGATTTGAGCCTGTTAAATATCATCTTAACTGATCCGACTACAAAATGTATTGGAAAAAAACAAAAACAAATCCATACCAGACCCAAGTTGCACTCATCTCAAGTCTGTTCATTAAAGTCTGACTGATGTTGCAGGGCAAATTTGGATTGGAAGTAATGAGACTTTCATGTGGGAGCAGTGCGAACCTGGCCTTAGGGATTACGTTATAAATTGGTGACTCTGCCTTCTTTAACTAAATAAGTGCAAATAAACAGTAGACCCGTGTGCATCCCTTCGGTAATATTTATCACATCACATTGTGACACTAATAAACAGCTATCATTTGAAGTTCTAATTAAACCCTTCATCATCTAATTACCATGTTGGAGTAAAGCCTCTGATGTGTACGTATTCTTCCTGGATATTTTAGCAATTGCTTTCATTTTCTTTAATTCCTTGACCTACCAGAAATGAAGCATAAACCTGCATTTCTTCTCTGGTAGTTCTTAATTAACACTGACACCTTACATGACCTTCCCATACTTCTGCTATTAGAAGATAGAAAGAAGGAGATCAGTCATTTGTCAGTCACTGTAAAAGAGTTGTTAGAAAATGCTTAGTATGGAAGCTTTGAAGCTTTTCTTACCTGTTTTCCAATCTGTTATTGCATTTTCAACAAGGACAAGGGGGAGCGAACACAGAGCAGCTGAGGAACGTGCCAGATAACATCAGTTGTATTGCAAAGTTTGTTGTTAGTAATGAAAAGTTGAAATGTACAAATGACATGACTGAAGACTCATTTTCACCTGCTTGAAGTGTTTAATTGCAATATTTCTTTATTAAGATTTTCAAAAATAGTAATACAAAAATAACATGAAAGAACAATTCACATATGATAACATCGATAAATAATAATGGCATATATAGATCCAAAGGGCCATAAGTCAAAAAACGTTCTATTACCCATGTAGGGGCATCAATACCATAGACACCACTTATCAATATAGCCCAATTATTAACAAATAGACATTAAAAAAATCCCCGCAATATCCACTAAATTTACAACCAAAACAGAAAAGAAAAAAAAAGAAAAAGGGGGAGGGGGAAAGGGAAGAGGGGCAAGGATACTTCCCTTCCAAAATATCTGGTTGAAGTGTTTAAATGTATTGGAAATATACAGCAATCTTTGATGTCTACAGTGCTCTCTGTATGCAAGGCTGCTGTTAGGGGGGGAGGACTACCAGTCCTCCTGTAGGGGGTTCCGGGTACACATAGGGGCCTCAACAGCACGGAGAATCGGTGCGGTTGGGCAGAGGGGCAATTACAGAAAGAATCCCTGTGCGGCTCTCTGCAGCAGCTGAAAGCGAGTTTCTTCCCTTCCTGCCAGCTTTCAGCTACTGCAGGGGGAGAAACAGACACAGGGCATCGTTCCTGTAATTGCTTCTCCGACACCGATCCTCCCTCTCCCTATTCTGCCTGCTTCTGATCCCCCCCTACCCATGTGCCCCCCTTTGACTGTGCCGCCCCCCCCCCCCCCTGCAGCACTGCAGGCTTCACTGTCCTGTAAAAAAATAACAAATTGTAAAAAAAAAATAACAATTAAACAACATTGTAATAAATTAATTTAAAAAAATGGTAAAATAAAATAATTATAAACATTTTTAACATTTTTAAAATAAATAATTTTTTTTAAATGTAAAAAACAATTAATAAGAGCTAATTCACACAAGTTTACTGTTATGGTTGTGTCCGCTAATAAGGGTTTTAGTGTATTTTTTGTGAAAATATTGTCTTGATACATTCGGGGGGGGGGGGGGGCTGCCAGGTGGGCTGTACAGGGCCCCGTGATTTCTAACAGCAGCCCTGTCTGTATGAATAGGGCTGAAGTTTACTTTTCTTTGGAGCCAAGGGAATGTAGTGTGGGCACATATAATGATGCCCACAGCATGGGCTTGTGGCTGAGAAAAACGTTAAAATAATTTTATTTAAGTTCGCAGTCTTTTAAATAATACAGGGAGTCTAGTTTAGCCTTTTTTTATTTGGGCGGGAAACTAGTCAGCAGTTTAAATTGGAGGTCAGTCAGAGATTGGGCGGGAATTCAAGAAGTTTAGGCGGGAAAATCACGTGTAGCTCGGGCGGGAGTAACGTGTGACGTGTGCCAAGCGTCACGTGGCTAGGGCTATAAAAGAAGCTGCGCGGCTCGTCTCGCCTCAGTGTGTCTTGAGCAGTGCGGCGAGCTCCAGGAGCTATAATACTAGAGCTTTAATACAGGAGCTCGCCAGCTGCAATAAAGACATGAAGACGCTGGTCCAGCAGCTGTTGGAGAAGGCGGCCGCCGACGGAGGCGAAGAGTGGATGAAGAAATGCCTGGGCCTGGCCGAAGCCGTAGAGGTGCCAGAAAGTCGCCGGTCAACTAGGACGGAGCCGGGCCAGTCAGCGGTCGCCGGGGAAGACGCGACATCTTTGGCGAAGGACTTCAGAGGGCAGGCGGCTCAGGCTGAAGACCCTCCATCGTCGCCGTAGAGACCAGTGGTGTGGAGCGGAAGGCGGGCGGCCCAGGCGGAAGACACTTCATCGTCACCAAAGAGACCAGCGGTGCGGAGACCTCAACATAGCCGTCCGATAGAGAGGAATCGTTCGGCCGAAGAAGAGATGTCCACGAAGAGGGGAAGAAGAGCGTCTTCCTTAGCTGCGACCAGTACCGGCCAGCAAGCAAGGCAGAGTCCGGGAGCCAGGCCGCAAGGAAGGAAGGAAGCCGCGTCGCCCCCTCAGAACCTAGACGCACAGGAGCACGCCAAAGTAGAAGGCAGGAGTCTCCGTCTCCAGTCCGGAGCGGCGAGGGGGGA
The DNA here is from genome assembly GCF_965119305.1 of Pelophylax lessonae. Lineage (NCBI taxonomy): Eukaryota > Metazoa > Chordata > Amphibia > Anura > Ranidae > Pelophylax > Pelophylax lessonae. The sequence goes on along the minus strand of NC_138772.1, from coordinate 489,713,664 downwards.
GGGCAGAGGATCTGCCCTCCTTCCTCGGGTAGGTACTCTTTCCTCCAACAGGACATGGGACAGTCTGGTCGCCGGCAGTGGGCGCAGTGGGTAAAGCGATTCTGTCCAGGCCAAGCATGCTGGATATTGAAGCTACCATGCAGCCACAGGCCGGAGAACAGGAGGAGGGGCCTTTCCAGCAGGATGTCAGCGGAAGAATGCCTACTACCGAGCCTTTAAAGGCTGGTGAGTTTAATAATGACACTATACTTCAATTAATTTCTTCTTTTTTTTTCTTCTTAGTTTTCTGAGTCTTTATCTGCACAGCAGTCTCAGGTTGGACAAACTCCAGCCAGTGTTTGGATTGATAACCAGTCTACTGCCAATATTCCTTTTGCTCATGCTAGTTCTGTGCAATTAATTGAAACATGTTTTAAAGAAGCCCTGCCTTGTGAGATTTCTCCCTTAGGCTTCCATTTATCATCATCAGTCAAAGAAAAGATTTGGAAGGGAGATTATATTGACATTTTATCTTTACTTCCTAATGCAAAAGAATTTGTAAATAAATATGATAAGAAATCTGATGATTCTGGTGATGATAGAAGGAGGCCTGTTTTTAGATCCTTCAATAATTGGTTACAAGCCTTTTGCATCTGTTATGGGAGAAAAGCACCCTTTAAAGTGTAGTGGATTGTTCCAGCACTTAGAACATATTTTAGAAGCGTACAGGAATTTTGGAGGGTTTGGATGGTTCCAATATGACGAGTCTTTCCGTCAAAAGATTTCAGTCTATCCATCGTTAAAATGGGGAAGGAAAGACGTTGGTCTTTGTTAAACTTGATAACCCCACAGAGACCTGTTTTTCCAAAGCAACAATCAGTAGTTTCTACAAGTGCTGGGGTTAATCCCGCTTACAAAAAAGGTGTGTGTTTCGCCTTTAATGAATCACAATGCAAATGGGCTACCTCTTGTCGCTATAAGCATGAGTGTGCTTTTGTTCTGGATCGCATGCAGTCTCAAAATGTTTTAAAAGGACCTCATTTCAGAATCCTAGAGAACCTTCCAAAAGCTCACATGCTGGTGAGGCTGGAAAGCATGCTTCCTTGGCTGCTTCAGTACCCAGACAAGGAGACACCACAGTTTCTCATTGATGGCTTTTCGGCTGGTTTTAAGTTACCAGTTTTTTTCAAGCCCGGGTTGCACTCCGGTTAATAATGTAAAATCAGTATTGTTACATTCAGCTATAGTTAAGGAAAAGTTGCTTAAAGAGATAGTAGCAGGTAGGGCAGCAGGTCCATTTATAGTTCCTCCTTTTAGTAATTTTATAATCTCCCTGTTAGGCTTAGTTCCCAAAAAAGATACTAACTAATTCAGATTAATTCATCATCTCTCATTCCCTTCAGGCAGTTCTCTAAATGATGAAATCGAGGATTCTTTGTCATCGGTATCGTATGCAACCTTTAATGGCCACTGGGTGGCAGCAGAGTAGCGGTCAGGAGAAGAGCCGGGAAGGCGCTCACTCAGGAGGTGTAACGTTCATGCGTTTTTGTTTGCGGATGGATTTACAGCTGCAGAATTATTACACTCAGTAGCCTTGTAGAGAATCTGTTGAACAACATATCCAACTCTCAGGACTTCATCACCGTGTACAGCCTGTTATATACTATAAATATATTAATAGATGTTTAATGGAGGGATAGAGTATATGAGGATATATAGATAAGAGACAGGCTATTGTATGGTGAGCACTAGAAGTAGTATAGGAGAGTTGCAGGTGATGGTAAGCAGATAGGTTCTGATGTCAAGTATAGTGCAGATGGTAAGAGGACACAGATGGAGTATACTTTAGACAGAGTAACCTAGTGCAAGGATAGTTCAAGGTAGTCCCAAGAGCTAACAGTCTTATGCAGATGATAGTGAATAGATAGATACAGATAGTCTTGGTATTGCAGCAGATGACAGTAGGAGATTGGTTAGTAAGAATCCCCTGCGGGGTACTTATCACTTAGATAGGTTAGGAAATACAATGTCCAGAGGAGAGGGGTGATCCCGTAGCGGGATACGGATCACCAGCGAGGTTTCCGGCTTAGTTCAGCAAAGAAGGTATGTCAGCAGCTCCGACTTCTCAGGCGTAGGTGCGATGAACATGTGGGTTTGAACGAGCGATGAGTGAGAGCAAACCGGCGATTGAAATAGCCGCTCATAGCGGCGCTCGGCAGTGATGTCATCCGGTCTTAAAGGTGTATGCATCCTTTGTATATACAAGATGGGACGCAAAGAGAGGAGAAATATAGGAACAAGGGTACCATAGGTACCGAAACATTACAGTACCCCCCCCCCCTTAAGGCCGGCTCCGGAAGGCCTCTAGAACTGTTTTTTCCGGATATTTCGAGTGGAAATTGCGAATCAGTCTAGGGGCATGGATATCGGAGGTATCCAGCCAGGTGTCATCTTGGGGCCCATAATTCTTCCATCGTACAAGATACTGGAGTCTTCTTCTATTGAAACGGGAATCCAAAATTTCTTTTATCTCAAATTCTTCTCCACCCTCCACTTGTACAGGAGGTGGAGGTGAGATAGTAGGCCTTATTCTTGGTTAGGAACATGGGGCTTCAGTAGAGACACATGGAAGACAGGATGTATCTTGAGGTCTACTGGCAATGTGAGTTGTACTGCAGCTTTTCCAATAAGCTTCTCTATTGGAAAAGGTCCCAGAAATAGAGGTCCAAGTTTTTTACTAGGGATTTTTAGTCTCAGATTTTTTTTAGAAAGCCAAACAAGATCCCCAATGGCATATTGGGGAGAGGGTTTCCTACGGAGGTCGTAGTATTTTTTTTGTTGACTATGAGCATGAGATATTGTATTGTTGAGTAATCCCAGAGAATCCTTTATCTGGGCAAGATAATCAGATGCTACTGGATTACTTGATGGTAACATACGTGGAGGAAGGAGTGTGGGGTGAAACCCATAATTCAGGTAAAACGGACTTTGCTTAGTAGTGCTATTAGTAGCGTTGTTATAGGCGAATTCCGCCAGTGGGAGGAGATCTGCCCAATCGTCCTGTAGATACGAAGTATAGCAACGCAGGTACTGTTCAATGCACTGGTTAACTCTCTCTGTCTGTCCGTTGGTCTGAGGGTGGTAGGCAGAAGTAAGGTTACGCTCTATTCGCAGTATCTGACATAGAGCTAGCCAAAATTTTGAGATGAATTGTGAACCACGGTCAGACAGCAGTGTTTTTGGAATACCATGTAACTTAAAGACATGTTTCACAAGTAATTCTGCTGTTTGTTTGGATGAAGGTAGTTTTCGGATAGGGGTGAAATGTGCCATCTTGGTCAGATGGTCCACTGATACCAAGATGGTGTTGAATCTTTTGGAAGGTGGTAGTTCCACTATGAAATCCAAGGATACCACTTCCCACGGAACCTGGGGTATCAGTAAACTACAAAGTAATCCTGATGGTTTTGTGTTGTCAATTTTAGACCTTGCACAGATATCACAAGATGAAACGAACTTTTTTACGGTTGTCTTCATGTCTGGCCACCAAAATTGCCTAGTGAGTAGATTGAGAGTTTTAGTCATACCCATATGTCCTGCCATAGGTACATCATGCGACAATTCTAAGATCTTGGTTCGCATAGTAGGGGGTATGTATAATTTATCGTTGTAGTAGAGGAAGCCTTCTGCGTCAGTAGTTAGTTGTGGTGGAGGTGAATCCAACCCTATGCTGTGCAAAATCTCCTCCTTCAGTGAGCGAACGACTCCGATAATACGTTCAAGTGGTATTATAGGAACTGAGGGAACCTCAGTGCAATCTTTCTCGGCTAGTCGTGAGAGTGCATCCGCTTTTTTATTTTTGTCTGCGGGCGTGTAAGTTACTAAAAAATTAAATCTCAGAAAGAATAACGACCACCGTACCTGCCGGTGGGAAAGAGTTCTATTAGTCTGAAGGTATTGGAGGTTTTTGTGATCAGTATATATCAGAATTGGCAATTGAGTGCCCTCAAGTAGATGTCTCCAATTCTCTAATGCCAGTTTTATGGCTAATAACTCCTTCTCACCTACTGGGTAGTTCACCTCGGGGCTACTTAATGACTTTGAAAAGAAAGCAACTGGGTGAAGAGGTGAGGTGTTTGTTGGTCGTTGTGAGAGAACTGCTCCTACTGCCATATTAGACGCATCTACCTCCAAGATGTATTGAAGGGATGGGTCTGGATGGCATAGTATGGGGGCAGTAGTAAAGCTTGATTTCAGCAGAGAGAATGCTCCATTTGCTTCCTTTGACCAATTAAATTGTCTCTTCGTGCTTGTAAGTTGTGTGAGAGGTTTCACAATCGCAGAGAAGTTTTTAATGAATTTCCTATAGTAATTAGAGAATCCTAGGAACCTTTGTAATGCTTTGCGAGTGGTTGGCATAGGCCAATCCAGAATGCAGGATATTTTGCTCATGTCCATTTTGATTCCACTTTTAGATATAATATATCCTAGGAATAGTACCTCCTCTTTATGAAAGACATTTCTTTGATTTAACATATAAGTTATGTGCAAGTAGTCTTGACAACACAAGTCTCACATGTTTTATGTGCTCAGGTAGGGAATGAGAATAGATAAGTATATCTTCCAAATATACTACCACACAAACATCAAGCAAGTCTCGGAATATCTCGTTTATAAAACGTTGTAAGGCTGCGGGGGCATTACATAGCCCAAATGGCATTACAAGGTACTCAAACAGTCCGTATCTGGTTCTGAATGCCGTCTTCCATTCATCCCCTTTACGGATTCGAATTAAATTGTATGCCCCTTTTAGGTCCAATTTTGAAAAGAAAGAAGCCCCACGCACCTGTTCGATAAGTTCAGGAATAAGAGGTAAAGGATAACGATCCTTTATTGTGATGGCATTTAATTGTCTGAAATCAATGATAGGCCTAAGGCTAGAGTCCTTATTGCGGACAAAGAAAAGCCCAGCAGCAGTGGAGGAAGTAGAAGGTTGGATGAATCCTTTTGCCAAGTTTTCATCCAGATACTCTTTAAGGTGAGAGAGTCCATCCTGTGAGAGAGGATATACATGTCCGTAAGGCAACTTGCTATTAGGGAGCAGATCGATACAACAATCATAGTCCCTGTGAGGAGGTAACATTTGAGCGTTTTTCTCGAGGAAAACCTCCGATAAATCTTGATAACACTTAGGAATAATGTCATCTGGCAGTACAGACAGGATCCTATCATGTGTGGGGAGGTTACACGTCGTCTCGCAATAGTGAGAAGAGAAGGCTAACGTTCTTGTTTTAGGGCCCGTAACTGGGTGTCAGCGGTACTCTGCTTGTTGGGGTCTTCATATAAGGTAGCAAGTTGTGCTAGAAATAAGGGATAAGAATTAAGGAGTGGATCATCCTTTTCAAAGAGAGCATCTGCCCAGGCCCGGGGTTCACCTGTTAAATAGGAGATGATGGTACAAACCTTAATTTGGTCAGTGGTGTAGGTTAGAGGTTTTAACAAAAAAAACAATTGACATGCATTTTTAAATTCACGGAATTTGCTCCGATCACCAGAAAACACTATAGGAGGGTTTATCTTAGGCTCACGGGGCTGAGCAGCAGGAGGCTGTGTGAGACGGCCAAGCTGCTGTCTCAAGGTTTGATTGTCATTTTTTACCTCTGTAAGTGCATGGATCAATGCATCTACTTGTTGTTTTAATTGTAGTACATGAGTGGATAATTGTGCTGAATCCATATTTTTTTTAAAGGCTCGTTCAATCTGTAACGTTCATGCGTTTTTGTTTGCGGATGGATTCACAGCTGCAGAATTATTACACTCAGTAGCCTTGTAGAGAATCTGTTGAACAACATATCCAACTCTCAGGACTTCATCACCGTGTACAGCCTGTTATATACTATAAATATATTAATAGATGTTTAATGGAGGGATAGAGTATATGAGGATATATAGATGAGAGACAGGCTATTGTATGGTGAGCACTAGAAGTAGTATAGGAGAGTTGCAGGTGATGGTAAGCAGATAGGTTCTGATGTCAAGTATAGTGCAGATGGTAAGAGGACACAGATGGAGTATACTTTAGACAGAGTAACCTAGTGCAAGGATAGTTCAAGGTAGTCCTAAGAGCTAACAGTCTTATGCAGATGATAGTGAATAGATAGATACATACAGATAGTCTTGGTATTGCAGCAGATGACAGTAGGAGATTGGTTAGTAAGAATCCCCTGCGGGGTACTTATCACTTAGATAGGTTAGGAAATACAATGTCCAGAGGAGAGGGGTGATCCCGTAGCGGGATACGGATCACCAGCGAGGTTTCCGGCTTAGTTCAGCAAAGAAGGTATGTCAGCAGCTCCGACTTCTCAGGCGTAGGAGCGATGAACATGTGGGTTTGAACGAGCGATGAGTGAGAGCAAACCGGCGATTGAAATAGCCGCTCATAGCGGCGCTCGGCAGTGATGTCATCCGGTCTTAAAGGTGTATGCGTCCTTTGTATATACAAGATGGGACGCAAAGAGAGGAGAAATATAGGAACAAGGGTACCATAGGTACCGGAACATTACAGGAGGCCGCCATGTTTGGACCTCGCCAGGACCCATAGAAGCGGCTAAATTAATCCTGAGGAGGAAGCCCAGACAGCTTGTTCTGTTGAAAAGCAGGATCGCTAAGAGAAAATAAATTAAACAAATACAGCCATCACATCTAAGAATTGGAGTTTGGCGCTGAAGAGATTTGAGGGAAAAAGTGCAACTCTTAAAGAGAGACAAATGTAATTTATCGGCTTCCCTCCTTTCTATTATTCTCACTGTTTGGTATTGCAGGCAGGATCTGAATATCTGGAGGCGGTGATAGGATGGCTTACCAGGCGATTGTGATTAACCCAAAGCTTATTTGACTCTCATGAGTCTGTCTCTGAGGTGAGCTGCTAATCTTACACTTGACACTAGGAGCACTTGGAGTGAAGCATACAGCACCTTTGATCACATTCACAGATGAAGATTTCAGTTATTACTGTGTCACTTGATTTTCACTGTGTTTTGGGACTTTATACCATCACGTTTTATTGTTTGATCTAGCATTGTTAGTATTGCTTGTATTTGGAGAAGATCTGGTCACTTTAGTAATTTATTACACAGCGATTGCTTTATTACACATTTATTACACAGCGATTGTTTTATTACACAACAATTGTTTTATTTCACTTAGCGCAGCAATATTATTTATTCAGTTACTTTTGGTGTTTTTGTGTTTGGCACTGATTGCTTGCAGCTTTGTGCACATTTTTTGTATCATTTAACTAGGGTTTGCACTGATTATTTTTATTTTATTATTAAAATTAAATATTGTAGCTGACGCACTTTTTCGGTTCCAGATGGAGCGTTTCTTGTCCAACTCATTTATGGGACCTAATTTGAAGCCAGTTATGCTTGCAATTAAGAATTCAGTGGCGCCTAAAACATGGGCTGATTATTCAGTTGCATGGGAAAGGTGGCAATCTTTTAACATGAGTCTTGGTTTAAAGCAATTTAATCCAACAGAGAGTTCAATTTTCTCTCATGCATATGCAATACTCCTTTAATCACATTAATAAAACTTTGGCAGGGGTGTCTTTCTTTTTCAAATTAAATAATTTGCCTCCTTGTAATAGTTTCTTTTCAGTAAAACAAGCTTTAAAGGGTATTAAGAAGGTACGTTTTTATCCAGATGCCCGGAGGCCCGTATCTGTTGGAATTTTATCTAGTCTATGTAATGCTTCTAAGTCAGTGTGCTCTTCCGAATATGAGGCATTGCTTTTTCAGGCAGCGTTTGTGTTGGCATTTTTTGCCACGCTCCACATATCTGAAATGTTACCAAGTAATAAGTTAGGTTTATCTGGTTAAATGAGGGATAATGTTTTAGTTTTAAGTGATAAAGTTTTAGTTTTTATTAAAAGTTAAAAAACCGATCAATTAGGGAAAGGTTCTTGGCTCAGTTTGAATGCTTGTGGCGACTCTGTTATATGCCCACTCATAGTTTTCAAAAGATATTTGGATGCCAGACCATTATTCTCAGGTGATTTTTTAATACACAGCAACGGCTCTCCAGTCACTAAGTTTCAATTTTCAGCGGTTTTAAAACGTTGCTTGGCTCATATTGGCCTTTCAGATCAAAAAATCTCATCACATTCTTTTCGTATTGGAGCTGCCACTGAGGCTGCAAAGCTGGGCCTTGATGAAGCTATTATCAAAAAGTTAGGTAGATGGGAGTCTCAGAGATTTCAACTTTATGTACGTCCTAATTTGTCTCTCTAATTTTAGGTATCAAATATGTCTGGATTATAGGACATTCTTTTATTTATTGGGCGCATAAGAGAGCCGCCCGCCGGGTTTATTCAGCCAATTTATCCCTACCCCCAGAAGAATTTCAAGTTCTGTGGAAAGGAGTATGGGGGCTCCATTGGACTAACTTATTTATTCATGTTTCTTCTTTGTTGCAGGTCTGGCCATATCCATCAGTAGTTATTATTCATCTTGGTGGCAATGATGTTGGTGTTTTTAAAACGTTAGATCTACTTTTAAGGTTTAAGTATGATCTTCAACAAATTAGTCAGGCTTTGCCTAATGTTCATTTGGTATTTTCCGAAAATTATTTATCGGTTGTCATGGATATCTGTTCCGGGGGGGGGGGGGGGGGGTGAGTCCTTAGATAGGATTAGGAGGCTTCTCAATAGGTCAATGGAGAAATTTATGCCTTTAGTTGGCGGTTTTTAGTTTCGTCATTTCGAATTAGAGGGGGGTTATCCAGGCTTGTATCGTCCAGATGGTGTGCACCTATCTGATATAGGTCTGGATATCTTCAACCTTGACTTACAGACAATGATTGAAATGGCCTCGGCTTCTGGGTAGGCCATTTGCTGTGCAATTGGCTTGTGGGGATTTGTTGTATTTCTTTGATGAGCGCTCGAGTTTTTTATGACTGAGCGCAATTTTTTAAGTTTGAGTTTTAAGTTTGATGAGTTTGATTATTATATATATATATTTATTTATTTATTATTTTATTTATGAATTTATGTCAATAAAATATTTATTTATTTATTATTTACCAATAAAGGTGCCGTGGCCATTTCAATACCACAATATTTTGTCTGGTCTCTTTATTTATAAATAAGTACAGATTGTTTGACTGCAGCCTACAATCCCATGTGCACCACTTATCCCTAGGTTCTACTCTGTGTAATATTTTGGCTCTTATTCATCCTTTACCAAATCTGTGGAATGTGTGCTCTGCTCCATTAGATTCTCCCACATAAGAATTATAAAATCTTCATGAGATCTTGGAAAACACAAAGAGATCCACAGGTCAGAGCAGTATATTAGTTTATGTTGCTATTCCTTGGAATACTAGAGCTATTTCCATTCAGTTCACGTAGGAAAATTGCAATTCTTCCAAGACACATTCCTTGTGGGACAATGCTGGCAGTACTGATGTAGTTTAAGTAACATTTTTTTGCTCAAACAACAAAAAGGAAAAGGGTCACTTACCTCCTTCTTGCACTGCCCCTGCAGTATGTACTTACCTTTCCAATCTCCATTCCCAGGAGTGTAGGTAAGGTGCCAGGTAATTAGCCCAGTGCTACCAGATGGGGCTGGGGAGGAGTTTACAGAACTGTGTAAGCTCTGACAAAATGGTTTGGAGCTTGCACAGGGTTTTATTTTTACCAAATGGAGGAGCTGCATACGAAAAAAGTGAGTACATGCTGTTGAGACAGAGGAGTTTATTAATAATCACTAATTATTGAAAGGAACAGGAGATAGTGGTTCAAATTATTTCTCAGTTAGTTTTTTTTTTTTTTTTATATAATCCTTATGTATAAGGTTACAGTTTGATCTTATCCATAAGTGATAGAACAAAAACATAGCAACAGCATGATCGGAACATCTTATTCCTTCGGTAACTCTAAAAAATCCTTACAATGTTCACCTGTACCGATCTATGCCAATTTGTTTTTAGAAAACTGCTGATCATATTACTAACTATAATTGATACAAACTGAATGGATTGTTTAGGTTTGTCTTTATATTACATAGTTTTGATAAATCTAAAAGGGATTCTACAGAGGTTACAGAATCTGGTTATATGTGTATGGCAATTTTAGGAGATATCTGCTAACGTTTGAAGTAGGGATTGAGCGTTTATCGGCAAAGCCGATATATCGAGGGCCGATCTGCACTTTCCCCGATATATCAGAATCGGCCCCTGAGGTTACCAATATTGCCGATATTTCGGGAAAGTGCTTGTACCAGAGTGATGCCTGCAACTAGAGGCATCACCCCAGGACCGGCGTCCATAGCCGACGGTCGGCTGTCTTGTAATGACAACCGATGCGGCTGTCATTACAAGGAGCGGGAGAGGACGTCCCCTCTCCCGCCGCCTTCCGTGGCTCGCCCGGGTCTCCCGTCCCACCAGGAGACCCGGGCATCCTACCTGCACGGCCGCCGAAGACCTGATCGGATCTCCTTGTAAAATCCGGGAAGTGATGTCATGACATCACTCCTGGGTACTCGGCGCCAAATAAAAAAAAATTACAGCATTCAAAACAGCCAAACTTGGCATTTTGAATGCTTTTAAGTGCAGAGGAGGGGTTTGGGGTATTTTAGACCCCCAGATCCCTCCACAAGAGTACCTCTGTAAAAAATAAATAAATAAAAAAAACCATTTTTTTTAAAATGTATTAAAAATATCGGCAGATATTGGCCGATACCGATATGCGATGACCAAAATATCGGTATCGGCAATAAAAAAACGATATTGGTTGATCACTAGTTTGAAGTACAAATTCATATCAACCAATTATCGTATGAGCGTCTTAAAACAACTCTAGATATGTTTTTGTCATTCACTCACTTCGGATGATCATTTAAAAAGAGAACATTCGTTAAGCATCTACTTTATCTTCTGAAAAAATTAGCACATCTGTGGTTGGCATTAGCAATTCATTTCACAGAAGTTTTTCTGGGCTGAGTTAGTTTTATGTGGCTAGCATAGTTACAGCCTTAGGATTAGATGGTCCAAAATTGCAGAGTAGCATGATATTTTATTTATAACTTTAATAATTTCCAAAATGTAAATTTCCAAATTAAAAATAAACATTTTTAGCCCTCATGCACATTGGGCTTAAATAGGCTTTTATAGGTGTTAGGCATACATATAGGCATACATATAGAGGTGCTTTTACAAGCTGGAAAAAAATGCCAATGTGCCCATGCACACATAGGCGTTTACAGGCGTATTAACAGCAAAGTGTTTACAGGCTGAAATATAAAAACATCAAAGGCATGTTCAGGAGAGGAGCTGAAGTGCAGGAAAACTGCTGAACACTTCTAAACTCGCCTAAACCCTGGACACGTTTGAGCGTTTATGCATTCCAATATTATTTTATTCCAGCCAATAAAATATATTAATGTTTAAACCACCTCAGTTGTAGATCTCTGCAGTTCATCCAGAGTGATCATAGGCCTCTTGGCTGCATCTCTGATCAGTCTTCTCCTTGTATGAGCTGAAAGTTTAGAGGGATGGCCAGGTCTTCGTAGATTTGCAGTAGTCTGATACTCCTTCCATTTCAATATTATCTCTTGCACAGTGCTCCTTGGGATGTTTAAAGCTTGGGAAATCTTTTTGTATCCAAATCCAGCTTTAAACTTCTCCACAACAGTATCTCAGACCTGCTTGGTGTGTTCCTTGTTCTTCATGATGCTCTCTGCGCTTTAAACGGACCTCTGAGACTATCACAGTGCAGGTGACTTGATGACTTGATTACACACAGGTGGATTCTATTTATCATCATTAGTCATTTAGGTCAATATTGGATCATTCAGAGATCCTCACTGAACTTCTGGAGAGAGTTTGCTGCACTGAAAGTAAAGGGGCTGAATAATTTTGCACGCCCAGTTTTTAATTTGTTAACAAAGTTTGAAATATCCAATAAATTTCGTTCCACTTCATGATTGTGTCCCACTTGTTGATTCTTTACAAAACATTACAGTTTTATATCTTTATGTTTGAAGCCTGAAATGTGGCAAAAGGTCACAAAGTTCAAGGGGGCCGAATACTTTCGCAAGGCACTGTATATGCCCCTTACCAGACTGCAAACTGTAAATTGCATAAAATGTCCTGAGGTTAGATGGGTGATGGAATTCCCACAGATGCGGAACACAATATATCAGGCTGCAAACTTAGACTTGACTAAAGTGTCCTGAGGATGGATGGATGTAGAAATCCCCACGGATGCTCAAAGATCACAGGCCACAGTGCATCAATAACATAGGGAGGAAAAAGCCGCCATAGTGTAAAAACTTAAAATTTTTAATTAAAACAAAAGGTATTACACTCACATGTAGAAAGGAACAAGGAATCGTTGTATCAACAATTGTAAATTAATGGTAAGTTCATCAAAATTACTTTAAGATCAAAGGTCAATATATGTTATAAAAAATTAATTTAATTAATTTTAATTTGATTTAAATGTAATTTAATTTAACTTTTATTTATTTACACCATCTGGATTGGTTATGGGTCATGATTGATGTGTATACAGTCTGATAGGGACTGACTGACTTATCGGTGGTGGATTCCTTTGGTGTATTGCATACCACTTCCCTCTGTTTGGTAAGGAGTATCTATAAGTGCTCTTTCTGGACTGGGCCTATTTCCTTATCTACATCTCTGCTCATTCAATTTTCAGTTCTGGTAAGCAGCATTAATGTTGGTGGTGGATTCACTGTTTTTCACATTTTTCCTATATCATTTTTCTGATTTACCACATTTGTTTTGAGCCCACTGGTGACTTTTTAATCACAACAATTTATCACCATATATGTTTGTGGGATTTTACGCTATGGCGTTCCTTTTTTCTTTTTTATGATCCCACATCATTTCTGAGAGGTCAATATGGACATCTAACAAATGATCAAGATCTCTGAATTTAATCCCTGCTTCAGACATATTGTGTTCTGGTAAGCGCATTACCAAGGGGAGTCGGGATTGACATCATTGCTCTCACATATTTTCACCAATTCAATTTATGGACTAATATGGACATTTTGTTGGTCTATTAGTTTAATTTAAATTTATTTTTATTTCATTTTTTGATTTACTTATCACTAGGTGTTGTTTATTTACATAATAATGACAATCAGTAAAAAACAGTATAGCACTTCCTAAAAATTCATTACATGCACTCATAAATACACATAATTCATAAAAAATACATATTTAAATATATAACACTTCTGCTTCTTTAGTTAATACAAAGCGTTTAAAGTGTCCTTGTGCTCAAAAATGTGCTTCAAATCAATTAAAGTTCCACAACTATTACCAGTGCTCCAACCTCTAATTTCACAACATAATGCTTCATACAGCTTTTTCCAAATTGTGTAGATCATTGCACCTTCTCCACCCTCACCACTAGGCACTATGCACCTCCGTGACCCCACACCATAGTTTTAAATAATACCTGTGTCAGCCTAATTATGCAGGACTAATTAAGTTGACACTGACATTTATTAAAACAAGGTCCATCCTGCAGCGGGGTCACGGAGGTGCAGAGAGCACAGTGGTGAGGGTGGAGAAGGTGCAAAGATCTGCATGATTTGATAAAAGCTGTATGGAGCATTATGTTGTGAAATCAGAGATCGGAGCACTGGTAATGGTTGTGTAACTTTAATTGATTGATTTGAAGCACATTTTGAGCACAAGGACATTTTAAACAGTTTGTATAAACTGAAGAAGCACAGGGACATTTTGACATTTATGAAATCTTAATTCTGCCTTCCTTCCCCAATGACTTCATTGAGTTTTGCCAAATGAATTAAAGTTTCCTGCAATTTTACCAACATTTTAGGGAAATTAAAGCTCTCAATTTTCATCATTCCCAGGCTAGCCATATACACTATACTGTCAAACGTATTGGGACGCCTGCCTTTACCCGCACATGAACTTTAATGGCATCCCATTCTTAGTCCATAGGGTTCAATATTTAGTTGGCTCACCCTTTGCAGCTATAACAGCTTCAACTATTCAGGGAAGGCTGTCCACAAGGTTTAGGAGTGGGTCTATGGGAATGTTTGACCATTCTTCCAGAAGTGAGGTCAGGCACTGAGGTTGGATGAGAAGGCCTGGCTCGCAGTCTCAGCTCTAATTCAATCCCAAAGGTGTTCTATCGGGTTGAGGTCAGGACTCTGTGCAGGTTAGTGAAGTTCCTCCACCCCAAACTCGCTCATCGATGTCTTTATGGACCTTGCTTTGTGCACTGGTGCCCAGTCATGTTGGAACAGGAAGGGGCCATCCCCAAACTGTTCCCACAAAGTTGGGAGCATGAAATTGCCCAAAATATCTTGGTATGCTGACGCCTTAAGAGTTCCATTCACTGGAACTAAGGGGCCAAGCCCAACCCCTGAAAAACAAGCCCACACCATAATCCCCCTCCACCAAATGATTTGGACCAGTGCACAAAGCAAGGTCCATAAAGACATGGATAAACGAGTTTGGGGTGAAGGAACTTGACAAGCCTGACCTCAACACCTTTGGAATGAATTCGAGCGGAGACTGCGAGCCAGGTCTTCTCATCCAACATCAGTGACTGACCTCACAAATGCGCTTCTGGAAGAATGGTCAAACATTCCCATAGACACACTCCTACACCTTGTGGACAGCCTTCCCTGAAGAGTTGAAGCTGTTATAGTTGCAAAGGGGGTGAGCCAACTCAATATTGAACCATACAGACTAAGACTGGAATGCCATTAAAGTTCATGAGCGTGTAAAGTCATGCGTCCCAATACTTTTGACCATATAGTGCATATGTATACATTTCTTTATCCATGCTAAACAACTTGGATGGAGGAATCTTCCCCATCAACTTTTGTACTGAAGCAACGGCAGCTGTCGGAATACCTGAAAGTTAACTGCTAACCAGTGACCGTTCAACCAACAATTTGCTACTTGGCTCCTTCAATCGAAGTTTGTGGAGCTGGGTGGTGCCAAAGGGGACAACCATGGCCCGATTTATGGCTGATTTAGCAGTCATATATGGCAGGCTTTAGTCTCTTAGGACTCATTCATCATTGTGTTGCACTAATGTGCATGGTAATACACTCTTGCAGTAACGTGTATGGTAATTCATGTTGAAAGGCACCCCAAAGCATATTGCAACACATGATAATGATGATAATGCACTATCATGTTTAGTGGTGTGCTACATGACAAAAAAGGTGCAGGTATGATATTATGTGATATATTACAATACACCAGAGACCAGTTGGGTCTACAAAAAAAAGCAGCATTTGGTTAGCTGAGACCTCTTCTGCCATGGCACAAGGCAGGTGCACTAGGTCAGAAATTTATTACTGCCTTTGACAGAGTGCTTGTCTGATGCTGTGAAATGTATGGACAGTATTTTGTTATGTCTTCTGTTCTTGGATTCTTCTCTAAATTCCTCTGTTTGCCCCTGGCTTCGAGACAGTCCAGGGGAAAGGAGGGAGGGGGAGCAGAGACAGGTTACAACAATGGAATTTGTTTGCCTGTGTCTGTGTCTGATTATTGTGGCTGTACAGGAGCTGTACACGTGCCACGCCGACCGCTTTCTCACATAATGTGATTCCACCTGTGCAGCAACACATCAGCATATGTCATATAGAAAGTTTTAATGTTCCCTGAAATCCTAAAAATATCCGAAATATAATTTTAGCAGCATTGTATGAACATTGTATGTAGTTTGATTGTTCAACAAGTGGCGAACAGGGAAAATTCAGGCAAATTCAACTTTGGTTCTGAAACCAAAGCTCATTCCTAATGGCCAGTATCATTCAGGCCACTTCTTTTGAGTGCAGGTTGTCCTGAACCCACTCCCAGCCTGTGAATGGACAGTGAAAAAAGAAGAAAGTCAGCATGCTTCTTGTTAGCATATGAACTGATTGGCTTCTGTGCTGTTCAGGAGACACAACAGGAAGTTTGTAAAATTTCTCCAAAGTAAGGCCCCTTTCACACATACTGTCCATTTTTCATCCATCCGTTGACGGATGAAAAACGGACATCAATGTATCTCTATGTAAAAACGGATGACAACGGATGATCTCCGTTAACATCCGTTTTCATCCGCTTCCGTCAATGTCTGTTTTTCTGAACGGATTACTGTCCTATTTTTCATCCGTCAAAAAAACGGATTGGACGAATAGCGGATGACAATGGATGAAAAACGGATGAAAATGGATGACAACGGATGAATAACGGATGACAACAGATGAAAAACGGATGACAACGGATGACAACGGATGAAAAACGGATGACAACTGACGAAAAAAGGATAAAAAACGGATATGAACTGAGATGAAAACGGACGTTGACTGAAGACAAAAAACGTGACTGAACTGATTAACTGAATGGACCGTATGTGTGAAAGGGGCCTTAAGCTTATGGCAAGGTCTTTTGCTCTCTCGCTCTTCTCCTTCCTCTTTCTTCTGGGGCTGCATTCATGAGGCATCAACATTATTGGGGTACCTCAACTTTGAAGCGAGCCATGCACCCCGGTGTCTCTGTATCGTAACCTGAAGAAACATAAAAAATTGACGGCAAAAAGAATAGTAGTTCAACGAGTCTGCCCATTTTTTTTTGTTTGCCCAAAGCATGTTGAAACCATTTATTGTTGACTGTCTCATTACGTCTGCTGGAAGTTTATTCCAAGCATCAACTACCCTTTCAGTAAAATAATACTTTCTAAGACTAGTTTTGAACTTCCCTCCAGTTAGTTTGAGGTCATGTCCCTGTGTTCTTGATTTTTAGATTCATATGGAAAAAAACTGCCCTCCTGAACCTTTATCACCCCCTTGATGTATTTAACCACTTCAGCCCCAAGCCCATTTTTGACACTTTTTGTTTACAAGTTAAAATCAGTATTTTTTGCTAGAAAACTACATAGAACCCCCAAACATTTTATATATATATATATATATATATATATAATGTGTGTAGCGCTGATATTCTCCTATGTTGATGTGTGTCTGTATACTTTAATAAAACGTTCATGGACATTGCTATCTTTGAGTAGTTGGAGCCATCTAGTAGTGACCAAATACTGGTAATGCAGATATGTTTTTTTTCTGAAAGAGACAGGAAGTGACTGTTGGTTTTGGGAGGTTTGGTGACCTACCCATGAACACCTTCTTGTGCCGGGCATGCTGGGTGGGGGATAAAAGGGGCCGGAGCAGCCATTTTAGTTCTCTTGGAATCGTGTGGCATGCCTGAGAGGACCTGTGGGGAGACGGTGGCCAGATTGCAGAGACCCAGAGACGCTCATCCGAGCATCGGTGGACGGGATCCACCCAGTGGGGCTGAACGGAGCGATTGGTCCAGCTGACGGAGAAGCAAGTTTCAGTCACTGGACAAAAGTCAACACACAGAGCCTCTATCCAGTGGGTGAGCGGGTCACGGCCCACAGTTTGTTAAATCTCACATGCAGTTAGACTCATATACAGGCCTCACTGGAAATTATAGTTCCACGAAGGAGCAGAGCAACTGATACTGAGAAGGTTTGAGGCCTATGTACCTTGATGTCTCTAGAAATGTTAAAATAGTTGTTACAGCTACACCAGAAGCATTTTCACTTCAATTTAATTCACCAAAACTGTGGATTACAAATCACAAGGAGCCACTTTAGCTAGCGAAGAAAAGAAGACCCAGGACTAAGTACTCCAAAAAGTGAGATCTCACACATAGCTTATAAAGTAGGGGGAGCTCCCAGGTATAGACATATATATACAGTATATATGTATACTGTTTCTTTCTAATTGTTTATATTGAAATCCATCGTGCTGTTGTCTTATCCTGGAGTGACAATACAGGTATTTTGTACTATCTTACATTGTATTGTATTGCATTGCATCACAGCTGTGCCAAGGGGATTGAGCCAAGTTAGTGGGGTTTATTGGTAGAGTGCAGGCCCAGATCAAACCAGCAGCCCTTTCAGGGGTCAGTGCTACATATATATATATATATATATATATATATATATATATATATATATATTTTTAGCAAAGACTCTGGAGAATAAAATGCAATATTTTTTGTCACGCGGTATTTGTGCAACGGTCTTTCAAACGCAATTTGTTTGGAAAAATTATGAAAAATCACATTTCACTGCATATAAAAGAACGAAACAGTAAAGTTAGCCCATTTTTTTTATATTGTGAAGGATGATGTCACACAGAGTAAATAGATACCCAACATGTTATAGTTTAAAATTGCACACACCCACAGAATGGCGACAAACTACGGTCAATAAAAATCTCCATAGGCGACGCTTTCAAATTTTTTAACGGTTACCAGTTAAGAGGTAGAGTGTAGCTTTTTTTTTTTAAATGATTGCTCACACTCTGGCTATCGCGGCGATACCTCACATGTATGGTTTGAACAGCGATTTAATTTGCGGCCCGACTTCCCGTATATGTTTTCTTTCGTGCGTGAGCTCACGGCGACGGGGGCGGCTACATTTTTTTTTTTTTTTCCTATTTATTTTATTTTATTTTTTTAATTTTAACACATCTGTTCTCTTTTATTGCTGTCTCAAACAATGTAAACATCCCTTGTGACAGCAATATGCAGTGACAGGTACTCTTTATGGAGGGATCAGGGGTCTAAAAGACCCTAGACCCCTCCACTACACTTCCATGTATTCAAAACGCCAAAAACTGCATTTTTGAATACACTCACTTTTTGAAACTGCTGCCTTTAGCAGCCGAGTAAACCGGATGTGACGTCATGGACGCTGCCTCCGGGTTACGTCATTGGAGACCCGATCAAAACCGCTTCCAGCCTTGATCGGGACTCCATCCAGCTGGCGGACGCGCCGGCTGGTTGCAGAGCTGCGGAAGGCGGCATAAAGGGGGGGATGTCCCCTCCCACTCGCCGGGGTAACGATCGAGCGGCTCCCGAGCTGCATCAGTCATTACTGCCGGAAAGTCGACCGCTGGCTCTAAAAAACGGTACTGGGATAATGCCTCTAGCTAGAGGCATCATCCCGGTACAACCACTTAAAGTCAGCCGACGTAGGTCTACGTCAGTTTGCGTTAAATGGTTAAAAATTTCAATCATGTCTCCCCTTTCCCTTCTCATGTCTCATCATATCTCCCCTTCCCCTTTCTTCCAGACTGTACAGTACATATAAAAATATAACTGAAGGCAGTTTTGGATGGAGTGAAGAGGGATTAGAACACCAGTCAGTTTTTATTGCTGTCTGTGTCCCCGTTGGCGAGATTCACCCTCTCTATTTGTCCTGTTTACCCTTATCATTGGAAGTGAAATTAAAAGAAATTCTCAAATTTTGGGTTGTCCCCAGAAAAGTAATAGAGAAGGAATTTTCCAATGAGGACACTTTTTGTTTACAAGTTAAAATCAGTATTTTTTGCTAGAAAACTACATAGAACCCCCCAAATATTTTTTATATATATATATATATATATATATATATATATATATATATATATATATATATGTATATATTTATATATATATGTAGCGCTGATATTCTCCTTTATTGATGTGTGGCTGTATACTTTAATAAAACGTTCATGGACATTGCTATGTTTGAGTAGTTGGAGCCATCTAGTAGTGACCAAATACTGGTAATGCAGATATGTTTTTTTTCTGAAAGAGACAGGAAGTGACTGTTGGTTTTGGGAGGTTTGGTGACCTACCCATGAACACCTTCTTGTGCAGGGCATGCTGGGTAGGGGATAAAAGGGGCCGGAGCAGCCATTTTAGTTCTCTTGGAATCCTGTGGCCTGCCTGAGAGGACCTGTAGGGAGACGGTGGCCAGATTGCAGAGACCCAGAGACACTCATCCGAGCATCGGAGGATGGGATCCACCCAGTGGGGCTGAACGGAGCGATTGGTCCAGCTGACGGAGAAGCAAGTTTCAGTCACCGGACAAAAGTTTTTTTTGCTGTCTGTGTCCCCGTTGGCGAGATTCACCCTCTCTATTTGTCCTGTTTACCATTATCATTGGAAGTGAAATTAAAAGAAATTCTCAAATTTTGGGTTGTCCCCAGAAAAGTAATAGAGAGGAAATTTTCCAACGAGGACACTAGTTCTGGTGACTATTGAACAGGAAGTGAAGGGAAATCTTCAAAATGGGGCGTAGAGGGCGAATATAAATCTGACAGGGGATATAACCCTCACTTACTCTATCCATAATGAAAAAAAAGGGGGAATCCTCCTGCTGTCATATAGGTGCCCCCTGGTCCCATGATACATACCCCTGCTCAGGACATTTTGAAGGAGACACTACAGAGCAGTGTCACTTTCCACCAGTCCAGCTTGACTCTGCCACCCATCTCCCAGTGACAGCTGTTTCCCGCTGCGCACTAGCGTGCATGCACATAATTAACTCTTTTCTCTTCTGTATCATACAGCTAGGTCCCTAGGGTCTCCGCCACGCGGGTCTGGTCCCTTTTCCTGGGGCAGCAACCGATTGGGAGGTAGGCTTTGAACCGCTCCCCTCACTATACATGAGACCTGGTACCGCTGGCTGGCTAGCATATTATCTTGTCTATGTAGCACTGCCCCCAAGAGGACTTCTTAAAATTACACTTTCTGGATTCCCCTGGGTTACCCTTAGCAACTGACAGCAGATAAGCAGCAATGAAAGTTCTTGGCTCAGTCAATAATCAATCCAGGGGATGTTGTTTTTGTGGTTTTATTTAGAACTTTGATAAGAGAAGGGATGAGTGGGAAACTCCAACTAGTAGCTATGCATAATCTTGAGGACAGACAAAAAACATGAAATTGCTGCGCATTAAGGTAAAAAACTGTAAAAACAGCAAATATACAATAGTGGGTACAGCAGCCACACTAATCTGAAATGTAGCAGATTAAAAGAAATAAAAGACAAAACTGTGGCGCTAGGACCCTTAATGAATGACAGTCCCACTTGAGGATGTATAAAAAGCAATATAAAAGCAGTCCATGTGTGTCCGTCTCCACATAAAGAAGTAATTCTCGAGCAGAAAACCACCACCAGAAAGCACTCCAACACCAGTACTTCTTACCAAAAGTGATTGATCTCCATCACAGAGATCAAAAGTAGCGCATAACTGGAAATCATGAAGGCTTCTCCAATGTAGTCTTAGTAAGCTCTCGATGTGGTATATTATGCAAAAAGAAAGAGGGACATCACATAGCGCAGACCGCTTTAAAAGACTTTATTCTTTAAATAGAAGAATGGTACTCACAAAAAAAAGTACTACATCTCGCATGTAATACATGGGCACCGAGACCTCCCAGATGTCCTTAGGGTGTCCCAGCGGTGGACCACCGAATCTATGGCCGTCCTGTCTCCTCCACGGATCGTAGCACGCGCCACCCAGCACGCCACCCGACGTACGTTTCGTCCGATTGGACGTCGTCATGGGGTGTGGCTACAGGGTGCGCCAATGCTTTCTATAGCGGAGGAGAGAACCGCCCACCAGAACTGAGTGGCCGGAAGTGAGGTATGCGCTCCACACGACCGGAACCACCACTCTGACCGGAAGAAGAAGGGAGAGGAGGATAACATAATGGGGAAATAGAGGGAAAAAATCCCTTCGCACAAACCACACTACAATGCCTCCCCCATCCTTCTAATGAGCAATGTACTGTAAATGGGATCAACCAAAAAAGAACATTACCCCATATGCCATATAAGATATACAGATACCCAATATATCATACCACGGCCCGAGGAGAGACAGCGCCATCTATCGGTGCTCCTAGTGTGGAACACTCAAGGTTCAAGGAGGTCTCAAAAAAATCATAAAAATACATACATCAATTAATAACAACATAAGATATTAAAAAACATGCATTAAAATGCTACATAATAAAACAAATCCAGAAATATTGTACACATTGAATAAAACTATCAAATATTGCACAGCAAATAGCAAGGAGAGGGAGGGGAACGCCAATCTAGGAATTATTAATATGGGCATTTAGATCCCATTCGATATTGAGACCCAAGGGGGTATAAGATTTGAGTCTATATATCCAGCTCGTTTCGAGCTTGGAAACCCCTCTCGTTAGATTGCTTCCTCTCCAATGTCCTGAAAATTTGTCTATCCCCAAAAACAAAGTGCCACTAGGATCCCTATTGTGGCACTCATCATAGTGCCTAGAGAGGCTGTGTTTGGGGAAGCCATTGACTATGTTGGCCACATGCTCCTTGAGCCTCACATGAAGCTCCCGGATAGTGCGGCCAACATAGTCAAGGCCGCATGGACATCTCACCAGGTAAACCACATACCTGGTGGTACAGGATATAAACGGTTTAATCTTAAAGTCCTGTCCAGAACCAGACTTAAAGGTGTCAACTCGTCTCTTCTTCACCACATTAAGCTGACAGATAGTGCACCTCCTGCATTTATAAAAGCCTCCCATTTGTTGAAAAAAAGAGACCTTTTTTGGGGGATCCCTAATGTTGGGGGCAATCTGCAACCTTAAGGGAGGGACACCCCTATAGATTACCTGAGGCTGGGGAGGTAAGAGGGGGCCCAACACTGAATCATTCCGCAGAATGTGCCAATGGCGCCGAAGAATAGTCTTCACTGAGAAATGTTGAGTGGAGTACGAAGAGAGGAATGCAAAATCAAAAGGACGTTTTAAGTCCCTCTGTTTAGGCTGGAGAAGATCCTCTCTCGCTCTCGAATCAGCTTTTATCAAAGCCTGACTCAAAAGAGACTCGTCGTACCCCTTCTCAAGAAATCTCTCTTTAAGGACAGAGGCCTCCTGCAAGAAATCTTCATGACGCGAACAATTACGCTTCAGTCGTAGGAACTGACTGACAGGAACGGACTCTAACCACGACTTGTGATGGCAACTCGTGGTATCTATGAATCCGTTCCTGTCAGTTGGTTTAAAGAAAGTAGAGGTAACAATCTGCCCTTCCTCTATACGGATCCTAAGATCCAAAAAATGAATCTCGCTCGCGCTTGATTCATAGGTCAGACTGATGCCCCTATCATTGTTGTTCAGGGTTCCCATGAATTCAACCAGGGAATCACCCGTGCCGTCCCATAGGAAGAGGATGTCGTCGATGTACCGACGCCAGAGCACAAGCTCTGGCCTAGGTACACCCCAGACGACATCCTCTTCCCATTTGGCCATGAACAGGTTGGCCATACTGGGCGCGAATTTCGCGCCCATGGCCACTCCCCTGTTCTGTAGATAATAAGTGCCATTATACCAGAAGTGATTTCGGGACTATACTTCTGGTATAATGGCACTTATTATCTACAGAACAGGGGAGTGGCCATGGGCGCGAAATTCGCGCCCAGTATGGCCAACCTGTTCATGGCCAAATGGGAAGAGGATGTCGTCTGGGGTGTACCTAGGCCAGAGCTTGTGCTCTGGCGTCGGTACATCGACGACATCCTCTTCCTATGGGACGGCACGGGTGATTCCCTGGTTGAATTCATGGGAACCCTGAACAACAATGATAGGGGCATCAGTCTGACCTATGAATCAAGCGCGAGCGAGATTCATTTTTTGGATCTTAGGATCCGTATAGAGGAAGGGCAGATTGTTACCTCTACTTTCTTTAAACCAACTGACAGGAACGGATTCATAGATACCACGAGTTGCCATCACAAGTCGTGGTTAGAGTCCGTTCCTGTCAGTCAGTTCCTACGACTGAAGCGTAATTGTTCGCGTCATGAAGATTTCTTGCAGGAGGCCTCTGTCCTTAAAGAGAGATTTCTTGAGAAGGGGTACGACGAGTCTCTTTTGAGTCAGGCTTTGATAAAAGCTGATTCGAGAGCGAGAGAGGATCTTCTCCAGCCTAAACAGAGGGACTTAAAACGTCCTTTTGATTTTGCATTCCTCTCTTCGTACTCCACTCAACATTTCTCAGTGAAGACTATTCTTCGGCGCCATTGGCACATTCTGCGGAATGATTCAGTGTTGGGCCCCCTCTTACCTCCCCAGCCTCAGGTAATCTATAGGGGTGTCCCTCCCTTAAGGTTGCAGATTGCCCCCAACATTAGGGATCCCCCAAAAAAGGTCTCTTTTTTTCAACAAATGGGAGGCTTTTATAAATGCAGGAGGTGCACTATCTGTCAGCTTAATGTGGTGAAGAAGAGACGAGTTGACACCTTTAAGTCTGGTTCTGGACAGGACTTTAAGATTAAACCGTTTATATCCTGTACCACCAGGTATGTGGTTTACCTGGTGAGATGTCCATGCGGCCTTGACTATGTTGGCCGCACTATCCGGGAGCTTCATGTGAGGCTCAAGGAGCATGTGGCCAACATAGTCAATGGCTTCCCCAAACACAGCCTCTCTAGGCACTATGATGAGTGCCACAATAGGGATCCTAGTGGCACTTTGTTTTTGGGGATAGACAAATTTTCAGGACATTGGAGAGGAAGCAATCTAACGAGAGGGGTTTCCAAGCTCGAAACGAGCTGGATATATAGACTCAAATCTTATACCCCCTTGGGTCTCAATATCGAATGGGATCTAAATGCCCATATTAATAATTCCTAGATTGGCGTTCCCCTCCCTCTCCTTGCTATTTGCTGTGCAATATTTGATAGTTTTATTCAATGTGTACAATATTTCTGGATTTGTTTTATTATGTAGCATTTTAATGCATGTTTTTTAATATCTTATGTTGTTATTAATTGATGTATGTATTTTTATGATTTTTTTGAGACCTCCTTGAACCTTGAGTGTTCCACACTAGGAGCACCGATAGATGGCGCTGTCTCTCCTCGGGCCGTGGTATGATATATTGGGTATCTGTATATCTTATATGGCATATGGGGTAATGTTCTTTTTTGGTTGATCCCATTTACAGTACATTGCTCATTAGAAGGATGGGGGAGGCATTGTAGTGTGGTTTGTGCAAAGGGATTTTTTCCCTCTATTTCCCCATTATGTTATCCTCCTCTCCCTTCTTCTTCCGGTCAGAGTGGTGGTTTCGGTCGTGTGGAGCGCATACCTCACTTCCGGCCACTCAGTTCTGGTGGGCGGTTCTCTCCTCCGCTATAGAAAGCATTGGCGCACCCTGTAGCCACACCCCATGACGACGTCCAATCGGACGAAACGTACGTCGGGTGGCGTGCTGGGTGGCGCGTGCTACGATCCGTGGAGGAGACAGGACGGCCATAGATTCGGTGGTCCACCGCTGGGACGCCCTAAGGACATCTGGGAGGTCTCGGTGCCCATGTATTACATGCGAGATGTAGTACTTTTTTTTGTGAGTACCATTCTTCTATTTAAAGAATAAAGTCTTTTAAAGCGGTCTGCGCTATGTGATGTCCCTCTTTCTTTTTGCATAATATATCACATCGAGAGCTTACTAAGACTACATTGGAGAAGCCTTCATGATTTCCAGTTATGCGCTACTTTTGATCTCTGTGATGGAGATCAATCACTTTTGGTAAGAAGTACTGGTGTTGGAGTGCTTTCTGGTGGTGGTTTTCTGCTCGAGAATTACTTCTTTATGTGGAGACGGACACACATGGACTGCTTTTATATTGCTTTTTATACATCCTCAAGTGGGACTGTCATTCATTAAGGGTCCTAGCGCCACAGTTTTGTCTTTTATAATCTTGAGGACAACTGACTGTAGAATGCGGCAAGGCCGCTGCTTCACCCTGCCACTGAAATTAAGATATATTAAATGTTCCCGCTTTAAGATTCTCTCCAGGGTTATAAACTCGGCACCCCCTTTATTCTCACTGCCTGTGTGCTGACACCCGTCCGCTGACTCTAGCCACTGGAGTGGTCCCCTTCCTGGCAGACCCCTGTGCAGGTTTCTCTGTACTCACAAACACTGTTTTTCCAGAGTCACCATTGCCTCCACCTCCACAGTCAGCTTCCACTGGACCTCTGGGTTCAGCCACACTTTCTGGTTCACCAGGCCGACTGCCCGTGACCACCTTCCACAGCTTCAGAAGAGGAGACAGCCATCACCCTCCTTCTGGGACTTGGCTTCCCACCCAAAGATGCCCTGCCACATGTGCCCTTGGCTTTTATAGCCTATCCCAGGATGCACCACTGTCTGTGCCAAACCACTGGGACCACTACAAAAGCCTGTGTGTCACTGGCTGGGTTTCCTCCTCTGTCCAACAGGCCTCCCTATTGGATACAGTGGGGACACTCCCTCAGCCCAGACAAATCACACCCTGGACACATGCAACAGGCTTAACTACAAATCCTGCTCCCTGATAAGCAGGAAGCACATAACTTTAACCTGTTATTGTGCTGATAAGCAGCCAGAACTGAAACTATGCTACCTATCTAGCACCTGACTAGGAGGGTGCTACATCAATATTTCCATCGCACACATTCCTGGATCACAGGCCCATCTGTAGTGGGTGCTGTAGCGATTACCAGCTGGACACTGGATATGTTACAGATCAATGCACATATTCCCCAGCTGAGAGTTTCCAGTAAAGCTATTGAAACTTTGTCCTAGCCCGGTCTGAAGTTACTTAAAGGTGTGCATGGTGGTAAAGGCATATGGAAGAACAGGGCCTGTAATGCACACACACAGGGTAAATTGGTGACATGCCATTGCTAAGGGCAGTAAGTACAAGAGAATGATATGACAGCCAATATTTGCCAGCACACCATGGATCTTTAATTGTAGTCCAAAACTTTTATTATAGAGAGATCACATCACAAAAGAATAAGTACAATGTTTCGGAGCCACCAGGACCCTTTTGTTAGGCATATGATCATGTCTGACCCTACGTCAAGCATGTGGTATTACATGCCTGACGAAGGGGTCCTGCGTGGCTCTGAAACATTGCACTTATTCATTTGTGATGTGATCTCTCTAACATTTCGCGAAATGTGTTGAGATTCATACTCACACACATGCACATATATTCTTAACCTGAAAGAAGGCAGCGATGTATGGGTAAATCACTTTGCCTACAGTGGCCGGTGGTCACCAAGTGGATATTTTAAACTCTTTGGGGTCAATTCACTAAGAGTTAAATAACGGCAAATAAAATGCGGTAAAATAGCTCTTGCATTAAGTCAGTTTTGAAAGTGCAATTCAATAAGAATTGTGCGATAATAACTACAGCAGTAAATTTTCGATAATGCAGTAATTACCGCATATTTTCATGCGATAATTTATCACATTGAGCTGGTTGCTAAGGAGCAGGCCAGGAATCTGGTCGCCATTTCCTTAACAATAGATGACTCATCAGCTGTTAGCGTATTCACACTGACGTCACCGGCCAGGAGCATGCTGGGGCGTTTGGGGGGTGGGGGCCACACATTGATGTCATCGGGTGACCCCATTCTTAGCTGTTTAAGAACTGTCAGATGGAGGAGCAGGCAGTCGGTGGGAGCCTTCCTCGGGGCCGGAGGTTTTTTCTATTTTCTCTTCGGAGAGCGTCGTGATTGACATTAGATTTACTTCGGGGGACAATTTTTTTTTATTCTTTATCAAAAGAATTGCCAAAATTGTGTGTGTTTTTATTTCTTTTTGACACTTTTTTTGGAGAATGAGTAGGAGTACAATGTACCCCCATACTCATTCACTTGGGGGAGGTGGGATCTCGGACTCAGATTCCGATAAGCCCCCAAAACCAAAGCCCAGGGTTGTGGAAAAGAGGCCCTTGCCCCATCAACTTAGAGACAAGGTGCTTTGGGCCCCCACCACAAAGCACCCTTCCATGTTGGGGGCCTGTTTGAGGGGGGAAGTGCTTGCCCATCCCCTTCCTTTCCTGACCTTCCTGGCTGCATGCTCATATAAGAGTCTGGTATGGATTTTGGGGGGGGGGGGGCACGCCATTTTTTTAAAAAAATTTGCCATGGGGTTTCCCCTAAAATGTATACTAGACCTGAAGTTTTTTTCTTCAGAATTTTTAATTGCTGCCATGTTTTCTTTACAGTCATACATTGTTAAGGATGCCGCGTCTGGCTTCCCGGCCCGCTCCTTAGCAACCAGCTATTGGGAGGGAGACCCCCACACTGTTTCTGACAAATACCGCATGCTATACTGCCAGCAAAATTCTGGTGATAAATATTGCATGTTTTCTACTCTTTGTTCCGTTTGTGAATTGGACTTAAGATCTTACCACATGGTATTTTGCTGATATTTACCAGAACATTTTTCATTGTGTGGTAAATACCACATAATCTTTATTTTTTTTTTTTGAGAATTTACTCTTTTTTTTTTTATCACCTGCAAGAATTTATGCAAATTAGTCACATGACCATGTTATGGCATGCGGCAAACATTAGTGAATTGACCCCTTTGTTTATTAGTCTTGCACACATAGATAGAAAATATTTAAATACTATACATTGCACAGCATTGCAAACTTTTTACCTAAACCTATTTCGAGGTCTGCAGGACTAGGGTGATATAATTTTAGAAGGTAGGTGCTTTTTGGATTGGGGTATTTTTTGCAATGTTGAGAGAATGGTGACTGAGAATCAGATTCATTCTCATTCCACAGCTGCCATATCCTATATCATCCAGCAAAATCAAAACAAGGGGTGAGACAAAAATGGAACAAGCAAGGTGGTGTTGGACCACAGTTGCAGGAATTACGACATGAGGCTTTAGGCTAATCAGATAATTCTCATTCTGTCCTGAGCTTGAAAGGGAAAGTAAAAAAGAGCGAGTCAGAAAGGTGACTGTCCAATTGCTAAATCATTGTTAGCAGCTGTCACTGCGGATCATCAGTGGCTGATCAAAGGCGGAGAGGCCCAGTGGATGACAGTGCTGGTACTACTTAACAGTTCTTGCTGGAGGGGAACATTCCTGCTAAATGTACAGAATGATAGAAGAAGGATTCATCTTTGCAAGGCTATTCTAATGTCTGCAAAGGTTGTGGGATACATTTAGGGAAATTGACAGAATAGCCTTACTTGAAGAACAGTGGGGAACTAAACCTTAACGCTATACTGTATTACATTATTATACAACTCAATTTTGCATTAGATTTCAAGAAAACACGGACTTAAAACCTTGACATTCATTCATGCAATGTTCTCTTACATTGCATGTACTGTATGTCAACATTCTTTAATTAACTAATCTTTGGTTAATATTTCTTTGAAAGTAAGGTGAATTCCGTGAAAACATGCCTTTTTCAGCAAAAGTCATATAAGTCAATGGGAAAGACCAAATGATGGTGATCTGGGGTGGTTTTTAGGGGGCAATAGACTTTCAACTTGTCATGGTCTTACCTTCTTGCTGTTCTCCTTCGTTTGACATGTGCTGGCGGCCATCTTGGTTTCTGGGTTTCTTGTAGCCTCCCACCCTGCGGCTCCTCCTTCCCACTGGGAGGAGCTGGATACCTAGCTCATATATATAGGAGGTCTGTGGCTTCAGTTCCCTGCTTGGTCCTCCTGTGTTCACATGCTACTAAGACTGCTGCTACTTCTGGTTCCTGTTCCTGGCTTCGTCTGACTACCCTGCTGGTTCCTGATCCTGGCTTCGTCTGACTACCCTGCTGGTTCCTGATCCTGGCTTCGTCTGACTACCCTGCTGGTTCCTGCCCCTGGCTTCGCAAAGACTCTGCATCGGTTTCGCCATCCGTTTGGACTTTTGCTTTATAGCTTGTTTTTCAATAAAGCTTTCTTATTTTCACTTATCTGTTGTTGTACGACTGGTTCATGGTTCCGTGACATTAGGACCAAGCCATGAATTCTGACGGTACAGGGCCATCCTCGCTACCCACGCTGGTTGCCAGACTTGATCAGCAGGATCACCTGTTGGGTCGGTTCGCCGTGGCGTTGCAAACCCTGCTTGAACGCACGGTACCACAGGCCACGAATTCTGACGGTGCAGGGCCATCCTCACTACCCACGCTGATTGCCAGACTTGATCAGCAGGATCACCTGTTGGGTCAGTTCGCCGTGGCGTTGCAAACCCTGCTTGAACGCACGGTTCATTTCGCTCCCGTTGCCGATGGGTCGGTTGTCGCTCCTGGGTCCGCTCCTACTGCCGCTCCGGTTGTTGCGCCAGAATCTACCCCGACACCTGTTGTTGCGCCTGCGGTGTTTCGGGGTATGTCCGGTTCTGCCCCCCTTCCACAGCGCTTTGGGGGAGAGCCAACTCAGTGCCGAGGTTTCCTTAACCAGGTGGGCATTTATTTCGAGTTGCTGCCACATGCCTTTCCTACTGAGAGATCAAAGGTGGGCTTCTTAATCTCGCTGCTCTCGGACAAGGCCTTGGCCTGGGCCAGCCCTTTATGGGAGAACAACAATCCGGTGGTTGCCGAGTTTTCCGGTTTTGTTGCTTCTCTTCGGAAGGTATTCGATGTGCCGGCTCGTGCTGCCTCTGCTGCGAAGCTCCTTATGTCCATCAGACAGGGTTCACGATCCGTAGCTGAATACGCCATTGAGTTTCGTACCCTGGCAGCAGAGGTGGGCTGGAATAATGAGGCTCTGGTCGCTGCTTTCTCTCATGGTCTCTCGGATGCCTTGAAGGATGAGGTTGCAGCTAAGGACCTACCAGTGGAGCTCGAGTCTCTTATTTCTTTCCTGATTTTGATTGACACCAGACTCAGGGAGAGACCTTCCTTTAAGGAGAGTCTGCGGAGGCCTCCTAACAGATTGGCGCCTACCTTTGTTGTCCCACCCGTGCCTCCCTCTCCTCCCACGCCTCCTGGGGATGACTTGTCTGGGGGTGAACCCATGCAGCTGGGGTTTGCTCGCCTGTCCGAGGGGGAGAGGGTACTCCGGAGACGCGAGGGCCGATGCATGTACTGTGGTCTCGGTGGGCATTTTCGGTTGGCATGTCCGAACCGTCCAGGGAAACGCTCGCACCTGAGATCCTGTCGGGGGCAGATCTTGGGTGGAGTCTCCTCGTCCCCGGTTTCCCGTGTTGACAAACCACTGATCACTGTTGTCCTTTCCTGGGTCGGGGGCTCGGTGACGACCCAGGCGTTGGTGGACTCTGGTGCTGGTGGTTTGTTCATTGATAGTGTGTTCGCTGCCGCCAATTCCATTCCTCTGCAGGCTCGAGGTTCTCCTCTGGCTCTTGAGGCGATAGACGGCAGACCCCTTCTGCCGCCACACGTGACTCATGAGACCCTTTCAGTGGGGTTAGCCATTGGTGCCGTCCACAGAGAGTCGGTCTGCTTCCAGGTTATTTCGTCTCCACACTACTCGGTGGTCTTGGGGTACCCCTGGCTCCAGAAGCATAATCCGATTTTCGATTGGAGATCGGCCGAGATCCTCTCGTGGTCACCGCAGTGTGGGGCTAGTTGCATCCATGGGCCTGTCAAGTTGCTGTGTACTTCCTCGGACTCTCTGTTGCCCCCTGAATACGAGGAGTACCGGGATGTATTCGATAAGGTGCGCGCGGTTGCCCTACCTCCGCACCGCCCATACGATTGTGCCATCGAGTTACAATCTGGTGCCGTTCCTCCTCGTGGCAAAGTCTATCCACTGTCGGTAGCGGAGAATGAGGCCATGGAGGAGTACGTGAGGGAGGCGCTTTCACGTGGACACATTCGCAAATCCTCGTCCCCGGCAGGGGCTGGATTTTTCTTTGTGAAAAAGAAGGGCGGTGAGTTGAGGCCTTGCATCGATTACAGGGGTCTCAATCGCATCACGATCAAGAACGCTTACCCGATACCCTTGATTTCCGAGCTGTTCGATCGCCTTAAAGGGGCCACGGTCTTTACCAAACTCGACCTGAGGGCGGCATATAACCTCGTAAGGATCAAGGCGGGCGATGAGTGGAAGACCGCGTTTAACACCAGGACCGGTCATTATGAATCCTTGGTTATGCCCTTTGGGCTGTGCAATGCGCCCGCAGTCTTTCAGGAATTCATCAACGATGTTTTCCGTGACCTGTTGCAGCAGTGTGTGGTGGTCTACCTGGATGACATCTTGGTATATTCTGAGTCCATGGAGACCCACATTCTGGATGTCAAACGAGTGTTGCAACGGTTACGAGAGAACAAGCTGTTCGGTAAGCTTGAGAAATGCGAATTTCACCGATCCCAGGTAACTTTCTTAGGTTACATCATTTCCGCTGAGGGGTTCTCCATGGATCCTGAGAAGGTTTCGGCTGTCTTACAGTGGCCCCAGCCCAGTGGTCTTCGCTCCCTGCAGCGCTTTTTGGGCTTCGCCAATTATTATCGGAAGTTCATCAGGGACTTTTCCATGCTAGCCAAGCCTCTCACGGATCTGACCAGGAAGGGCAGTAATTCCCAGGTCTGGCCGCCCGAGGCCATCCGAGCTTTTGAGGCTCTAAAGTCCGCCTTTGTGTCGGCTCCGATTCTGTCGCATCCCAACCCTGGGTTGCCCTTTGTCCTCGAGGTGGACGCGTCTGAGACGGGAGTAGGCGCCCTTCTGTCTCAGCGTAGAACACCAGAGGGTCCTCTGCTTCCTTGTGGGTTTTACTCCCGGAAACTGTCTTCCGCGGAGTGCAACTACCAGATTGGTGACAGGGAGTTATTGGCCATCGTGCAGGCTCTTAAAGAATGGAGGCACTTGCTCGAGGGTTCGGTGGTTCCGGTCCTCATCCTGACGGACCACAAGAATCTGACCTACCTCTCTGAGGCCAAGAGATTGACACCACGTCAGGCCAGATGGGCTCTGTTCTTGTCACGTTTTAATTACGTGGTCTCCTACCTACCCGGTTCCAAGAACATCAGGGCTGATGCCTTATCACGGCAGTACTCCGACCTGTCCAGGGAGGAGTCGATTCCGACTTCGGTCATACCTCCGAATCAGATCCTGGCTGCCATTCGCACCAGCCTGACCTCTCCCCTGGGTGAGCAGATTTTGGCGGCTCAATCTGGTGCTCCCTCTGGGAGACCCAACGGCAGATGTTTTGTGCCTGAGGAGTTGCGCACTCGGTTGTTGCGAACCTACCATAACTCCAAGACCGCGGGGCATCCTGGAAAGAATCAGCTGTCCTGGGCTGTTTCACGTCTGTTCTGGTGGCCTTCCCTACGTTCCGACATCGCCGCATATGTAGCGGCATGCTCCGTTTGTGCCCAGAGTAAGTCCCCTCGGCACCTTCCGTTGGGCCTTCTGCAACCCTTAGCCACCGGGGAGCGCCCATGGTCACACCTGGGGATGGATTTCATTGTGGACCTCCCTGCATCCCGAGGCCATACGGTCATTCTCATGATTGTGGATCGGTTTTCCAAAATGTGTCACTGTGTTCCTCTCAAGAAGTTACCCTCTGCACAGGAGTTGGCCACGATTTTTGCCAGGAAGGTCTTCCGGTTGCACGGTTTGCCCAAGGAGATTGTGTCGGATCGGGGGAGTCAGTTTGTGTCCAGGTTCTGGCGTGCCTTTTGCTCCCAGTTGGGGATTCATCTCTCCTTCTCCTCGGCCTACCACCCTCAGTCCAATGGGGCCGCAGAACGTTCCAATCAGGCCTTGGAGCAATTCCTTCGTTGCTATGTCTCCGATCACCAAGACAATTGGGTTGACCTCCTGCCTTGGGCTGAGTTTGCCAGGAACACGGCGGTGAACTCTTCCTCTGGGACGTCTCCCTTCATGGCCAACTATGGGTTCCAACCTGCCGTGTTACCGGAGGTATTCTCTCCCCTGGATATTCCGGCTGTGGAGGATCACCTTTCCGTCCTACGTGCTTCGTGGGTACAGATCCAGAAGTCCCTTGAGGTCTCTGCGCAGCGCCAGAGACTCCAGGCTGATCGCAGACGAGCGCCTGCTCCTTCCTACCAGGCCGGAGACCGTGTATGGTTGTCCACCCGCAACCTCAACCTTCGAGTGCCCACTCCCAAGCTGGCGCCTCGCTTTGTTGGTCCCTTCCGAGTGCTTCGCAGGGTAAACCCGGTAGCCTATGCCCTTGCGCTTCCTCCTGGCATGCGGATCTCCAACGTGTTTCATGTCTCCCTGTTGAAGCCTCTGGTGTGTAATCGTTTCACTTCCTCGGTTCCTCGGCCTCGTCCGGTCCAAGTGGGCAATCGTGAGGAGTATGAGGTGAGCAATATCCTGGACTCACGCCTGGTCCGCGGTCGGGTGCAGTTTTTGGTTCATTGGCGTGGTTATGGTCCAGAGGAGCGTTCCTGGGTTCCCTCCGCAGATGTCCATGCTCCTGCCTTGCTCCGAGCCTTCCACGCACGCTTCCCTCAGAAACCGTTCTTTACTCCGCGGAGGAGGGGCCCTTGAGGGGGAGGTACTGTCATGGTCTTACCTTCTTGCTGTTCTCCTTCGTTTGACATGTGCTGGCGGCCATCTTGGTTTCTGGGTTTCTTGTAGCCTCCCACCCTGCGGCTCCTCCTTCCCACTGGGAGGAGCTGGATACCTAGCTCATATATATAGGAGGTCTGTGGCTTCAGTTCCCTGCTTGGTCCTCCTGTGTTCACATGCTACTAAGACTGCTGCTACTTCTGGTTCCTGTTCCTGGCTTCGTCTGACTACCCTGCTGGTTCCTGATCCTGGCTTCGTCTGACTACCCTGCTGGTTCCTGATCCTGGCTTCGTCTGACTACCCTGCTGGTTCCTGCCCCTGGCTTCGCAAAGACTCTGCATCGGTTTCGCCATCCGTTTGGACTTTTGCTTTATAGCTTGTTTTTCAATAAAGCTTTCTTATTTTCACTTATCTGTTGTTGTACGACTGGTTCATGGTTCCGTGACACAACTATTCTGGAGGTGTTCCTCAACCAAAAAAGTTCACTCGTATTTTTTTTTTTTTTTACACAGAAAAAAACAGTCAATAAAGTAAAATAAAAATGTAAAAAGAGAGTACACTGATCAAAACCAGGTACAGTAAGAAAGGAGTGTACTGAATCAGGCAAAGAACACTGATGGTCATGTTGAACATGTGATAAATAATATTAGGATTGTCTGCACTGTTAACCTTAGCACCTACACTATATTACCATAAGTATTGGGACGCCTGCCTTTACACGCACTTCAACTTTATTGGCATTCCAGTCTTAGTCTATAGGGCTCAATATTGAGTTGGCCCACCCTTTGCAGCTTTAACAGCTTCAACTCTTCTGAGAAGGCCATCCACAAGGTTTAGGAGTGTGTCTATGGGAATGTTTGACCATTCTTCCAGAAACACCCCTACAGTGTCACTACTGGTAGCATGAGGTGATACCTGGACTCTATAGAGGTTGCACAGGCAGTCCAACTTTTCCAGGATTGCACATCAATACGTGCCACTGCCAGAAGGTCTTCTGTGTCTCCCAGCACAGTCTCAAGAGCATGGAGGAGATTACAGGAGACAAGCAGTTACTCTAGGAGAGCTGGACAGGGTCGTAGAAGGTCCTTAATCCATCAGCAGGACCAGTATCTTCTCCTTTGTACAAGGAGGGACAGGATGAACACTGTCAGAGCCCTACAAAATTACCTCTAACGGGCCACTGGCATGAATGTCTCTGACCAAACAATCAGAAACAGACTTCATGAGAGTGACCTGAGGCCCCGATGTCCTCTAGTGGCAGGTCCATCACTGGCGCCTTGTGCTTTTCACAGATGAGAGAAGGTTCACCCTGAGCATGTGACAGACGTGAAAGGGTCTGGAGAAGCCAAGGAGAATGTTATCAAACAACAAAGGGACTTCCAGCGCTAACTGTGATATCTCTCACTCTCAGGAATGAATAAAGTCAAATTACCGTGTGGTACTGCTGCTAATTAATGCTGATTCAGCATAAGTCAGTGAATGGGGGGGAGGGGCAGCAGCGCTATCCCACGGTACATAGTCTACAATGTAACTCAGGCAGGCTTGATGGAAAACCTTGAAAAGTTTATTTATAAAAATTATATATAGTGATGATTAAAACATAATAGAATGTATTCCAAACCAGATCTGTGGTGTTGCTGGGGGTCACAGGATGACCGAGCCGCTGGGTGAGCCAGAACTGTGTAGATGATCACAGCAGGGAACCAGGCATAAGGGAGAAGGATCTTATGTGCCAAAAGCAGAGCGTGACAAAGCACAGCAGTGCCAAACATGTCATCACGGCAACTCTGATGCTTTCCAGGCCAGGTCCCGACGCTTGCTGACGCCGCTTACGAGTAGCGGCCTCCGCTGTGGATACCTCTGGTTGGCGGCTCCGCGGCACGTCTACACTGCTTCAGTGCGAGCAGCCACACTATCGGGTGGGAGGATGCCACGCCACCTTACCGGCTGGTCCGGTCTGCTTTGGGCACATAAGATCCTTCTCCCTTATGCCTGGTTCCCTGCTGTGATCATCTACACAGTTCCGGCTCACCCAGCGGCTCGGTCATCCTGTGACCCCCAGCAACGCCACAGATCTGGTTTGGAATACATT
The DNA here is from genome assembly GCF_965119305.1 of Pelophylax lessonae. Classification (NCBI taxonomy): domain Eukaryota; kingdom Metazoa; phylum Chordata; class Amphibia; order Anura; family Ranidae; genus Pelophylax; species Pelophylax lessonae. The sequence continues at coordinate 489,677,429 of NC_138772.1, read as the reverse complement.
CTATTATGTTTTAATCATCACTATATATAATTTTTATAAATAAACTTTTCAAGGTTTTCCATCAAGCCTGCCTGAGTTACATTGTAGACTATGTACCGTGGGATAGCGCTGCTGCCCCTCCCCCCCATTCAAGGGGAATGTTATGCAGCCTGTAACATCTTTCAGCATGACCGGGTTGGTGATGGGTCTGTGATAGTCTGGGGAGGCATATCCATAGAGGGAAACACAGACCTCTACAGGCTAGACAATGGCACCCTGACTGCCATTAGGTATAAGGATGAAATCTTTGGACCCATTTTCAGACCCTACGCTGGTGCAGTGGGTCCTGGGTTCCTCCTGGTGCACGACAATGCCCAGCCTCATGTGGCCAGAGGATGCAGTAGTTTCCTAAAGCAGGGGTGGGGAACCTTTTTTCTGCCAAAGGCCATTTGGGTATTAATAAAATCATTTGGGGGCCGTACAAAATTATCAACTTAAAAATGTGTCTGTTATATTTGGTCAAACATTTAATTAACTCACCCCTAATGTGATGGCTGCAACTGCTTCTCTTTGGTGAGGTGTGTGATGTTAGCTGGTATTGATGATGTTGCTACTCGCAGGTTTGCGTCGGTCAGTCTGGAGCGCAGTCGACTCTTTGTGGTGGTAAGTTTTGAAAAGAACTGCTGGCGGGTACTGCTGGTGGGTATAGCTGGCTGGTACTGCTAGTGGGTACAGCTGGCTGGTACTGCTGGCTGGTACTGCTGTGGGTACTGCTGGCTCAGGCTGGTATTGCTGGCTTGTACTGTGCTGTGGGTACTGCTGGCTGGTACTGCTGGCTCAGGCTGGTACTGCTGGCTGGTACTGCTGTGAGTACTGCTGGCTCAGGCTGGTACTGCTGACTCAGGCTGGTACTGGGCTGTAGGTACTGCTGGCTGGTACTGCTGGCTGGTACTGCTGTGGGTACTGCTGGCTCAGCCTGGTACTGCTGACTGGTACTGCTAGCTCAGGCTGGTACTACTGGCTAGTACTGCTGGCTGGTACTGCTGTGGGTACTGCTGGCTCAGACGGGTACTGCTGTCGGTACTGCTGGCTCAGACGGGTACTGCTGTGGGTACTGCTGGCTCAGGCTGGTACTGCTGTGGGTACTGCTGGCTGGTACTGCTGTGGGTACTGCTGGCTGGTACTGTTGTGGGTACTGCTGCCTCTGGCTGGTACTACTGTGGGTACTGCTGATTCTGCTGTGGGTACTGCTGCCTCTGGCTGGTACTGCTGGTTCTACTGTGGGTATTGCTGGCTCTGGCTGGTACTGCTGTGGGTACTGCTGGCTCTGGCTGGTACTGCTGGTTCTGGCTGGTACTGTTGTGAGTACTTCTGGCTCTGGCTGGTACCGCTGTGGGTACTGCTGGTTCTGGCTTGTACTGCTGGCTCTGGCTGGTACTGCTGGCTCTGGCTGGTACTGCTGTGAGTACTGCTGGCTCTGGCTGGTACTGCTGGTTATGGCTGGTGCTGCTGTGAGTACTGCTGGCTCTGGCTGGTACTGCTGTGGGTACTGCTGGTTCTGGCTAGTACTGCTGTGAGTACTGCTGGTTCTGGCTGGTACTGCTGGCTCTGGCTGATACTGCTGGCTCTGGCTGATACTGCTGGCTCTGGCTTGTACTGCTGTGTGTGTTGCTGGCAGGAAATACTGGCTAGGAGAAGTGTAGCGCTGCCTCGCTGGAGGAAGAGGCGATGTTTCCTGTATTGGTCACAGGCAGAGTGCATTTGATATCACTCCGCCTGTGACTGCTGGTTCTGGCTGGTACTGCTGGCTCTGGCTGGTACTGCTGGCTCTGGCTGGTACTGCTGGTTCTGGCTGGTACTGCTGTGTGTACTGCTGGCTCTGGCTGGTACTGCTGTGAGTACCGATGATTCTGGCTGGTACTTCTGGTTTTGGCTGGTACTGCTGATTGTGGCTGTTACTGCTGGCTCTGGCTGGTACTGCTGTGAGTACTGCTGGCTCTGGCTGGTACTGCTGGTTCTGGCTTGTACTGCTGGCTCTGGCTGGTACTGCTGGTTCTGGCTGGTACTGTTGACTCTGGCTGGTACTGCTGGTTCTGGCTGGTACTGCTGTGAGTACTGCTGGTTCTGGCTGGTACTGCTGGCTCTGGCTGGTACTGCTGGCTCTGGCTGATACTGCTGGATCTGGCTGGTACCGCTGTGTGTGTTGCTGGTGGGAAATGCTGGCTAGGAGAAGTGTAGCGCCGCCGAGCTGCAGGAAGAGGCGATGTTTCCTGTATTGGTCACAGGCGGAGTGCATTTGATATCACTGTGCCTGTGACTCACTCAGACTGTCAGAACGGAGCTGGAACTATACAGGAAGCAACAGCTTCGTTCTGACAGATCAGCTGAGAGACACAGACTCAGCTGCACTGGGGGCCGGACCGTAGGTTCCCCACCCCTGTCCTAAAGGATGAAGGAATTGATACCATTGAATGGCCCCCACATTCATCTGACCTAAATCTAATAGATCACCTATGTGACATTATGTTTCGGTCCATCCGACAACGCCAGGTTGCACCCCAGTCTGTTCAGGAGCTCAGTGATATCCTGGTTCAGAGAGGAAATACCCCAGGACACCATCCGTTGTCTCATTAGGAGCATGCCCAGACATTGTCAGGCATGCATACAAGCATGTGGGGGCCATACAAACTACTGAGTACCATTTTGAGTTGCTGCAATGAAATTTCAGCAAAATGGACTAGCCGGCTGCATAATTTTTTCACTTTGATTTTCGGAGTGTTTTTGAATTCAGCCCTCTGTAGGTTGATAACTTTTATTTCCATCAAATGATGTGGCATCCTTTTGTTCCTAACAGATTACCTCGTACATATCAATATAGATATCCAGCATGATATTTTTCCTCATTGAGATCTGATGTGTTTTCAAAGTGTTCCTTTAATTTATTTGAGCAAAGTATTATGCCTAGTGTCAATAAAGTCTCAATAAAGTGGATATACAGGTGCATCTCATAAAATTACAATATCCTCAAAAATTTTATTTTTTTCAGTAATTAAATTCAAAAAGTGAAACTCATATATTTTATATACAGTAGATGCGTTACTTACAGAGTGATACAGTATCTCACAAAAGTGAGTACACCCCTCACATTTTTGTAAATATTTTATTATATATTTTCATGTGACAACGCTGAAGAAGTCACACTTTGCTACAATGTAAAGTAGTGAGTGTACAGCTTGTATAACAGTGTCAATTTGCTGTCCCCTCAAAATAACTCAACACACAGCCATTAATGTCTAAACCGCTGGCAACAAAAGTGAGTACATCTCTAATTGAAAAAGTCCAAATTGGGTCCAATTAGCCATTTTCCCTCTCTGGTGTCATGTGACTTGTTAGTGTTATAAGGTCTCAGACGTGATTGGGGAGCGATCTCACTCTCTCATATTAGTCACTGGAAGTTCAACATGGCACCTCATGGCAAAGAACTCCCTGAGGATCTGAAAAAAAGAATTGTTGCTCTACATAAAGATGGCCTAGGCTATAAGAAGATTGCCAAGACCCTGAACCTGAGCTGCAGCATGTTTGCCAAGACCATACAGCGGTTTAACAGTACAGGTTCCACACAGAACAGGCCTCGCCATGGTCGACCAAAGAAGTTGAGTGCGCATGCTCAGCGTCATATCCAGAGGTTGTCTTTGGGAAATAGACGTATGAGTGCTGCAGGGGTTGAAGGGATGGGGGGTCAGCCTGTCAATGCTCAGACCATACGCCGCACACTGCATCAAATTGGTCTGCATGGCTATCGTCCCAGAAGCCTCTTCTAAAGATGATGCACTAGAAAGCCTGCAAACAGTTTGCTGAAGGCAAGCAGACTATGGACCTGGATTACTGGAACCATGTCTTGTGGTCTGATGAGACCAAGACAAACTTTTTAGTTCCGATGGTGTCAAGCGTGTGTGGCGGCAACCAGGTGAGGAGTACAAAGATAAGTGTGTCTTGCCTTCAGTCAAGCATAGTGGTGGGAGTGTCATGGTCTGGGGCTGCATGATTGCTGCCGGCACTGGGGAGCTACAGTTCATTGAGGGAACCATGAATGCCAACATGTCCCGTGACATACTTAAGCAGAGCATAATCCCCTCCCTTCGGAGACTGGGCCGCAGGGCAATATTCCAACATGATAACTACCCCAAACACACCTCCAAGATGACCACTGACTTGCAAAAGGAGCTGAGGGTAAAGGTGTTGGACTGGCCAAGCAAGTCTTCAGACCTAAACACCATTGAGCATCTGTGAGGCATTCTCAAACGGAAGGTGGAGGAGCGCAAGGTCTCTCACATCCACCAGCTCTGTGATGTCGTCATGGAGGAGTGGAAGGGGACTCCAGTGGCAACCTGTGAAGCTCTGGTGAACTCCATGTCCAAGAGGGTTAAGGCAGTGCTGAAAAACAATGGTGGCCACACAAAATAGTGACAATTTGGGCCCAATTTGGACATTTTCAATTAGGGGTGTACTTTTGTTGCCAGCGGTTTGAACATTAACGGCTGTGTGTTGAGTTATTTTGAGGGGACAGCAAATTTACACAAGCTGTACACTCACTATTTTAAATTGTAGCAAAGTGTCATTTCTTCAGTGTTGTCACATGAAAAGATATATTAACCACTTAAGCCCCGGAGGATTTGGCTGCTCAAAGACCAGGGCCTATTTTGAGATTCGGCACTGCGTGATTGTAACGGACAATTGCGCGGTCGTGTGACGCTGTATCCAAATGAAATTGATGTCCTTTTTTTCCCACAAACAGGGCTTTCTTTTGTTGGTATTTGATCACCTGTGCGATTTTTATTTTTTGCGCTATAAACAAAAAAAGAGCGTCAATTTTAAAAAAATAACAATATTTTTCACATTTTTTTATATGAAATTCCCCCCAAAAAATTTAAAAATCTAAATTTTTTAACATTTTAGGCCAATTTGATTTCTGCTACATATGTTTGGTAAATAAAATCGCAATAAGCGTATTTTGATTGGTTTGCGCAAAAGTTATTGCGTTTACTAACTAAGGGAAAGACTTATGTCATTTTTATTGGTTTTTATTTAACTAGTAATGGCGGTGATCTGGGATTTTTTTTTGCGGGACTGCAACATTGCGGCGAACAGATCGGACCCCTGACTAACATTTTTGACACTTTTGGGGGTACCAGTGACATTACTACAGTAATAAGTGCTATACATATGCACTGTTACTGTAAAAATTACACTGGCAGGGAAGGGGTTAACTTAGTTAGTGATCAAGGGGTTAAGTGTGTTCCTAGGGGCATGATTATAACTGTCAAGGGACGTGGCTTGTGATGTAACCACAGAGACATACGATCCTACATAGCAGGATCGTATAGTCTCTGCAGTTACACCAGGGAGAATGACAGGCGGCTTTGTTTACATCAGCCACCTGCCTTTCTCCCTCTCCAGCGGGAGATCGCGAGTGGCGGCGGACATCGGAGCCACCGGTCACCTGCGCAGGGATGGCCGTGAACGAGCGGGGGCGGGAGCGCACCTCCGGCAGCGCGCGTTCGCCCCCTGCAGGCTCCTGGGCGAGCGACGTAGTATTACGTCGCTTTGCCCAGGAGGGGCTTACTGCCACAATAAATATACTGTGGGCAGTCGGCAAGCGGTTAAAATATTTACAAAAATGTGAGGGGTGTACTCACTTTTGTGGGATACTGTATATTTCAAGTAATTCTTTCTCTTCACTTTGATGATTATGGCTTACAGTGAAAACCCAACATTCAGTATCTCAGAAAATTTGAATATTACATTAGACCAATAAAATATTAAATGGGTTTTTAATACAGAAATATTTGCTTACTGAAAAGTATGTCCATGTACAGTATAGTGTGCACTCAATACTTTGTCGGGGCTCCTCTTACATGAATTACTGAATCAATTTGGCATGGTATGAAGGCAGTCAGCCTGTGGCACTGCTGAGGTGTTATGGAAGCACTGGTTGCTTTGATAGCGGCCTTCAGCTCCACTGTTGGGTCTAGTATCTCTCATCCTCCTCTTGACAATACCCACAGATTCTCTATTGGGTTTAGGTCAGGCATGTTTGCTGGCCAATCAAGGACAGTGATACCATGATCATTAAACCAGGTATTGGTACTTTTGGCAGTGTGGGCAGGTGCCAAGTCCTGCTGGAAAATGAAATCAGCATCTCTATAAAGCTGGTCAGCAGAGGGAATCATGAAGTAAGTGTTCTAGAATTTCCAGGTAGAGGGCTGCACTGACTTCAGACTTGATAAAAAACAGTGTGGACCAACACCAGCAGATGACAAGGCTCCCCAAATCATCACTGACTGTGGAAAGTTTTGCATTTCATTTGGAAATCAAGGTCCCAGAGTCTGGAGGTAGAGCGGAGAGGCACAAAATCCAAGTCGCATGAGGTCCAGGGTGAAGTTTCTACAGTCAGTGATGATATTTATATTTTATTTTTAAAAAGCCGTAATTGTTTAGGATATATAGAGCTTTACCAGGCTATAGTCAAATTTCTAAAGCAGTGCATATGACACTCATCAGACATTCGTGTTCAGTGAATTATTAAGTATTAAGACACATTTACTGTAAAACATTCAGTAAATGTCACAAAAAAAAAATGTACTAATGGGAGGGGCAACAGAACGAAAGATAAAAAGAATTTCTTCGTTTGTTCTAAAAAACAGCCAACATTTTTGGGTGTCAGAGAAAACTTCCCCTTCATCGGGGCAACAACCATACACAATATAATGAATTGTTATAATCATAAGTCTAACATTCATAGAAACTCATGGGTAATATATATATATATATATATACATATATATATATATACAAAAACACACACACGTGTACATGTATATGTGCATATATAACTACACACACATATACATACATGTACATGCACTGAAATGAAAGTGAAGAATATCTGATCATAAGTGATAGTGTGTGGTATATTTTGGAAATCTTATGTCTGCTCATTATATGATTGTTAGACTTATGATTATACCACTCACATATACATTTATATTATATTGTGTTTTGTTGTAGCCCTGATGAAGGGGGATTTTCTTTTTTCCTGACCCCCAAAACGTGTTGACTGTTTTTTTTTTTTTCATTTAAACTAATAAATGAATTTGGACTCTTATCTTTTGTTCTGGTGCTCCTTCTATTAGTAAATTCTTTTTTCTGGTAACCTGCTGGGATACTCACGAGAGAATACATTGTTTGTTGTGAGCCAGTGAGCTCTCCAAATGTTTTTGTCCTCTCACTACTTTATATGAACTCACTTCAAAGTTCCAGTGCCTTTTGGGTGCTATTTCACAGTTCTCAGACCCTCCAACATCCCTGCCTAAATACAGAGAGAGATTTGGCTTCCTGGCTTTTGGGCACCCAGCCAGGTTCCAATCTAGAGTCCAGGCTGTGTTTCTCTTTGATGAGGGGAGTGCCTGCTGGTTTGATAACAGACTCCATCTGTACATTTTGAATACATTGTGCTTTTGGGATACGCTTTTCATCCAAGTGCGGTTTACCCTTGTATGGTGTTGATTACAGACTACACACACAATCAGCCTCCCCATTGAGATATCACTTCCATTACTATTACTTTTTGGGAACTTGGCGGCACTTTCACCTACCGCACACTTACATGTTATGATGGTCTGGTCTTGGGAATAGTGGACATTTGGGCTTTTTAGCTCTGTCAGAGGTTACCCCTGTGTCCGCCTCCATGATTAGTTGTATGGCCTACGTACCTACCTTCAAAGCCAATCAGCACCCACTCAATCGGTCCTGAAGAAGCAAGTAATATCTTGCGAAACACTTTGACTTGACCTTTCCCACATTTGTTCCAGTCTATATGATCAGGTTTTTCCTCCATTCTGTTTGGATTGCGTACTGCTCTGGTCTACTGAATATAGAGGGTGCTACATTGTTTTTATGATGTGATGGTTCTTTTAATGTTAATGGAATAAAATGTATATGTTTATAATTAAAGAGCCTCATGTTGTGCCTACAAAGTCCACCATTTTGTTGAGAAACTAGTTTTTTACTTTCTTTTCTTTTTTTCTTTATTGTTGACTGTCACAGTCACTGGATTCTAAATATACCCATGCCATTTCATAGGGTTTAGATCTACTTTTAACCAGTAGTTAGGGATAAGAGTGTAACGCTCCTGCGTTTTTGTGGTAGGCTGGATTTGCAGCTGCAGAATCTCCACTCAGTAGTCATGTAGAGATGTGTTGAATAACCAGATCCAACTCTCCAGACTCATCACTGTGGGCCTGTCAGCTTCAGCATACAGATATACACACTCAATAAGATGTTCCTGGAGTGATAGGATGTATATGATAGTATGAAGATGATGTGCTGAAGGGACAGGTGTGAACAGTGACAGAGATGGTAAGCACTTGATAGAAATGTTCAGGAGAGTATTAGATGGTATTTAGGTAGAATGCAGATAGGTTAGTAATCGAGTATGGTAACAGGTGGTAAGGACAGCAGATGACAAATACAGGATAGACTAACCCAGTGCAAGGATAGATGGTAGTAGACTCAAGAGCTAGCAATCTATGTAACAGTGCAGATGATAGAATTAGTATGCATAGATAGTAACAGTCCTTATGTGCAGAGGTAGATAGTGTAAGTAAGGTTATGGAGGATTCCCCTGTGGGGTACTTATCACTAGTAAGTTAGTAGTAGAAGGGTCCAGTAGTAAGGGAGTGATCCAGTAGCGAGATACAGGGATCGGTAGCGAGGTTCCGGTCTGTTCCAAGTAAAAGAAAGTAGCTGGAGGTTCCGGTAGCAAGACAAGCTTGTAAGCATGTGGACACACAGGTAGTTTGAACGAACAATGTGAGAGAGAACGCCGGCGGTTGAAATAGCCGCTCTGCGGCGCTCGGCGATGACGTCATCCGTCTTAAAGGTGTATGCGTACCACCTAATTAGAAAGGTGGGACGCATATTTGAAAAGAAAATAGAAAATAAGGGTACCAGAGGTACCAGAATCTTACAAAGAGAAGCAAAGGTATGAGCAACGTCTATAGAAGCTGGGCACTGATCCTATAGCAAAAAGGAAACTGGAGTTTTGGAGAAGGTTTTAATGGCTGACAACTAAAATAATAAAAAGGAAGGAAAATATCATATACAAAAATAAATTGCATGTGCTCAGTTTGGAAATTAATACATTTAAAGTGATTGTAAACATGCATCTTGTAAAACAACCCATTAATTTTAATATAGAAATGAAAGGCAAACATTTGAGCATAGATACAGTATATTAAAAAACTATAAATACCTAAAGAACTGACCACATTGTGCTCTCATGCCTAGTGTGATCAGTTTTTAATAGGAGAGCAGAGGGACTGACTGGCAGGAAAACCAGGGATTTCACACAAAGGAAGCAATACAAAGAGAATAGGATACTATTTTATACAAGTAGATGGTACAGCAGGTACTAATTAGTAATAAGAAATGCTGGGCTTACATATTCTTTAAATGTATGCCTATTCCTGGGGGAAAAAACAATTTGGAGAAGTAAGAACTTGAAAATAATAAAGGTAATTATTGTAAGTGATGAATTGATGTTTTAAAAAGAATTGATATAATAGGTGATATAAAAGGAAAATCAATGATATACAATTTTAATGGGGAAAAAGTTATACTTATTTTCAAAAGGCAAAAACAATGTAACTATAGTTATAAAAGTAACTTTTTTTTAGAAGAAGGAATACATTATGAGAATTCTTTCATAGTATATTTAGCACCCAACTAAGTTTAGAAGTGACGAAAAGCAGCAAAGCGTCACAGATAAGTAAAATGCTAAGCTTTATATGAATTGTATTTTTTTTTTTTTTTTTATTGTAGACTGTAGAGATATAAATAGTTACAAAGTAGAATAAAGAAAGCAAATTAGAATCAAAAATGGTGAATGGAAACAGACAAATAAATTGATGCAGTTATAAGAAAAGTGAATAATGTAAAAAGCTGCAAAATTGTGCTGTGTAACAATGTCACATATGCAAAGCAATAACTGGGAAAGGCAAATTGATATAGTTATTAGGTAAAATGGACCCAACATAATGATTCAATGCAATTTAAAGCAAGCATAGTACACATAGAAAGTACAATAGGTGAAAATAAATTGGGAGTTGTTAGTAAGAACAAAACTGAACATGAATGAAAAGGCTGATGGCTAAGCAAAACACACTCAGGGCAAGGAAACGAGCAGACAATCTGATACATTTGTAAAATAAAGAGTAGAGAATGAAAAATAAGTCAGCAGAAAAATAATAAAAAGAGAAGAATATTGGATGACAAAGCAGATGGGAACAGAATTAGGAATTAACCAAACTGCCCTGGGTTTGGTTTGAGCTGGGTTTGGCATACTTCAAAGTAGTGCAAATATCGAGCCCGACCTCACTGACATCAATGGGGGCCTGTTTGTCAAACAAAAAAAATGCCAAGTTTTCTGAGGTAATAGGAAAGGGATTGTCCAAAAAATAGCATGGTGGGGAAGGGTGGAGGATGTAAGGGGAATGCTCTGGGGAACATGTACCAATGCAAATGAGCGTTGCGGTGCTCTGGGGTGAGCATGCCTACTAATGCTGTTGTTTACTGAGACACTAGACCCTTGAAGGTATATTTGGCTATTGTTTGCCCAGTTTCCATCTATTTAAAGGACCTTACCATTCCATGAGGTTATAGGCCTACTGTTGGTATTACATAGTTTGTGAGGTTGAAAAAAGACATCAGTCCATCCATTTCAACTTTATGATGTGTGTGTGTGATTGCGGTTAACCATACATTGTATACCCCTGTATGTTGTGGTCTTTAAGGTGCCCATCTAATAGTTTTTTGAAACTATCGATGCTCCCTGCTGATACGACTGCTTGTGGAAGAGAATTCCTTACTACTCTGACAGTGAAGAACCCATTACTTATTTTAAGGTTAAACCGTTTTTCCTCTAGTTTTAGTGAGTGGCCCTGTGTCTTATTGTATTCCCTTTCTCTGAAAAGTTTGTTCCTTATGCTAGGGTCATCACCAGTACAGTATTTGTACATTGATTTCATATCCCCCCTTAAGCGTCTCTTCTCCAGAGAGAATAAGTTCAGTGCTTGTAGTCTTTCCTCATAGCTGATGTCCTCTATTCCCCTATTTATTTTTGTTGCCCTTCTCTGGACTCTCTCCAGTTCCAGCACATCCTTTCTGAGGACCGGTACCCAGAACTGGACAGCATACTCCAGATGTGGCCGGATCAGAGTCTTGTAGAGTGGGAGAAAAATCTCTATTTCTGGAGTTAATCCCCTTTTTTATACATGCCAGTATTTTGTTGGCTTTGCTTGCAGCGGCTTGGCATTGCATGCCACTGTCAAGCCTGTTGTCCACTAGGACCCCCGGGTCCTTTTCCATCTTGGATTCACCCAGGGGTTCCCCCTTTAGTGAGTAGCTTGCTTTCGTGTTTCAGACGCCCAAGTGCATTACTTTACATTTTTCAACATTAAACCTCATCTGCCATGTAGTTGCCCACCCCATTATTTTGTTCAGGCCTGCTTGTAAGGTTTCCACATCCTGCATAGAAGATATTGGCATACTTAGTTTAGTATCATCCGCAAATACCGAGATTGTGCTAGATATCCCCCTCCTCTAGATCATTTATGAATATATTAAACAGGATTGGTCCCAGGACAGAACCTTGGGGGACCCCACTTTCCACACCCGCCCAATCCGAGTACTCCCCATTTATCACCACCCTCTGGACTCTCCCCTGGAGCCAGTTTTCTATCCAGGTACTCACCCTATGGTCCATACCTACGTACCTTAGTTTGTACAGTAAGCGTTTGTGGGGAACTGTGTCAAATGCCTTTGCAAAGTCCAGATACACCACATCCACAGGCCTTCCTTTATCTAGATGGCAGCTCACTTCATCGTAGAAGGTTAATAGATTGGTCTGGCAAGAACGATTTTTCATGAAACCATGCTGATTACTATTAATAATACCGTTTTCATTACTAAAGTCTTGTATGTAGTCCCTTAACAACCCCTCCAAAATCTTGCAGACTACTGATGTTAGGCTGATCGGCCTATTGTTACCCGGGAAATATCTCGGCCCTTTTTTAAATATTGGTACCACGTTGGCTTTTTTCCAATCAGCTGGCACCATACCGTCTGTAGACTAGCCTTAAAGATCAAGAATAATGGTCTGGCAATCACCTGGCTGAGCTCTTTAAGAACCCTCGGGTGCAAGCCATCCGGTCCCGGGGATTTATTTATGTTAAGTTTCTATAGTTTAGTTCTAAGTCTATCCTCTGTTAGCCATGGGGGTACTTCCTGAGGTGTATTATTTAGTTTAGCATTAAAAGCTGGGTTAGTGTAGCGCCCCAATTCATTTGTGAAGACATCATTTAACACTTTTGCCTTCTCTCTCTCCTCTGTGGCCAGATTTCCTTTGTCGTCTTTTATGGGGCCAATGTGTTCTGGCCTCGCTTTCTTACTATTTATATACTTAAAGAATTTCTTGGGGTTTTTTTTACTCTCTTCCACTATATGTCTCTCGTATTCTATTTTAGCTGCCTTGATTTCGCCTTTACATTTCTTATTACACTCTTTGTAATGCTTGAATGCTGCCAATGAACCCTCAGCCTTGTATTTTCGGAAGGCCTTTTCTTTAGTATTAATATGCATTTTTATGTTGGAGTTTAGCCACCCAGGGTTTAGTTTTGCTCTTTTAAATGTATTTCCCTTTGGAATGCACTGGCCAATCCCTTTGTTTAGTATGCTCTTGAAGTACTCCCATTCTTCCTCTGTGTTCTTTGTTCCCAGGGTTCTATCCCATTTAATATTTTCTAGCAAAGAGCGCAGTTTTGGGAAATTCAGTGTCCTTATATTACCCTTGTGTTTCCTATCACTATGATTAATACTGAAACTAATTGACCTATGGTCACAGCAAAACATTTAGGAACTGCCGAGCCATGGCTGCATGCGCGGCTCCTTCTGCCCAGTCTATATCTGGATAATTAAAGTCCCCCATTATAATGAAACTTCCCATCCTTGCTGCCAATCCCAACTGTGAAAGGAGGTATGCCTCCCCCTCCTCCCTCTAGTTGGGGGGCCTATAGCATACGCCCAATATTACTTTCCCCATAGTGCCTTCCCTTTGAAGTTCTACCCATAGGGATTCTGCCACGTCCATAGCTCCACAATTAATATCATTCCTCATATTTACCTGTACACTGTTCTTAATATACAGACATACCCCTTGCTGTAAGCTTTAATAACTGTCTCACCACTCCAGTCCAAAATTAAATTCTTGTTCCCTATTTATGAGTGTTACCATTCCTGGCTTATCTCTTCCTATGGTATTCTGATACCTTTCCCAATACACATGGAGTCAATCTACTAGTGTCTCAAGTATCTCTGCTGGTTAACCCATTGCACACTACTTATCTTGATATTTTTGTAGGACCTATACTCCTTCTAGAGGACATATCAGTTGTTCTTATGTCTAGTTCATAATTAAACTTCTGAAGAAGCTAAATCATAGCGAAACATGTAGAGTGAAATGGATTAACTGCATAGCACATGTAAAACAATTCATTTTATACATGTTTTTACATTTTGTACAAATAAAATATTTTTTTAATGTTATATTGAATTCTCCTTTTTGTTTACTGGCACCTTAAAAACCCCATATATCCCCAATTGCCTATTGTCTACCAATTCTAAGGGGTGTGGTGCCTATGGCAATTGGATACTCAGTGATGTGTTTTAATACAATGCAATTTAAAGCAAGCATAGTACACATATGGCACTTTTCCACTGCAAGTACCGGCTCAGCTCCACTTGTCACTGCTTGGCCCAGCTTGGCTCAGTTTGCTTTTCCACTGTGTGGTACGAGTCGGCACGTTTCAGCACCGTATAGGCTCTACTCGGCTCGGTTTGCATTTCCACTAAAGTAGTAAGTGGGTGGGTTTACAATGATTCTCTGACCAATCAGTGGCTAGTAGTGACAAACAATCAAGACTGCATGCAAAGGATTGTGGGATATGGTATAGGTACGGCCCGCTTGGAACCCCAACTGAGGTGGTACTGTTTAAGTGAGCCGTACCGAGCTGTACCATCTAGTGGAAAAGCGCCGCTGTACCAAACCATACCGAACCATTCTAACACGTACTGTTCTGTCTCAGCATCGATTGTACCTGTGACCTTCTTGTAGACCCAGTCTGAAAGTGTGTGCAGCAGGTTGAATGATGGCTTTAACAGATAGTTTACTCAACGAATAAAGACTCCAGAGGTGTTCTCCAATGCTTCTTTATGCTTCAAGTTAGCAAAGGCATAAACATAGAGGCTTTTCCATAGTTAAATTTCCAATGAAGTTACACAGCTTCCACACTCTGCAGTCTCCTCATAACAACTAAACAAAATGGGAGTTACAGCAGGAAATGGAGGTGAGAGCAACCAACTAGCCGGAAACAGCAGGGGTGCAAGGATGATACCAATAACATAGCATAACATAACATGTAATAACAACTGCTAGATAGTTAAAGCTGCGTGGCAGCACACGTACCATGCGGTACCATGCAGTGGAAAAGCGCCAAACCGAGCCAAACCGAGCCGTACCATGCAGTGGAAAAGTGCCTATAGAAAGTACAAAAAGCAAAAATTTAATTGGGAGTTGTTAGTAAGAACAAAACTGAACATGAATGAAAAGGCTGATGGCTATGCAAAACACACTCAGGGCAAGGAAATGAGCAGACAAACCGATACATTTGTAAAATATAGAGTAGAGAATGAAAAATAAGTCAGCAAAAAAATAATAAAAAGAGAAGAATATTGGATGACAAAGCAGATTAGAGCAGAATTAGGAATTAATTAGGAATTAATTAGGAATTAACCAAACTGCCCTCAGCCTCTGCTCTAAACAGAGAGTTGTGACTGTCATTCAGCTGATCTCTGCTCACCCTCCAGCATTCACTGGAGTGCTGGGCTGTGAAGGGGGAGGGAGGGGCTGGCTCAGGCTCTCAGCAGCTGGCTGAGAAGGCTAAGCCAGGTGCCGATCCAAGCTTCTGGGCGGATGCCGACCAAATGGTTGGGATCTTATCAGAGCCTGGATTGGCTCTGTGACGTCAGCTGACAGCAGGCATCAGCCCGCTGTCAGCTTAAAACGGATTACAGGAGTGCAGAACGAACTGCACACCTGTGATTCATAGGAGAAGTATGAGCAAAATAGTTTTGGTCATACTTCTCCTTTAACACTCTATCTAAAACTAAAAAAGTGTTGGGCATTCTTTCCTTTTAATCCCAGGGAAACATGTATCCTCTGTAATGTAATTATACCAAGGAGGCAATGATCAGTCTGTAAAATCACTGGGAGGCAGGGCCAAGGATTTCCTCTCCTCATTGGTAGTAAATAGCACATATGTTCCACTCTCTACACACTTCACTGCCTGGCTGGTATCTCTCCATCTGTCATTTTGGGGAAAATTTACTTCCAAAAAAATAAAATAAAACAACACAGCTCCTGGTCCCCAAATAAGCACAGTGATTCCTTCTACTGGCCCCTAAATTACTACTGTAAGCTGTAGTGATATAGGTACCAGTGGGGACTATAACAGAAAACAGAGGTGGACCAGCCATCTGACACTTCAGGATGTGTCAGATGCAGGAGTTTGTCTCTGCTAATAAAAATAACAAATATACTTACCTGCTCTGTGCAATGGATATGCACAGAGTGGCCCAAAACCTCCTCTTCATTGTGCGCCCCCAAAGGAAGCCTCTTGCTATAGGGGTACACCTGTGGGCTTGCTCACGAGCCAGGCTGTGCACATCTATTGACACACAGTGCGTCTCGGCCCCGTTCCCTCTTTTTTTTTTTTTATTGCAGTCACTTTATATTGCCTACAAACAGCAAATCTCAGTCAACCATTTATGCATATCCTGGTCAGACTTTCTAAGATCTTTTGTACAAAGATACAAGTTCACATCTAGCATATTAGTGCCTGTGGGTACTTATCTAAAAGACAACAGGAGTACTGTGTTTCTGGCTTCAGCACCAGAACTTTGAAGGTAACACCTGTTCAGGCTGCAGATCAGTCCGTTGGGTGTTACTGATCCAGGGATCCAAGCATGAGAGCAGTGGCATGCATCTCAGGTGCCCAGCATCACGAATGCTGTTCCTCTTGACTTGGAGCAAGTCTAGAAATAAGGACTTCTGACTTTTCTCATATTTTTCTGATTTCTATATTTGTTTTCGGGTGAGTGATTTTGAAAGTAATAAAACAAAAAGGTAGGTAATACAAAAATGTTAATTAATTTTTCAGCAGTGGCAGACCCAATACCTTCCTTATAATAAGCAAGTCATGTTTTGGTGGAGTGACTTTAAAGTAGCAATCAGGTCATTAAACTGCGTTTATCCTTATAATTCTGCAACCTAAAATTTGGAATTTCTTTCCTGGGGGGGAAAACCGGTCATTAAACCAGGTAAAGAGATTAGGGATGATATGCTGTAAATCCTTTTGACAGAAATTAGTGGAAACAGTGAAATACAGGACAATTAGGAAACCCATCATGAAGAAAACCTGATCCCTGCCAAAGCCAATCATCCCTCCTGTAAATGCTACTTATCTGGTCATCAATCTAATAAATTTGCTTCAATATTTTAATTCAATGGAAAATTTTACGGACCTGCTTGGTTATTCCAAGCAGGTCCGTAAAAGTGACTCTAAGTGGTTGATTCATAAAAAAATTTTCAGACATTCCGTTTCTGTGTGAATTGGGCCAAAACAAATGCTCTATAGGCTATTTTCTCTTCTGAATTGGTTACATATATTTGCCAATTTCTTTTTTCAATTTCTAGAGCTGTTACATTGTATCTCTTGTTACATTTCCTATGCTCCTTACCTGTGTTTAGTAGCCATAATGTGAAAAATGACTACTGCCCATAAAAAAATAACATTTGTTTGGAAGAGAAAATAACCCAACGAAAATTTGTTTATGCCAAATTCACACAGAACAATGTACATTTGAAGGACATTGGTTCAAAAGGACAAATAGTTGCTGACTCTGTTGTTACTGTAAGTAATGAATTCAGTGGTTCAGCAAAAGGGGCTATGGTGTTAAGGAAAGGACTGTGATGCATGTGAATGGGGATCTGTGAATTGTAGGGGGGTTGGATGTGAAGAGGGAATGTGATGTGGAAGTCAGTCTGTGATAAGAAAGAGTGACTGAGGACCCTGATGGAAAGAGAAGACTGTGATGTGAAGATGGATCTGTGATGTGAAGATGGACTGTGATGTAAAGAAGGATCTGTGATGTAAAGGGGGGGGGGGGGTTGATGTGAAAGAAGACTGTGTTGTGAGGGGGGGGGGTATGATGTGAAGGCAGGATATGATGTGAAGGTGGGGAGTGGTGTAAAGGGGGCTGCAATGGGAAGGGAGAAACTATAATGTGAATGGGAGGGGGGGTGCTTTGCTATATGAAGGGGGGACTCTTACATGAAAGCGGGATGTGATGTGAGGAGGGAGGGGTCTAATATTTAAAGGGGGACTGTCACATGAAGGGGGGATGTGATGTTAAGGGGGATTGTGATGTAGATGGATTGCTATTATGTGAAGATAGGATGTCACATGAAGTGGGGGGGGGATGTGATGTGGGGAGGGGGGCTTTAATGTTTTTGCAATAGATATTTGATGATTTCATAGCAAATGTTTTTGTTAGTTAGATTCTGTGGTAAGAAGCTAGGTTCCCCTCCCCCCCCCCACCATTGATATGCAAATAAACCAGTCAGATTAGTTTAGGAGCTAAACAGAGGAACAAGAAGTATGGGGAGGTGGTGTTTAGGACTTTTGAAACAAGCATGTGTTTTGACAAAGGAGAGTTGTTTGTGGAACACAAAAGGAACAACATGTCTAACTTAGACTTGATCTGAGGATTTTGCAGAAAGCAGTCCATCTCCATAATAAATAGTTGAGTAACTGTTTAGGATATTTATTGCATACACATTGTACATGCTTGTTCGAAGATAATTAGCTTGTGCATGTTGTAAACATATTTTTGCAACTATGAATTATGTGATGTGTGAGATGCATATAGGGAAAAAAAGCATTGAGGAAAGCTAGGCCCCTACGAGAAGTATAAATGTATGAATTGTAATTATTGCCTACGTATGCGATCAACAGCGGGATTGTATCAGTTGTGGATATTTTTAACTGATTCATGACAAATGTTCCCATACATGTGTAATAATATCTCTCACCCACAGGTGGTTTAGTGAGCTTTTGATGTTGTGTATTTAAAGATGGCTGCAGCATATCCAATTGACTATGTGGTTGTGGGGGAAGTGCAATCATGTGTTCATGACCTCACTCACAAAATGACCTGTGAGTGGTCAAGAGGAATGAATACATCCTGTGGGTGGTCTCTGGTAAACAAGAATATAAAAAGGGTCCATAGCATGAGGAATAGGGTCCTTTCACACGGGTCAGACCGTTTTTTGATCCGCTCCAGTACTTTTTTTTTTTTACGGACACGGATGATACTTGTGTCATCCGGTCCGTATGTCCGTTTATCATCCCATCCGTTTGCGGATGATAAACGGAGATAATGTTTGTCAATGGGATTGCGGATGTCAGCTTGCGTCCGTTCCGTTTTTTTAAACGGAAGAAAAATAGGGTTCTCTTCCGTTCCAAAAAACGGAACTGATCGGAAAGTACGCAAATCGGATGTCAGCGGATGACCATCCGCAATCCCATTGACATGCATTATGTCCGTTTTCCATCCACAAAAAAATGGGATGAAAAACTGACATACGGTCTGCCCCGTGTGAAAGGACCCTTAGTCTGTTTTTTGGAGCTGTGGAAAGACCAAGCATGCAGCCAGGATTTCTTACTGTCCTCTTCCTCCAGCCATTGAGTGTAAGCTGTTGCCAGAGTTAAGTATTATTTGACCTTTCTTTGGGATATTGGGTATAGGAATGTATGTTTGAGTCTTGTTAATGTTTATGTGTAAGAAGCTTTATGTATTTTGATGTCCAGTAAAGTTTTGTTTTATGCTGTTTATCAAAACTGCTCTTGGTGTGTCTGTTCATTTTAAATATTCACTAGATATTTAAGTGGCTGTCCAGTATACCTTCATTATAAAGTTTATTGTTCCCATTTTTTATACAAATGTGATGGTAGGATGTTATGTGAAGTGGGGACTGTGATGTGGGGGGGGGGGGCTAAAATGTGATGGTAGGATGTGATGTGAAGGGGGGACTATAACGTGGTGGGGGGGGGGGAGGCTGTAATGCGATGGTAGGATGTGATGTGAAGGGGGGACTGTGATTGGGGGGGTTATAATGTGATGGTAGGATGTGATGTAAAGGGGGACTGTGATGTGGGGGGCAGTCTATAATGTGATGGTAGGATGTGATGTGAAATGGGGACTGTGATGTGGGGGGGGGCTAAAATGTGATGGTAGGATGTGATGTGAAGGGGAGACTATAACGTGGTGGGGGGGAGGCTGTAATGCGATGGTAGGATGTGATGTGAAGGGGGGACTGTGATTGGGGGGGTTATAATGTGATGGTAGGATGTGGTGTGAAGGGGGACTGTGATGTTAGGGGGGGATATAATGTGATGGTAGGATGTGATGTGAAATGGGGACTGGGATGTGGGGGGGCTAAAATGTGATGGTAGGATGTGATGTGACGTAGGGATTGTGACGTGGGGGGGGGGAGGCTGTAATGCGATGGTAGGATGTGATGTGAAGGGGGGACTGTGATTGGGGGTTATAATGTGATGGTGGGATGTGATGTGCAGGGCGGACGGTGATGTGGGGGGGGGGCTATAATGTGATGGTAGGATGTGATGTGAAGGGGGGACTGTGATGTGGGGCGGCAGGCTATAATGTGATGGTAGGATGTGATGTGAAGGGGGTACTGTAATATGGGGGGGGGGCTGCTATAATGTGATGGTAGGATGTGATGTGAAGGGGGACTGTGATGTGTGTGGGGGGGGTCTATAATGTGATGGTAGGATGTGATGTGAAAGGGGGACTGTGATGCTGGGGGAGGGCTATAATGTGATGATAGGATGTGATGTGAAGGCGGGACTTTGATTGGGGGTGGCTATAATGTGTATAATGTGATGGTAGGATGTGATGTGAAGAGGGGAAAGTGATGTGGGGGGGCTATAATGTGATGGTAGGATGTGATGTGAAGAGGGGACAGTGATGTGGGGGGGCTATAATGAGATGGTAGGATGTGATGTGATGTGAAGGAGGACTGTGATGTGGGGGGGCTATAATGAGATGGTAGGATGTGATGTGAAAGGGGACGGTGATGTGGGGGGGGGGGGGCTATATTGTCATGATAGGATGTGATGTGAAGGTGGAATGTGATGTAAAGGGGGGTGTGCTGTGTTGTGAGGGGGGATGTGATGTAAAAAGAGGCTGTGATGTGAAAGGGGAACTCCGATGTGAAAGGGAACTGTGGTGTGTAGGAGGACTGAGGGCACTGATGTAAAGAGGGGACTGTGGTGTGAAGGGGGGGACGGTGATATGGTGATATGTAGGGACGACTGTGATGTATGGGGGGGCTCTGTGATGTGAAGAGGAAATGGAATGTAAAGGCAGGGGGCTGTAATGTGAACAAATGCTGCAATGTGAAGGGGCATGTGATTTGATGAGGGGAGGGCTTTAATGGAAAGGGGGGCTGTTATGTGAGCTGGGGGGTATTTGATGTGAACCATCTGATTTATAACACATACCTGAGATTTTCGATGTACACTTTGCTATACACAGTACTTTAACAAACAAATTTATCAATGTTTTTATCCAAAATTCACACATTTTCATATAAGTTTCAATTAGAAAAACTAGAAATTTTGGGTGAAAAGTGTATTAATCTTGGAAAAAAAGCATTGATAAATTGATCCCTAAATGTCATGCATTTAAGGTTTACATCTACTTGAAGAATTCTGTCAGGCAAAGCAGATGATGTTGTAACTTGTAATGATGGAATGTATCACCAGAAAACACTTCAATTAAGCAGTTTCCTTGTACTTACAGCACTACGATTTGGAAGCATTAAAAAACGATTTCCCTAAAAATACCAACTAACCTCATAGTGACCTGAGAGCTTAGCTTTATTAAGATTAATTTGAGTGCTGTCTTCATTCCTTGTGCTCAGTACTGTTCTCCTTTCATTCCATACTTATACAGTCATTTATCAAAATAAATATTGCTTTAGCCCTTGATCTTCACCCCTAGGCTGCTTATACAAAGTGCTGAGAACTTTCTTCTGCAACTGGCAATGCCCTAGAATGTTCAGACAAAAATAATGACTAAATATACTAAAGGTTAAGTGCTAAACAATATGGGGTCTAGCCCCCTTTTTTTTTGGGGGGGGGGGGGGTTATGAGAAATGGCACTCCTCAAACAGGATATTGCACTAAACCTGTAGGTAAATAAGAGAACCAGAACCTTTGCTAAGTGAAAGAGTGGGATTGATAATATAGTTGGCAGTGCCTCCACCCAGGACAGGGCCTCTGTGACCAGAGGGGATTTCCTTCCTGGGAAATTAGCCAGTAATTCAATCAAACTACTGCAACCCACATATAACATAAGCATATACAGTGGGGAAAATAATTATTTGATCCCCTGCAGATTTTGGAAGTTTGCCCACTTACAAAGAAATGAAGGGTCTACAATTGTTATCATAGGTGCATTTTAAAAGAGACAGAATATCAACCAAAAATCCAGAAAATACACATAACACAAATGCTATAAATAAGGTTGCAGTTCAGAGAATTAAATAAGTATTTGATCCCAAAGCAAAACAAGACTAAGTACTTGGTGGAGAAACCTTTGTTGGCAAGCACAGAGGTAAGACGTTTCTTGTAGTTAATCACCAGGTTTCTTGGCTATCGCATGGCAGCTCAAAGTTTCAGCTGCCTCCATAGATTTTCTATAGGATTAAGATCTGAGACTGGCTAGGCCACTCCATGACCTTAATGTGCTTCTTCTTGAGCCACTCCTTTGTTGTTTTGGTGGTGTATTTTGGGTCATTGTCATGCTGGAAGACCCATCCAGGACCCATCTTTAGTGTTCTGGCTGAGGGAAGAAGGTTCTCATCCAAGATTGTACAATACATGGCCCTGTCTATTGGCCCCTAAATGTGGCAATGTCAGGCCTGTACCTTTAGCAGAGACACAGCCCCAAAGCATCATGGTACCACCACTGTGCTTGAATGTAGGGATGGTGTTCTTAGGGTCATAGTCAGCATATTTCTTCCTTCAAACACAGAGAGTCGAGTTAATGCCAAAGAGATTAATTTTGGTCACATCTGACCACAGTGCTTCCTCCCAATCCTTCTCTGAATTATTTAGATGTTAATTGGAATGACTGTACATGTGCCTTCTTTAGGAGGGGAACTCGTCGTGTTTGGAGGAAGAAAAATGCTGACTATGACCCTAAGACTCCACCAAAATAAGTTCCCCTAAGGGTTTGGGACTTTAAAGGCACTTGATATAAGTACAAAAAGAGTATATTGTATAAAAGTTGCACATTTTATTAACACAAGATTAAAAACAGCAAACAAGTACAAAGAGTATTTAATGCAGCAAACAATTGACCATATTGTGTCAATACACAGAAAGATGACATTGTAATGTAGCATAACAATACCCAACGCGTTTCAAAGCTATTTATGCTTCTTCTTCAGGGGTATACCTTTTTGATACGTTCAGTCTCTAAAATAAATCAATACAGTAATTACCTTGTGTAGAAAAACTCCCCAGAAACTGCATGTCTTAAATGGGATCTTATATGCTTTGATATAGAGTCAGGAGGTATAAGAAACTAAATATGCTATTTGGGGGTCAATATAAATGGGCCAAAATATTAAGAAAAATAGCTTCCGATAGATTCTATATCCCATTAACTGCATATTTCTAGGACAAAAAGAGGGGTAAATCTAAGAGAGGTCACCCTTGCCAAACTGTGGGCTCTCCAGAGTAATAGGCGCAAAAAGAGACTCTCATATCCAATTGAAAGAATAAATATAACATTTTACCTTTGTTGACAGAAAACTCCACGACTCAAAAGGTGACCAAACGAAAGCTATGGCGAGATGGAAATGCTTACTAGTAGATCTCCTAAAATACCCCAAGCAGGATTAGAAAACACACATCAGCTGGTGAAACCAGCCATGTGTAGTAAACCTGCTTGTTCGTTACTTAGTAACAGAGCTCCAAACGGGCTTTCTGGGAAGCCGGGCTCAGCGTCGCTCCCCGCATGCATGCGCGGGATCGCCAACTCTTGCGATGGAATGACGTCCAGCCTCTGTGTCCCACCGGCACGGAAGTAACTCCCGATGTGTGTTCCACATGGGGAGAATACCAGGACTGAACGCTGCAGGATGGTAACTGGATCAAGATAGACCCTCGTCCAATCCAGGAAGACAGGGCCTTTTTTTTTTTTTGTCTAAACTTAGACTGTAAACCTAATAATACTACCCATTAACACAGCCTTTCTCAACCAGGGTTCCGAGAAACCCTTAGGCCCCTTTCACACATACGGACCATTCATTTCATCAGTTTAGTCACGTTTTTTTGTCATCAGCTTTTTTCAGTCAACATCAGTTTTTCATCCTTTGTCTTCAGTTTTTCATCCTTCATCATCAATTTTTCACCCGTTTTTCATCCTTTGTCATCCGTTTTCATAGGTTTGTTATCCTTTGTCATCAGTTTTTCATCCATTTTTTATCCTTTGTCACCTGTTTTCATCTGTTGTCATCCATTTTCATCAGTTTTTCATCTGTTTTCATCTGTTTTTAGTCCGATACGTTTTTTTAATGGATGAAAAATAGGGCTTTCAAAAAAGCTGATGACGGTAGCGGATGAAAACAGATGTAAATAAATTATCAATCATCCATTTACATCCGTTTTTCCATAGGAATGCAATAATGTCAGTTTTTCATCTGTCAACAGATGGATGAAAAACGGACGAACGGTCCGTATGTGTGAAAGGGGCCTTAGAGTTACTCCGGAGGTTGTTAGGAGATCCTTAAGCAGTGAGCGTGATTGTTATTGTAGCTTATACTGATTCTTCATCACTACAAACTTCTAACAGAAACAATGTTGTCCCTGATGTCCTAGATGGAAAGGAACACTGGAACTAAAATTGTGAGCAGATATGCTGTGCTACACAACCATGACACAATGCTATCTAACCTAACTTTTGCCTTTATTTTGGCCATCAATTGTTGTTTTAAAAGCACTGTAACTAGCTCCTAAATACATTGCAAAAATAATTCTTTATATTTAACAGCCAAGAAAAAAAAAACACTTTTCATATATCATGTCCAGTGGGTCTACACATGTTTGCTTTTTTATACCACCTTTATCTCCACATTCAACATTTTGTGGAAACAAGGTGAATGATGATCACTCAGGTAGTTGCGCCCAGTATTCCCCTTGGATCACTAGTGAAAATTGTGGGGAAATTGATAGATGAATAAGTGAAAAACGCTTATGAGCTGCTAGTCCAAACAACAAATGGTTGGAGAAATATAAAAACAAAAGTAGACAGCGCTCATAAATTATTGTAAAATAACCCCCTTAGGATATATAACATATATATGAAGATAAGTGTAAAATACCACGTATAATAAATCAATATATATATAAAACACTAATTGTGCTTATATATTTGTATATAAAGTGACTGTGCACAACATATTCAGTATATATATATATAAAACACCAATTGTGCTTATAAATAGTATGAAGTGACTGTGCACAAAGTGAATATAACATTAACTGATATGTGCAAATAATATTCCTTTGTGCAAAAACAAAAATATAATAAAAGGTCCAATGAAGTGATTTCAAAGTGCCAATATTCTGAGATATTTCATAAGGTGCTATTTGTGCTCAATAGACAAGTGTAAACTCAAGTGGGGAATCTGGTGTGGGATTATCCTTCACCATCTATACAGCCCACTTACCAGATGACCCCTTGGGGTCTAGCGTAGGTAAGTGGTTCCTGTGGGTAACTCTCAGGAATCCCTCTATCTGGTACGATACATCAGGGGTCCTCCTCTGGAATGGGAGGTATTTCCTTAAGGGAGGCTCCACTGTATCCCTCTGTAGAGAGCGCGGTGGGGGCTGTAAATGGATTCTCCTATTGACCGCTCATATGGATCGTTGGTGGTGGGGTTACAGCATGTGGAAAGTAAAAGATGCAGGGAGGCTCATAGTGTAGTATTTGATGTACAGATTTATTGAAAAATAGTAGTCACTTACATTTGGGTATACAAATGCTGGCTAGAACTATGGAGACACCGTTCCGGCTTCTGGTTTGCACTCCAAAGACCGGATGTGACGAAGGGACATATTGCCATCTGGTGGTCACATAGAGTAAATACATATACTCAAATTCTGGCAAGGGATGTGTGTTAATAAAAGATGAACCGACGCTTGTGATTGTGGTATGTGGCCCTCTATGTGACCACCAGATGGCAATAGGCTGCGGTATTATGAGTAAAATAACATCTGACGCCTCAAACATTTGATTGGCCCGACCGCCCGCTCCGGCGATATATAAATAAGGAAGTGACTGTACGTACCGCATGATCCCTGATGACGTCAGACGTATTGCTGACGAAACATGTTGGGTCCTGAGGTACGTCCCTTTGTCACATCCGGCCTTTGAAGCGCAAACTGGAAGCCGGAAACAAGAAGCCAGAACAGCATCTCCACGGTTCTAGCCGGCATTTGTATACCCAAATGTAAGTGACTACTATTTTTCAATAAATCTGTAAATCGAATACTACACTATGAGCCTCCCTGCATCTTTTACTATCCATATGCTGTGACCCCCACCACCAATGATCCATATGAGCGGTCAATAGGAGAATCCATTTACAGCCCCCACAGCGCTCTGTCACAAGTTAGCCTATAGTTTTGTCTGTATATTCTTACCTCCTTGCTGCAGTGCTTCTGTCTTGCTTCCCTTCACATGTGGTGTTTGGGCTTCTATGGGCGTCGCCTGCTCCACTGTGGGTTATATCCTGTTCCTGTCAATTACTTCCTGGGTCACCTCCCTGTATGCTTCCCTATATATACACATGCTCAGTGCACTGCCCCTTGCTTGAGCAACATTGCTGTTCTCTGAACTCCCATCCATGTATCCCGTGGTTATTGTATCTGATCTCCTGTGTACCGACCTGGCTTCGTTTCTCTGTCTATGTTCGTCTGCTGCCTGTCCTGACCTTGGCTTGTCTCTTGGATCTCCTTATAGTCTCCTGTTTACCCTGCACACGCCAGCGGTCTCCACATCCTCAGCTGGGCCTACCTGGGGGTCGCGACCTGGTTCCAGTCTGCTGCAAGTCCATCCCCACCATCAGGGGCCCTGGTGAAGAAGCAGGCTGGGGCTTAGACTCCGCACCCTGGGGAATCCTGAGCTGGGGATCTATAAGGGCTCACTACCACAGACTCGTTGACACGCTCTGTGCAGAGGGATACAGCGGAGCCTCCCTTAAGGAAATACCCTCCATTCCAGAGGAGGACCCCTGATGTATCGTACCAGATAAAGGGATTCCTGAGAGTTACCCACAGGAACCACTTACCTATGCTAGACCCCAAGGGGTCATCTGGTAAGTGGATTGTATATATGGTGAAGGATAATTCCACACCAGATTCCCCACTGGAGCCTACACTTGTCTATCGAGCACAAATAGCACCTTATGAAATATCTCAGAATATTGGCACTTTGAAATCACTTCATTGGACCTTTTATTATATTGTTGTTTTTGCACAAAGGAATATTATTTGCACATATCAATTAATGTTTATATTCACGTTGTGCACAGTCACTTCATACTATTTATAAGCACAATTGGTGTTTTATATATATATATATATATATACAGTGGCTACAGAAAGTATTCAGACCCCCTTAAATTTTTCACTCTTTGTTATATTGCAGCTATTTGCTAAAATCATTTAAGTTCATTCTTCTTCCTCATGAATGTACACATAGCACCCCATACTGACAGAAAAACACAGAATTGTTGACATTGTTGCAGATTTATTAAAAAAGAAAAACTGAAATATCACATGGTCCTAAGTATTCAGACCCTTTGCTCAGTATTTAGTAGAAGCCCCCTTTTGATCTTATACAGCCAGAAGTATTTTTGGGAAAGATGCAACAAGTCTTTCACACCTGGATTTGGGGATCCTCTGCCATTCCTCCTTGCAGATCCTCTCCAGTTCTGTCAGGTTGGATGGTAAACGTTGGTGGACAGCCATTTTTAGGTCTCTCCAGAGATGCTCAATTGGGTTTAAGTCAGGGCTCTGGCTGGGCCATTCAAGAACAGTCACGGAGTTGTTGTGAAGCCACTCCTTCGTTATTTTAGCTGTGTGCTTAGGGTCATTGTCTTGCTGGAAGGTAAACCTTCGGCCCAGTCTGAGGTCCAGAGCACTCTGGAGAAGGTTTTTGTCCAGGATATCCCTGTACTTGGCCGCATTCATCTTTCCCTCGATTGCAACCAGTCGTCCTGTCCCTGCAGCTGAAAAACACCCCCACAGCATGATGCTGCCACCACCATGCTTCACTGTTGGGACTGTATTGGACAGGTGATGAGCAGTGCCTGGTTTTCTCCACACATACCGCTTAGAATTAAGGCCAAAAAGTTCTATTTTGGTCTCATCAGACCAGAGAATCTTATTTCTCACCATCTTGGAGTCCTTCAGGTGTTTTTTTGGCAAACTCCATGCGGGCTTTCATGTGTCTTACACTGAGGAGAGGCTTCCGTCGGGCCACTCTGCCATAAAGCCCCAACTGGTGGAGGGCTGCAGTGATGGTTGACTTTCTACAACTTTCTCCCATCTCCTGACTGCATCTCTGGAGCTCAGCCACAGTGATCTTTGGGTTCTTCTTTACCTCTCTCACCAAGGCTCTTCTCCCCCGATAGCTCAGTTTGGCCGGACGGCCAGCTCTAGGAAGGGTTCTGGTCGTCCCAAACGTCTTCCATTTGAGGATTATGGAGGCCACTGTGCTCTTAGGAACCTTAAGTGCAGCAGAAATCTTTTTGTAACCTTGGCCAGATCTGTGCCTTGCCACAATTCTGTCTCTGAGCTCTTCAGGCAGTTCCTTTGACCTCATGATTCTCATTTGCTCTGACATGCATTGTGACCTGGAAGGTCTTATATAGACAGGTGTGTGGCTTTCCTGATCAAGTCCAATCAGTATAATCAAACACAGCTGGACTCAAATGAAGGTGTAGAACCATCTCAAGGATGATCAGAAGAAATGGAAAGCACCTGAGTTAAATATATGAGTGTCACAGCAAAGAGTCTGAATACTTAGAACCATGTGATATTTCAGTTTTTCTTTTTTAATAAATCTGCAACAATGTCAACAATTCTGTGTTTTTCTGTCAGTATGGGGTGCTATGTGTACATTCATGAGGAAGAAGAATGAACTTAAATGATTTTAGCAAATGGCTGCAATATAACAAAGAGTGAAAAATTTAAGGGGGTCTGAATACTTTCCGTACCCACTGTATATATATACTAAATACGTTGTGCACAGTCACTTTATATACCAATATATAAGCACAATTGGTGTTGTATATATACAGTATATTGATTTATTATATGTGGTATTTTACACTTATCTTTATATATATGTTATATATCCTAAGGGGATTATTTTACAATAATTTATGAGCGCTGTCTACTTTTGTTTTTATATTCAACATTTTGTGTTCTTTTTTTCCCAACTGTCAGAAAAAAATGTAGTTTGTTTGTTTTAATATCACCATCATCAGCTCTTCAATGGTTCATTGTTGCGTGAACATTCCTCTATGCTTGGAAAACGTTGCTCATAACCTCCGCATTCAATATAATGGGGGTATACTGTATGCCTCAATTCTCAGCATTTAACAGATCTTTAAAATTCCTGGTTACATGACCATTACTCCAGCCTTAGAGAATTATTCATTTTTAGAAGGAATAACATTCCTTAAAGCAGAACTTAATTGTATCTGAAAACCACAAGGAGAAAATGCTATTTAATTTATTTTTAATATTTTCCACAAACTCACCAATCCCTCCATGTCTCCATGCTTTGTTTTACTGAAAAATAAATTTGACCTCCCCCCCCTTAACCAGCATTTCTAGCCATGGCCAACTTGAGTAAGGGTATGATTCATGTAGCATTTAATTCCTGGAATTTATCTGCTCTAAGCTAATTTGTGCAGGCAGGAGGGTGTGCTTAGCTGAGAAAGCCCCCCCTATCCTCCTCCAGATAAAAGTAAAAATGCCTATGAAGACTCCTAACATGTATGAAATCATTTAGGCCTAGGCCAGAAACCAGGAAGCAACAGAAGAAATTTAAAAAAAGGTGCAAAGAAGTAATTACAGTGCCTTGAAAAAGTATTCATACCCCTTGACATTTTCGACATTTTGTCATGTTACAACCAAAAACGTAAATGTATTTTATTGGGATCAAAAAATAAATTAAAAAATAAAGTGACCAGTGCAAATGCAATGAAACAAAAATATATAAGGTGATTCAGTGACAGCACGAAAACTATGCTGTATATACCAAAAATTGGGTGGTAAATATTTTTGTTTCATTGCATTTGCACTGGTCACTTTATTTTTTAATTTATTTTTTGATCAATTTGCTACATCATTTATGTTTGCACTTATTGGGCCCCATTTATTTACCATTTATTGGTCCCACTGTACCTGCACTGGTCACCTTAATTATTGATTATCTGTTACATTATTTATGCCTGCACTTTATTATACCCCAATTATTTATATTTTTATGCACACAGTCACTTTATTCACCATTATTTATTTCTACACCTTATCAGGTTTGCACCTTATGTCACATTATATACATTATATTCATTTTATGATCATTATTTATCTTTTGTGCCATATTGATATCCATTTATTTACCTATTTATTGTTTTTTGTGCATATCTTTACATATTATCCTGTCTTAAGATATACATACTTATAGTAGACACACTCTTATCTTTCAGGTTTTCTTCTAAGATTGTCCTGTATTTGGCTCCATCTATCTTCCCATTAACTCTGACCAGCTTCCCTGTCCCTGCTGAAGAAAAGCATCCTCAAAACACGATGATGCCACCACCATGTTTTACGGTGGGGATGGTGTATTCAAGGTGATGTGCAGTGTTAGTTTTCCGCCACACATAGCGTTTTGCTTTTAGGCCAAAAAGTTAAATTTTGGTCTCATCTGCTCAGAGCACCTTCTTCCACATGTTTACTGTGTCCCCCACATGGCTTCTCGCAAACTGCAAACGGGATTTCTTATGGCTTTCTTTCAACAATGGCTTTATTCTTGCCACTCTTCCATAAAGGCCAGAATTGTGTAGTGCACTACTGATAGTTGTCCTGTGGACAGATTCTCACACTTGAGCTATGGATCTCTGCAGCTCCTTCAGAGTTGCCATGGGCCTCTTGGCTGCTTCTCTGATTAATGCTCTCTTTGCCCGGCCTGTCAGTTTAGATGGACGGCCATGTCTTGTCAGGTTTACAGTTGTTGCCATACTGTTTCCATTTTTTAATGATGGATTAAACAAGGCTCCATTAGATGTTCAAAGCTTGGGATATTTTTTTATAACCTAACCCCACTTAAAACTTCTCCACAACTTTATCCCTGACCTGTCTGGTGTGTTCTGTGGCCTTCATGATGCAGTTTGTTCCTGGTTAATTAACAAAGCTCTGAGGGCTTCACAGAACAGCTGTGTTTATACATAGTTAGTGTGGTTGAAAAAAGACATCAGTCCATCCAGTTCAACCTATGATGTGTGTGTGTGTTTGCTTTTACCCGTACATTGTATACCCCTGTATGTTGTGGTCTCTAAGGTGCCCATCTAATAGTTTTTTGAAACTATCAATGCTCCCTGCTATTACGACTGCTTGTGGAAGAGAATTCCACATCCTTACCGCTCTTACAGTGAAGAACCCCTTACGCACTTTAAGGTTAAACCGCCTTTCCTCTAGTTTGAGTGAGTGGCCTCGTGTCTTATTGTATTCCCTTTCTCTGAATAGTTTGTTCCTTATGCTAGGGTCGCCAGTACAATATTTGTACATTGATATCATATCCCCCCTCAATCGTCTTTTCTCCAGAGAGAAAAGGTTCATTGCTTGTAGTCTTTCCTCATAGCTGATGTCCTCCATTCCCCTAATTATTTTTGTTGCCCTTCTCTGGACTCTTTCCAGTTCCAGCACATCCTTCCTGAGGACCGGTGCCCAGAACTGGACAGCATACTCCAGATGTGGCCGGACCAGAGTCTTGTAGAGCGGGAGAATAATCTCTTTATTTCTGGAGTGAATCCCCTTTTTTATACATCCCAGTATTCTGTTGGCTTTGCTTGCAGCAGCTTGGCATTGCATGCCACTGCCAAGCCTGTTGTCTACCAGTACCCCCAAGTCCTTTTCCATCCTAGACTCACCCAGAGGTTCCCCCCCCCCCCTAGTGAGTAGCTTGCTTTCTGGTTTCTGGCCCCCAAGTGCATTACTTTACATTTTTCAACATTAAACCTCATCTGCCATGTAGTTGCCTACCCCGTTATTTTGTTCAGGTCCGCTTGCAAGGTTTCCACATCCTGCATAGAAGATATTGGCAAGCCTAGTTTAGTATCATCTGCAAATACTGAGATTGTACTCGATATCCCCTCCTCTAGATCATTTATGAATAAATTAAACAAGATTGGTCCCAGGACAGAACCCTGGGGGACCCCGCTTTCCACACCCGCCCAATCCGAGTACTCCCCATTAATCACCACCCTCTGGACTCTCCCCTGGAGCCAGTTCTCTATCCAGGTACTCACCTTATGGTCCATACCTACCTTCCTTAGTTTGTACAGTAAGCGTTTGTGGGGAACGGTGTCAAAGGCCTTTGCAAAGTCCAGATACACCACATCCACAGGCTTACCTTTATCTAGGTGGCAGCTCACTTCATCGTAGAAGGTTAATAGATTGGTTTGGCAAGAACGATTTTTCATGAATCCATGCTGATTACTACTAATAATACAGTTTTCATTACTAAAGTCTTGTATGTGGTCCCTTAACATCCCCTCCAAAATCTTGCAGACTACAGATGTTATACTGAGATTAAATTACACACAGGTGTACTCTATTTACTAATTAGGTGACTTCTGAGGGCAATTGGTTCCACTAGATTTTAGTTAGGGGTTTCAGAGTAAAGAGGGCTAAATACAAATGCACAACACACTTTTCACATATTTTTTTCTAAAAAAATTTGAAAACCATTTATCATTTTACTTTCACTTTACAATTATATGTCATGTTTTTGTTGGTCTATCACATAAAATCCCAAAAAAATAAATTTACCTTTTTGGTTATAACATGACAAAAAGTGGAAAATGTCAAGAGGTATGAATTTCTTGAGTTGAAGCTCAGTTACAAGAATAGTTCAGCGTTAACCGGCATCCGGCCAGTGTTAACCAGCGTCAAGTCAGCGTTGGCGGGCATTCAGCCAGCGTCAAAACGTACTTCTTGAGTGTCTCTGCCAAATTGTGGATAAAGGAGTATCCAACTCATCCCTTCTCCCATCCAAGTTCCTAAATAAATCAAAAACTCAAAGATACTGGACTGGTCATTGTCTCAGTGCTCACACTTGGAGAAACATGCTTAAATGTGCTGTTGTTGTTAGCGGTAACCCAGGGGACCAATATCCAGCAAAACAAATGGGAATTATGCTACACATAATTAGGCTTTTTTCCTTTATTTTCACCTGACCGAGCTGTCCAGTAAAAGAGGCCGCTAGAGGGATGAGATAAACCATTTACTCCTGACTGGGCTGCTTACAATGGTCAGCTTTCAAATATGTATGTATGTGAGATGGGGATCCTTAGAACGTAAGCACCTTGAGGGCAGGGACTGATGTCAATGTACAATATGTAAAATGCTATGTAAATTGCCCTGTAATGCCTGTAATAAATAATAATAAAATAAATACATCTGTGTGGTTAAGGGTTATGTCAATACATATATTTAAAAGTGTATTGATTTCCATGTGATCATTAATCAGATCCTCCACTCTTGGTACTCTTGCTAAAGACTGCCCTGTCACACCAGTTTGACCTTTTTAAAAGAGATTTATCGTAAATTTACAACACGTCAGACCTTCTTCTTTTCACTGAACTTGTAGTCTGATAACCCCGCTAATTTATTTTAGTTTTTTGACATCTTCCCAAACTTGCAGCCTGCTGTAACCTGACAACCAGGATTATGTAGTTATTAGAACATCGGTCTTTAAGTCATATCATTTATCATATTTGGCTATCCTGTTCTCTCTCATTAGCTGGTCTGCATATGCCCCAATTGACCTCTAATAGGTCAAATGCACACATGTCGAAATGATAAAGTAATCCCAGAAGTAGCCAATGGTTTGTTTTTTGCTTCCTATAGAAGAAAAGGGAAAAGACAAAATTGCATAGAGGATACAATTCAACACATTTGCAAAATTGCTTTCAACTGGGGGGATTTCCAGCAAATTTGAAGTTTGGAGGATTTTATTTATTTTATTATTTCAGGTACTTATATAGCGCTTTACATATACATTGTACATTCACATCAGTCCCTGCCCTCAAGGAGCTTGCAATCTAAGGTCCCTAACTCACATACATACACAGTAGTGACAATTTTTTTTATACAGGATCCAATTAACCTACCAGCATGTCTCGCGAGTGTGGGAGGAAACCGGAGTACCCGGAGGAAACCCCCGCAGGCACAGGGAGAACATGCAAACTCCAGGCAGGTAGCGTCATGGTTGGGATTTTGGCACTGACTCATGCCCTGTGCAGCATCAGAGCAGGCAAAATAGTTTTAGAACTACAGGTGCATCTCATAAAATTAGAATATCATAAAAAAGTTAATTTATTTTAGTAATTTAATTCAAAAAGTGAAACTGTTATAGTTTATATAGATGCATTACACACAGGGTAATAACTGGGAGCTGGGTAATATCCAGGTGCATCTCATACACACGGAGTGATATATTTCAAGCATTTATTTCTTTTAATTTTGATGATTATGGCCTACGGCTAGTGAAAACCCAAAATTCAGTATCTTAGAAAATTAGAATATTTCATAAGACAAATTAAAAAAATAAATAAAGATTTTTAATACAGAAATGTTGGCTTAATGAAAAGTATATCCATGTACAGTATAGTATGCACTCAATACTTGGTCGGGCTCTTTTTGCATGAATTACTGCATCAATGTGGTGTGGTATGGAGGTGATCAGCCTGTGGCACTGCTGAGGTGTTATGGAAGCCCTCCACCTAAAAACTGAACTTGAAATTCTTCCATCAGCTCATCCCTCAACAGTTATTAACTTTTGTACTACTTGCCCCATCCTATTGGATTGTAAGCTCTTATGAGCAAGGCCCTCTTAACCTCTTTTTTTATTTTAATATATTGTAACTGTACTGTGCAAACTGTTGGCGCTATATAATGCCTGTATAATAATAATAATAATAAAAGAGTGCAGCAGAACCAAAACTAGATTTAGCCAGTCAAGTGCAGGGGCACCACAACCTATCCCAATCCACCTGAAAATTCAGCCACACCAATCCACAGAATTCTTGCAGCAGCTGGTGCTAAAACACCATGTGAGTGAGGCCTAAATTGGCTTCATTATCCCCTAAATCGGGGTACATACATTTTTGTGCCCCCTTTTCATCTACCATACTCACAGATCATTTCAGAGTTCAAAAGCCCTTATTGAGATTTCTATCTCTGTTAGTTACAAGTTTGGTTGCTTGCTCATGGGCAACCACTCCCTTAGCTGCCTTCTTTTTTCTGTTTTCCTATTATTCAGGCTTTGGACTGGCTGACAGTCACCACTCTCTGCTTAGAGGGGACCGAGAGCTGAGCGATCAGTTCAGTTCTTGGGCTTAGAACCAACTGGGGACAGCTGCATCATCACGCCGATGCTGCAGCATGGAGGTGAGTATGAATGTTTGTTTTTGGCTGTACTTTTCCTATGGATCAAAGACATGCAATTCATTTTGCACTCCTGTGACCCATTTTCAGTAGAGAGTTGGCTGAAGTCCGCTCTCTGCTGACATCACAGAAGTCGGGATCCAACAGAGGCTGAGCTGGCCGCTCCCTGCCCTTCCACAGCCCAGCGCTCCAGTAAGCGAGGAGGGGGCAGAGCAGAGAGCTGCTGACTGACAATTAGCTGGGAGCTGCTCACAGAGCTGTGAGAACCAAGAAATTGGAGGTGTTCAATCGCTCGGTTCTCAGTGCAGAGGCACTGGGGTGGCAGATGCAGGATCGGTCTAATGCTGCATCCACCTAGGTAAGTATAAATCAACAATATACCATAAACCCATACTTGTTTTTTAAACTCCAAACTTCTCTTTTAATTATGGCAAACACAATTCCCTTCCCCCTCATAAACATTGAATATTAAGGGAGAACTAAGTGGGATTTTTAAGTCCTTGAGTTTTCAGA
This sequence comes from Pelophylax lessonae, assembly GCF_965119305.1. Classification (NCBI taxonomy): domain Eukaryota; kingdom Metazoa; phylum Chordata; class Amphibia; order Anura; family Ranidae; genus Pelophylax; species Pelophylax lessonae. The sequence continues at coordinate 489,641,916 of NC_138772.1, read as the reverse complement.
AAAGAGCAAAATGCATAAGCAACACCACAAATGCTTAAAACCATCTGAACCAAATAAGTTTATCTTGGTCTCATCAGACCACAGGACATGGTTCCAATATTCCATGTCCTTTGTCTGCTTGTCTTCTGGAAACTGTTTTCAGGCTTTCTTGTGCTTCATCTTATAAAGAGGCTTCCTTCTGGGACGACAGCCATGCAGACCAATTTGATGCAGTGTGCGGCGTATGGTCCTGCACTGACCCCCCACCCCTTCAACCTCTGCAGCAATGCTGGCAGCACTCATACGTTTATTTCCCAAAGACAACCTCTGGATATGACACTGAGCACGTGAACTCAACTTCTTTGGTCGACCATGTCGAGGCCTGTTCTGAGTGCAACCTGTCCTGTTAAACCGCTGTATGGTTTTGGCCACCGTGCGGCAGCTCAGTTTCAGGGTCTTGGCAATCTTCTTATAGCCTAGGCCATCTTTATGTAGAGCAAGAATTCTTTTTTTCAGATCCCTTAGAGAGTTCTTTGCCATGAGGTGCATTGTTGAACTTCCAGTGACTAGTATGAGAGAGTGAGAACGATTCACAGCTGAGACCTTGTAACACTAAAGGGTCACATGACACTGGGGATGGAAAATTGATAATTGGGCCCAATTTGGACATTTTCACTTAAGGGTGTACTCACTTTTGTTGCCAGTGGTTTAAACATTAATGGCTGTGTAATTAGTTATTTTGAGGGGAAGTAAATTTTCACTGTTATACAAGCTGTACACTTACTACTTACATTGTAGCAAAGTGTCTCAGTGTTATCACATGAAAAGATAGAAACAATTATTTACAAAAATGTGAGGGGTGTACTCAGGACAGATACTTTTTACACCCTCTAGCTCTGAACAACATTTCTAGTAATAGTTGTGAAGGTAACGCACAAAAAAGGAATAACCAAAAAGCACCACAGCTATGAAGCACTAACTACGAGGCTAGATGTGAGTGCATGCGGCCAGAGTCCTCCAAAGGATGACAGGTAGCAAAAAACACAAGCAAACAATGAACTGTGCAAAAGCACACCTCTCTGAGCCTCAGAATTGGTTACTGTAACGGAACCTCAGACCCACACTGTACTTGTGGTCTTCCGTCAGTATACGGCTTCCTCGCAGTCATGAGCATATATATCAAATCCCAGCCGCTGTCATACAAAACTAGCCTGATACTTAGCTTGTATACTGGAAACAACTAACACCTTTATTAAAACAAGCAGCAGACTTTTATACACTTTAGAAGTAGGTCGGTCACTACATGAATATTTACCCAAAACATAACACAATGAATAGCTAACGAGGTACAGCTGACTCATGGCTAATCCCATCTAGACAAGGTTATTATTCACATGCTAATTAGCTCAGCGTACTTAAGTCAGCCTGGAAGCCCAGACTGCTGGCACCAAAGGTAAAACAAGATATAATATACATTATTATAGTGTAAATACTGAGAACCCACAGTAAACAATAGGTGAGCAAATCAGCATAATTTACAATGCGTGGAAGACAGGTGTTTGAGCTGATGACATGCATCTGTTACAAGTCTGACCAACTGAAGCAGTCCAAACCATCAATTTATCTGTCACATAGTTTTTTCACTGTCAGTGACGGTGCGTACCGTCACAGTTACGGAGTGGCAGAATAAATAGTTAACATTTGCAACAACCAAAGTGCATGAATATAGGCAGGGATAAAATAGAGTTGGCTCCAAGTTGGACAATAATAGTCTGCAGGAACAATTATTTTGGTCAGAACACGAGCAGGTCTGCTTGGATCCCCTCTATGGAACTTTACAAGTGCAGCTCAACCATCCATGTACCAAGGTGTCTGTTGGTTGTCAATTCTTATTAGACATAACCAGGCAGTCGTTCTCAAGAGGAAAAGTGCAGGTAGAGCTAATTGCTATTTATCTCTCTCGAAACATGGTTCAAAGGGTGTTTGATCACTGCAAAGGCCTGCATTTTCCTTCTTCAGGGGGGTTGCTCTTGCTGACTGGGTCATGACACATCAGTCTGCAGCTCCTTTTGTTTATTTGTGAAATTATTGACAGAAAAGAAAGACATACAGTGAAAAATGTGGTGTCCCTAGTGTGGATGTGCCCTCTTGCATTGGTGGTTAGTGTAGGTGAATCATTTCACCATTGTCCATTGCTCAAGGGACCTTCAGCAACCTCAGAAGGAACCCTAGCGTTCCATGGAACTCTGATTGAGATAGACTGGTTTGTATACAGTATATGTTTATATATACTGTATATAGGAGATGCTAGAGTGGTGAGACCAGATGTTAATGCAAAAATTGTCAATTGATCTTCCACACATTGCTGTACACAGCTATGGTCCACTATTGTCACCAGCAGAAAACCTGACTTAAGAAAAGCGATTCGGCCTTTGTTGGAGATACAACAAAGAATGTAAAAGTGAAAATAAGCGCTTTATATAAACTGGAACTTTAGTTATAAAATTAAAATTATTGTAAACAATCACCTTGTGAAACAACAAATTCAGTTTAAAATAGAAATAAAATGCAAAACTTTTTTTGTATAGATTTATAAAAAAACATTATAAATACCGTATATGCCGGCGTATAAGAAAACCCCCTAATTTTCCAGTTAAAACATCAGCCTGCTGCATGATACTGGATGTACCGTAGCTTCGGCTACATACAGTATACCGCGCTGAGCTAATCACGGCGAGTGATGTATTCTATTAATAAATACAAAGCCAGCTTGGATTGGCTGAGTCAGAGGTTGCAACATTATCAGCCCGCCTCTCTAAATTCCACCAATCTGAGCAGGCTTTGTATTCATTAATAGAATAAATCACTCACTGTGATTGGCTCAGCGCAGTATACTGTATGTAGCCAAAGCTACGGTACATACATTATTACCGCACATCCATCGGGCTGACAGATTAGGAACGTTCATTTTGGGCCAGCTTGGTAGTCCTAAACCTGGAGTTCTCCGAGGTTCACATTTTATACTCTGCGTATAAGACGACCCCTCGATTTTTGGGGGAAGTTTTTAAGGTTAAAAAGTCGTCTTATACTCCAGCATATACAGTACCTTTTTTCCCCTTTTTTTATAAATGATCACAATCCCTCTGTTCTCAGCTGCATAAGAGCTGGGGGGAGGAGCAGCAGCAGCACACTAAAATTGGCAGGGAATGGCTGTGCAGCAGGGGTGTGTCAGGACAAGTCTGATCATTGAAGGAGAGCACACTGAGTTCCCAGCATAGAAAGAGAACTGACTACGGTGTGCTCTCCTGCTTAGTGTGGTTAGTTTTAATAGGAAAGCAGAGGGACTAGCAGGGACACCAGGGATTTCATATAAAGGAAGCAATAAAAAGAGAACAGGATACTTTCTTATACATGGTACAGCAGGCACATATCAGGAATATTAAGTTTTGGGGCAACAAATGCTTTAAGTCCTCTCAGACCACTTTATGGCTGATTATGCAGGCATAGCTATGTAAAATATTGAAAAAAAAGTCCTATACAGTATTTAAAATCCAGTAATAAACTATTGCACCCCGCTCTGCAAATGCTCAATTGCTCTCTTTTTTTTTTGGCCCTGTGCCCAAAATCAGAGCCATTGGAGGCCGATCTGCTGACCGTCTAAATATTTACTGCTGCTCAAGGGCCTTGGGCTTCAGCAAAATGGCAGCAAGAACAAACTATAACAATACTGGAGGAAATTTACAGCACACACTAATTTTAGTATGTATGTATGTTTCTTTGCTAAAAAACATTAATTTTTATCAAGTTGTTATGGGTAAAGTTCCGCTTAAAAAAAAAAGAGAGAAAAGACATGAAACTGAAAGATATGGCATTTGTTAGATACATGGGGCTTTTGCAAATGAAAGGTCATTCAGTTTTTACATCTACTTAAAAGGATTCCATTTGTCACCAGAAAGAATAATAATAATACATATTTAGAACTAAAAAAAAAAAAAAAAAATCACATGCTAGAGTTTGCTTTATTAGGTAATAGATTTTTAACAAACCTTGGAAGCTGCAAATGTATGAATTAATAAGCATGGAGAATTTATTAGTTCACCAATATATTTCTGATCAATGTTTGTCTGCAGATCCTTGTAGATATTAGATGGCATTTGTGCCTTAAGGTAAAACAACAAAGTGATTTTGGATGGAGGGAGAGTAAAATCCTTTGTCACTGTTGGGGACAGGGTAGATTGGCCGAATCACAGAAGGAAAGAGTGATTGTCTTTGACAGCAGTGTTATATATAAAGTGATTGATGAATGTAGAAGAAAATACAGTGAGAAAACACAGACATACATAGATAAAAAATAAATAGCAAAAGAATGAATAGCAAAGACAAAGTCATTATTTAAGGCTCATTCAGTTGGGCGTCTAAAACAAAGCGTTTAGCTGCATATAGCGTATAGCTTTGTAAGCATGTATACGCAGTACTATTGGAATCAATGTGGTCATATGCAATGTTCCCTCTAATTTTTTACTGTGCTGAGCAAATAAAAAAATGTCTGAGTGCAGTGCTCCCCAACCTTTTTATCGCCGCGGACCGGTCAACGTTTGATAATTTTTCTGTGGCCCGCTGGGGGGGACGGGGACGTCAATGTAGAGTGACCAGCGTGCCCCCAATCAATGCAGAGTGCCCACAGCATTGCCCCCAATCAATGCAGAGTGCCCACAGCATTGCCCCCAATCAATGCAGAGTGCCACAGCATTGCCCCCAGTCAATGCAGAGTGCCACAGCATTGCCCCCAATCAATGCAGAGTGCCCACAGCCTTGCCCCCAATCAATGCAGAGTGCCACAGCATTGCTCCCAATCAATGCAGAGTGCCACAGCATTGCCCCAATCAATGTAGAGATGCCAGTGTGCCACCTTTCAATGCAGAGATGCCAGCATTCCCCCCGCGAGACCAGTGCACTTACCTGACGGCAGCTTCTCTTTAGTCCCGACTCCCCGCGTCTCCTACCGTCCTCCTCCCATCCGTGCACTTACCTCACGGTCACGGCAGCTTCTCTTCAGTTCTGTTCCCGGCTTACCGCGTCTCCTCAGTCCTCCTGGCGCCTCCTCCTCGGCCAATGGCATGGGGTTGGCCTTTCGGCCAATCAGGAGGCGGGAGGACCTGGTCCATGATTGGCCAGGAGGAGGATCCGTGTGGCAATAGCGAATTTTCATTCGCTATTGTCACACAATGGGCGTGCTCTCGGGGCGCACGCTCTGCTCCCCGGCCGCCACGTCTGCGGCTGCGCGATCTGCATTCGTGCTTGCGCGGGACCTTCAATGACACCGCGCGTCCGCGCATGCGCGCACCTTAAAGGGAACATTGGTCATATGCACAGTTGCATCCACAAACAAAAATGTGCATCGTGTTTAGCACTGCACAAAAAAAGCAGGATGCAGCTGTGTTTGGGGCCATATACTGTATATCTATGATGCAGACATGTGGGAAGGTGCAGCGTGATGCAGCAGCAGAAAACACACAGAGTCCAGGTTAAATTTAAAATATATAATAACAGAAGTCCAGCAAAGACAAACAGGCACAACAGAAAACCTGACCTGGAGCACCCACAAGTTGTAACAACAAAGTGGCAGCGTCTGTCCCGAGGAGCGGAATGTGACCTGGCTGGTCTCCACTCAAAGGGAAGGCTTCAAGGAAGGATGGTGTGTCCTTGCTCTTTCCCTACTCCTCCAGATCTTTCCCTGATGCTAAGAACTGCCCATGACAGATGGGGGACCTTATTAAATAGACCCGACCTGACTTAAGAGGGCCGCCAGAGTCACATGGGGTGCCAGTATCCAATTGGATGGCTGCCTTTTTGTGACTAAGAAAACCATAGAGGAACTAGGTTCCTCTTTACTTCCTCCTTGACCTGCATTGCTGCTGTGGACAAGTGTCACCTGCAGTGAAAAAAGTATACTGCACCTGCCTATACCCCCCCCCCCCCGCTGTGACAGATGCTGCCCACGGCATTAGAACCCAGTAAAGAACAACATGAAAACTGCAATGAACATGGTTAAGGCAATGGCGACAACATCTTAAACAACATAATCAGAGTACTTTGCAGGCAGTTGTCTGTGGTTACACTTCACTGGACAGCAAACCTCACTGTCCCCTATAGGGTCGCTGCTTTGGTAGACATCTTCTGTATGCTCCAGAACCGCGGGTGGTTGGGGTCGAGAAGGAAAGCCACACCCCCTTCACCCGAGCCCCACTCTTTAAAAGTCCAGATCGTTAACAGGGTCAGGAGCTTTTAGACTGTTAAAAAATGTATGTAATATTAGATATTACTTCAACAGCGCATATCCTGAAGCAGGATGGTGTGGGAAGGTGCTGTGTAAAAAATTATATATAAATTATTGATACCAAGTGTGTTGGTAGTGACACTATATAGTCTAATTATGACTGAGGGGTTGCTGCTGCAAACAGCCCTGAAGGTGTTTGTATAGCAGTAGGTAATATAGTGAATATTACCTACAGCGCATACCCTGTATAGTAAAAGGTGTGTGGTACCACCTATACACTTTTCCGTGTGCTTAGTTAACCAAATAAAGTGCAAATGCTGTGCTTATTGTGACTTTGCAGTCAAAAAATAAATAATAAATATACACACATATAAGAAAAGAAATATGATCAGAACTTGTGATATCTAATACCAATGATGACCTTAAAAGACCTTAAAAAACAATGATCAAAAAAGTGCTGTTTGGGTGAATAAATATAGTGTCCATATAGTCCAAAAAGTTAATTAATATTCCAAAGTGACTGTTCTAGCTTCAGTGACGGTGTTTCAAACCAACAGACAAACAGTGCAATGGTGGTGTCACCCTTTGTGCTCCTGTGTGAATAGGATAAGCAATGCAAACTCACCAGATGTTGTTGACCCCCAATGTCTTACGGCAAGTGGGTCAATAAAGCTTGTATGGTGAGTGTCCAGCGGGGTCCCAGCTGTCCGTTTTCAGGTGGTCCTGGATCCTCCTATTGGTTGGTGTTTTTAAAACAAAAATATCGCACTCCTCATGGTATAGTAGGAAAATCCATGTTTATTTTTAAAAATAAGCAAAAAAAGTGCAATGGTGCTTTAAAATATTGATATAAAACAAACGTTGGTGGTACAATGTTTAAAAATTCGTGGAATACCACATGAATACAGGGTTCGGGAAGCCTTGCGGGACGCCGATAAGGGTCCGCCCGCTCTCTACACGGAGCTTCCGGGTATGACGCGGTTTGCGTTCCACGTACCAAATGAGAACGAGGCTACGTGCGGCTCAACTTGACGCGTTTCGTCGTCAATACGTCACGTCTTCGGAAGTGCAATTGTAATCAAAGGGGAGCTGTTTATGGGCACATTCATTTTTACGGTATGTTGTGCGTGTGGCATACAGGCCGGATTGGTCCGGCGATTTGATCCCGGGTTCTGATCCCTTAACAGAATAAGCAGCCAGGCACAGTGTATTTTCAATCAGATTAATCCAAACTCATATCATCCTCCGACAGTAATCAGGCAGATAGTGTTGTTTTTATGGTTTTGTAGAACTGGAATAGGGATTGGGAAAAAGTTTTGGGATGCCCAGAAGTTAACATTTTGAGGACACTATCTTGAAGCAGTTAAGCAAAATAAAGCAGTTCTCCTCCATAAAATGATAGCAACAACTTTTAGCACAGGGTGTCCTCTAAGGTAAGGTGACCAGATTTTTATAATTAAATCTGGGGACATATTTTTTTTTTTTAATGACAAATGGTAAACTATTTTATAAGCATAATTTCTAAAAAAAAATGATATATGCAGTGTATGTGGTATGTGTTCATAAAATGATTGTATGATATATATGTTATTTCTCACGTTTCATCCATGAGATAAATAAAAGATACTTCTTAGAATTTTTTGGAATATGACTACGAAATGTTAAGAAAATAAGATAAAGAGAAAACATTTCAATGCATATTTTGTATTTTTTCTTACCAAAGAAGCGCAGAGGTACACTATGTACAGAGTGCAGTGTTCGGTGCTACACCTAGAGATGGTTAGAATCTTAACAAAGCTATGGATATTTATGGTTGCTTAATCACCCCCTTCCCCTTTTCTCCTTTCTACCCCCTCTTACCTTACTTCACCCCCTCTCACCCTTCCTCCCCTCCCTTGTTTTCACAGGATGCTCACTTGCCGTCCGGCTGGCCCGGACGGCACGCACCCTCAGAAAATTCAACATACCCGGATTTTACTCACAACTATTCCTTCCCGTTCCTGGACGCCAAACACCCAGGATATGGGAATGCCCTAGGACCCGCTCCTTCCGACCTGAAGTTCACTGTCTGAGGTCCCCCGCTTTCCATAGCCCTTTATACCTATGCTCCTGACTAATATACTGTTATAGTATAGATCCTCTGCTCGAAATACCACTTCCCATACTGTGGGGGGGGGGGTACAGGATTGGTCTTCCCCTCTGAATATGGATATACTTCTGATGTCCCCCCCTTACAGATGTTTTGATACTACATGGAAGATTCTCACCTATGTCGGGTCCTTGTTATATGCATGCATTGCTAACATAGGTTAGTTGTCCTTTGTTAGATCATATTTTGAACTTGTACTTTGTACTTACTCTGTTTTACTAATGTTTTTGTTTGTACTGTACTTACGATTTTTAATAAAATTGTTAAAAAAAAAGAATCTTAGCTGGTCCCTGCTAAATCAGGCAAGATTTGAATCATCAATGGCTTGCTTAACTGACTGACATCACTATTTTTTTTATTTTTTTTTTATTTATGAATTTTTTTACAAATATATTTATTTATAAGAATTTGTATTACATCAATGCTAAATAAAATATTAAATCACAAACGAGGAAGCAGTTTAGAAAACAAAGCAGAACATGATCTCATTCACATGGGCGTACCGGTCCATACGCCTGATTGTGGACCGCCTTTTACACAGATGTACGGATAAGTACGCCTTTTGTGTGAATGGGGCCTAATCGTACAGCTTGTTGAAAAAAAAAAAAAAAACGACACCTTCCATATGGCAAAATAATTTGTTGCCCACGTGCTTTATTATTAACTGAAAAATGTCTGTCAATGTACACATCAACAGTTGCAAAAGTGTTTCTAATTTGCATATCCCCCTCCTAGATTGTAAGCTCTATCGAGCCTAAAGTGTTTTAAAGTGCTGAGTAAACTCTGGGTGCTGAGTAAACTCTGGGCACTAAGTAAATCCTGTATAATAATAATAATAATAATAATAAAATGAAAGTGTATGCTGTGGCCATAGAAACCCTTTAAGGGCTCTTTCACATGGGCGGTCCGATCAGATCCGCCTGTCAGTTTTTTAAGCGGATCTGATCGGATCCTCCAGGGAGCTCAATGGGGCAGCGGATGTCAGCGGAGACACCTCCGCTGACACCCGCTGCCATCCGTATCTGATCCTGTCCGTGAAATCCGGACGGATGGAAACCCTATTTTTCCATCCGTTCAGGGATCGGATCAGATCGGATCGGATCGGATGAGAGCGGACAGGCGGTCCGCTCTCATCCGATCCCCCACAGAGAGCAGCGGGAGCTGTGACACCTCCCTTTCCGCACTGCAAGCGGAGACGGAGCTGTCATCCGCTGGCTCAACGTGGATCGGCGGATCGATCTTCGCTGAGCAGCACGGATCCGCCTACGGAGGCGGACCGTGTGAAAGAGCCCTAAAGAGGAATATTGATGTAGCCGCCATCATTGTATTCTGACGGTGGGGAAACCTCCCTCTGTTAGAATACAACAGCAATCTCCTTAATAAGTTTTACATGTATATCTGCTGTCTTCAGCTTTCTACACTCTTTAGGGTCCTTTCACACAGAGCGGACCATTTTTTGATCCGCTCCGGCACTTTTTATTTTTTACAGACACGGATGACACTTGTGTCATCCGGTCCGTATTTCCGTTCATCATCCCATCCGTTTGCGGATAATAAACGGACATAATGCATGTCAATGGGATTGCGGATGTCAGCGGATGAGGAGTCATTCTGTCTTAAGCTAGATACACACTATCCAACTTTTGTGGTTAGATTTCCTTCAGATTTACCTTTTCTATGTAGTACAAGGGCTTGTCAGATTGCATACAAATTGAAAGTGTTCAGGTTTGACCTCATATTATATGGTTTTGGTAAGTCTAAAGGAAAAAGTCTTCAGAAACTCTTATAGTGTTTATTAGACAGTTTTAGCAAAATTTGAACACACAGCTCCACCTAGCTGCAATATTAAGGAATAGACATTTAAAAACTTGCAAAAAAAAAAAAGTGCACGCAAAAAAGTGAGCAGTTCACAGACAAGTAAAAACAGCGGCTTTAATAAAAACATGTCACACCTCAACATAGCTGGCAGCACTGAACATATATCCTTGCAGCACGTGCTCCATGTACCATCCTGTCTATAGCCTGAAGTATAACGTGTCCGATACCGTCTGATTTGTGTTGCTAGGTAACCCTGGCCAGCTCATCTCCCCTGTTGTGACACAGCATGAGAGCAACAGCCTGGGGACAAGAGTCCATCAGAAATATTGACACATCCTTCATTATTTCATATACTGCTTTGTGGATGCTGCACTCTGTAATGTCATGAATCCCACATCGGATAGACACACATGCAAAACTTATATTATGGCAGGCCATTGGTTCAATTCACCGAGCTAGAAATATAGAGCCAATCAGCTATGGAAATAACCGTCACATGGCTAGAAACAATGAATGTCATAGAAAAGAATACATACATTTAAAGCAGAGTTCCAGTCTTGGGAAAAAATAATTAAAAGTCAGCAGCTACAAATACTGCAGTTGCTAACTTTTAATATAAGGACACTTACCTATTCAGGAATACTACAATGTCGGCACCCCAAGCGGCAACCCATCGGCTACGGATGCAGGCACTGGTATTGCAAGTAAGGGAAACCGGCAGTGAAGCCTTCAGGCATCACAGCCGGTTTCCTAATGCGCATGCACGATTCGTGCTTTCTAAATGGTCCTGCTGTCTTCTGGGACACACAGGTCCCGGAAGGCAGCAGGGGGGGGGAGGGGAGAAGAGGGGTTGCACGTGATGTAGATCGCCACGCGGCAATCTTACCAGAAAGTGGGAGCAGGTACCTGTCAAAACTGTCCCCCCCCCCTAAAAGTGCCAAATCTGGTAGTGGAGAGGGGAGGGTGCGAACAAGCGAAGCTTCCCCTTTTTGGTGGAGCTCTGCTTTAAGTAAAGTAAATAGAGCACCATGTATTAAAAAAGTGGAACTTCTGCTTTAAATACTCCTGACCCCCTGACATTCCACCTAGGCGGCTTGAACGGAAGTTCTCCTCTCCCCCTCCCTCCCTGCAATCTTCTGGGACACGTCACAGGTCCCAGAGGTCCCAGAAGATTGCCCGGCTATTCACAACGTGCATCACCTGGCTGTGAAGCCGCAAGTTATCACAACTGGGTGCCCACACTAGAGATGCCATTGACGTAGAGAGCTAAGGGAGAGAACCGAGGCTTCGGGTGGCCGCATCGCTGGATCATGGGACAAATGAGTGTGTGTTTAATAAAAGTCAGCAGCTACACTTTTTTGTAGCTACTGACTTTAATGAACACAAAAACGAGTGTAACTCTGCTTTAATGGTTAAAGTATAACTAAAGGAAAAACTTTTTTTTAAGTTTTGGAGTGGAGAGGGATTAGAAGAGAGCTGGGGGGCATTGGTGAGAGAGCTGGGTTTTGTTTTCCCACACCCCTTAAGCCTCTCCTACCAGTAAGACTTTGGCCACACACACACATTTTGCTGTTACGCATGCCACAGCTCACCTACTAAGTCAATTTTCCCTCGTTCTGAAGTTCATATGTTGGGAAATATGATATAGGAAGTTGAGGTACAGAACCTCCTGCATTGTAAGAATTAGTAGATACGAGTAATGATTCCCCCACCCTCACTTCATAATGGCCACCTAAATTGTCCCCACCGCTAAAGAGGTCCTACAAGTTTATGGTTTCCTAGATAATTAGAGACCTGAAATAAAATTTCCTTATAGTTTCACAATCCAAACTCAACTGGCATGGGTTAGCATTGGCTCATTATGCCACTGGTATGGGGTTCTCAGAGGGCAATATCTTCCAGCAGCAGCTTAGTCTGAACATTGTCCAGAGTAGAATAGAATTCCCAGTTCAGGCTCTTCCTGGGTCTAAAACATTTTCTAGCACAGTTGCACCAGGGGCAGAGCCCAGTGGAGGAATGAACACTCCATAAGGTTGTTCCAAATGGGTTTTTAGCTTTTATAACCGTTTTCCAGGTTAGACATCTGGAACTCCTCAATGGTTGGCTGGGAAGAATGAATATTTATACCCCAAGTTAATAATTCTTCTCACTCAGATAACTGGAGCCTACTCAATAGTAACTGGCAAAAGCAAATAATAACTTAGAGTGGTATTAAACCCAAAGCTTGTTTGGCTGTACTTCTCCTGTGGATCACAGGAGTGCAGTTTGTTCTGCACTCCTGTGACCCCTTTTTAGCTGAAGCCTGCTGTCGGCAGAGGTCACACAGCCGGTCCAGGCTCAGGCAAGATCGCAACAATATGATCAAGATCCGCCCACATGCCTGGACCTGCACCTAGCTCAGCCTCTCAGGAGCCACTGAGAACCTGATCTGGCTGTTCCCGCCCCCTCCACAGCCCAGCTCTCCAGTGAGAGGGCAGAGAAGAGAGCTGTGAGAACAGAGCGATCAGCGGTTTTTGATCACTTGGTTCTCAGCTTTAGAGCCGGCGGGGGACAGATGCTGCATTCAGCTATTTAAGTATGGTTCTAAAAAAAACCTAATATGGTGACTGCATTTGTTTTGTCTTTTTAGACTTCTTTTCCTTCATTTCACATAGTGATTGGGCCAGTGACACACTTCCTGTCTTAGGATGTTTCCACTCTGGATAGAGGAGACACCTTTGGACAGCAGCGTTGTCAACCTAGGGGGAGGGTAGTGTTAGGCTAGCAGATTGAGATGGACTTGACTAACAAATTAAAGCTGACCTCCAGGTTAAAGCAGTTACAGCAGCAATTTGTTTTCCTTTTGAGATAAAGGTTTTACATAAATTAATAAAAGCTGACCATTGTAAGCACCCCTGTCAGTGGTAAATGGTTTGTCTAAACACCGTAATTGCTACTTTTGCTGGACATCTTGTTCTGTTAAAGGAATTTTAAAGGATGGTCAGATCAGCATGTGAAAAATAAGGGGAAAAAAGCCTTAAAAGGAAAACCAATGCAACCACCACATCTAAGAAATAGTAAGCTGCAATATATTACATTTTCTTTTTGGGTTTATTACCACTTTAAAAAGCTTAGGAATGTTTCTACAGCACAGAGAAGTAACAATAGCTTAAGCTGAGCTTCATCCTAGATATTTCTTGTTGACCCAAACCTAAACTGGGGAAACTCCCTAAAAAAAGGAGAAAATCCAAAGAGTTGGGGGATTTAGTAGGTATCCCTACAAAAAGATATGGATTTCACTTGTAATAGCTAATAGTAGTTTTTTACTTCTTTGCTGTAAAGAGTGTCATTTGATCCCTTGCTGTTCGTCTCTTTTCACTCACAACTAATCAGAGGTGGGACGTTTCCCCTCCTTATCTCTGTGTAATTCTTAAAGTGGAACTACACTGCATCTGAACATCACAAACCGAAAAAAAAATTTAAATTATTTTTTTAATTTTCAATGCAAACTCACACATCCATTCATGCCTCACCCCTTAATATTTCTGGCTGTGGCCATCTTGAGTAAGGGCAGATGATTCATGTCGGATTTACTTAATGGAATCCATCTGTCCCTAGCTCAGACATGCAGGCAGGAGGGTGTGCTTTGATGAGAAATCCCTCCTCCCCTCCAGAAGCCTGGGATGCATTACATCATTTGCCTAGGCCTTGAAACCAGAAAGTAACAAAAGAAGGGTGTACAAAAAAAAAAAGGTTTATAACAAGTAAATGTAGCCGAGTACCGCTGGCTAGAGTAGAGCCCGGGCTTCACCTTCTTCCTGCCACTGTGTGTGAGCAGAGTGTCACAGATGCAGGCGGTGTGTATCTGCTTGTCCTATCCCCCGCTCACCCCCCCCCCCCCCTTCTCCATCCTGGTGAGAATGTGAGAAAGGAGAGCACAGCAACTCCCTCTCCCTCCCTTTTGGACATGGCAACCGTAATGGAGCATAGGACTTGTAGTTCTGGAGGAGTGCTGCAATGCATGTCAATGGGGCTGTGGACTTGACTACCCAGAGTGCAAACAGAGGAGGAGAGCAGTAGAGTTTTTCTGGGCAACGGGAGGGCTGCGGGAAAACCAAAGTGTGCAGACCTATTGCTGTGTGTGCCTACACTGGGAGACAGCCTGGTTGGGACTTGAGCTGTGTGTTATGTCCATAGAGGACTGAGCTGCTAAGAGCCTCTTGTGTTTCAGACTGTGGGGTACAGACCTGCTGCTTCTACCTGTCTGTTCCCACATTTTAGAGAAGCTGAACTAAAGAGAGCCTGAGAATTGAGCCATAGAAAGGCCTTTTGCTGTGTTGTCACAACAGTTAGAGAGACCTGTTGCTGTGTAAGTGCCTACACCAGAGAGAACAGAGTCATGTGGGGACTCGATCATAACTGAGTCACCGGGGACAACAGACCACCAAGTGTTCTGAAACCGTTGTGTAGCAGGAGTGGTGAGTGGACCAACCGTGTCTATTCCATTCCTGTCAGCCAGTAGAGACTGCCCTTACTTATCTGCCCAACAATCATTCACTATATATAGTTTAAAGAGACAGTAACACGTGCACCACCTTACAGACAAGCCCCAGGCCCATGTAACTTACAGCCATCCCAAGGGGTACCCTTTCTCAGGAACATGCACAGCCACCCAGAAGCATATGCACGGAGTGCCCTTGAGGACATTTTTTGAATAGTTACTGCCAAAAGTTACAGTAAGGCCTCATGCACACTGCAGCTGTCAAACACCCATTTTACAGGCTTTTGACCTTTTTTTTCTGCCCCTAAACACCCCTCTATGTTACCCTATGTGTCCATGCACACATAGGCTTTTAGAGGAGTTTAGAGGCTCAAGATGTACCGTAATCACATTTAGGAGTGGAATGTTTGGGCAGAAAAAATGCCCAACGTGCCTAAACACATGTAAACGCTTTGTCACTACAGCTGTGAATGAACATCGGTTTGACCCCACTAATCAATAGAAAATCAAATGGAATTCTACTGGTATATAGCCAGCTTTAGAGCTGTGCACAGAGTATCAACTAAAGAGAGAGTGGCTAAGTGATCAGTTACTACTAGCCTGTCATATTAGAAAGATCACTTGCCTGTTTTAAATTATTTTTTTTGGAACACTTTATATTTTTATCAGGTGATAAAAAAGTGACATTTTAAAAACTTGCAAACATACAAACAAGAATAAAGAACTTGTTTTCCACTATAAGAAGACCTTGCAGGTACAGTGCAGATGCCCAGCCAACTACCAGGCAATATAAAGGCTGGGTTTATGTCACCCTGGCAAGGATAAGTGTGGACTAATAGTCATCAGCACTGAAGGGAGCTTCTAAAGCTTCTTGCCTCAAATGGACCTACTGTAATCATGTATATTGGCATTTAAAGAGCTAATCCCTTACTACATTTAAATAACACTTGTACTCTTTCAAGTCGTGGTATCTTTTTTTTCCAGTGCCGACTCACTAAAATGTTGGCAGACACAAATGCTCTTGAAAGTGCCCATTCAGCACACATGCTCAAGCTGAAAAGAACACTTCTGCCTTGTCAGGAATAGTTCAGTGCTGTAAAAAGATCTTGAGAACAGAACATTTCCCACAATGCATCTCCACATTCCCTAAGCCAAAGAATATCAAGGCTGTTGTGCAGGTCTATTCAGTACAGTGAAAGGCTGCCAGCCTACAACCGCCTTGTCTGCAAGAGAATCAGCACATAAATTGTGGGTTGGTTGTATTGTATTGCTCTGTTTGCTGCAGGACTCAGTATAAAATGTAGAATATGTATTAGTTTATATATTGTAATGACAGGAAATTTCCCTTTCTGACTTACAAAGTTGCTGACACACAGTATCTCTCCACAGAGCAACATGCTCTTGCTCCTTTAAAGTTTGCAAGTTTGCCTCCTCTATCATGAGCAATGGAATAAGTAGCATATAATGGCCTCTAAAGCCAAACTCTTTATTGTGTAGCACCCTCCTAGGTAGGTACTAGTGAGAGAATATAGTTTTGAGCTCTGTCTGCTTACTGGAGGAGCTGCAGGTTAATCTATGTTGCTCTCTGCCTACCAGGGAGCAGGATCTATTATGGAGGTCTGCTCATTGTGCTCAGCATGCGATTAATTCAGTCTGAAGGGTATTTCACGCTGGTCCAATAGGGAGGCATGTTGAACAGTGGGAGGAAACCTGACAAATGAGTGCATAGGCTTTTGATACAGTCCTGATGATTGGCAGAGGGCAGGTCCCCTTGGCGCATTCTGGGATACTGTATAAAAGTCAGGAGCACATGTGCTGTGGGGTCTTTGGCTGCAAAGCGGAGTCCCGGCAGGAAGGGGCGGCTGCCTCCTCCTCTGTAGAGGTACCATGTGGTTGCAGGAGGTCATCCTGCGGGCAAGAGGAGCATTTGAGAGGAGCTGAACTCAGAGGCCCAGAGAAGCTGACTAAGAGGGGAGACACTGGAGACCCTGGGTGTGCAGTATCGTGAGTACAGGGACTCATGTCAAGGGGCCTGACCTGAGAGGGCCACCCCTGCTTGTAGGACAATCAGTGGACGGGTGTCAGCAGAGGAAGAGAGAGAGGATACTAGGGAGAGTGTCTTGAAGTCAACTAATTGTTCACCAATTCATCTTAAGGATAAGAGACTTAATCTACAGAGAATGGCTTGTATTCACTGAAAAAATACATGGCTTTCTGTGAATAGCAGCAGTACCAAGTGATCGACCACTAGTGGTCAATGTGCAGAGGGAAAATCACTTGGCACAGGACCTGGAAGATCACCGTTATCACTGTAGTAGCACAGACTACAACAGTGATTGTCAGCCTCCCCAGTGGCCTTTTAGGCATGAGATATATATGCTTACATTGGTCCATGCTGGACCAATATAGATATGCAATAAAAATCATACCTGGAGTTCAGTACTCTTTCACAGCCAAACTGGCCTTCCCAGCATTTTTAGCAGACATAACAGAGCATACCTTCCACAATATTCCCAGTAGCTCAGGCATGTTTGGATCCTAGTCTAAACTCAAGTAAGCAGGCCCACTAGGAAGCTGGTACTGTGCTAGGCCAATCATCTGTGCCAGGGCATTTTCTGCCACACATTTACAGTGGGCATGTATACATGTGGCTGCAAGGTGGAAAATGCCTCAGCTACTTATGATAGGTCCGGTACAGTGACAGCTTCTTGGTAGGCTCGCTCAATTGGGTTCAAACTAGGATCCAAACACACCTGAGCTCACCACTAATCATAATATGGCTATATGAAATAGTAAATATGTTTGGCCACCTGAAGTGTAAAGTGGGAGCAAGCTCCATTCACATTAGCTCGTCTCCAAAATCGTACAATTTCCAGTGCAACTTTGGAGCGCAACTTTGATGTGACTTTTGGTACAACTTTAATCGGACTGTACATTCTCTGGACCAAAATTGCATCAAAAGTCGCACTAGTTGTGCAGAAACCTTTTCATAATGGCACCGATCTGAACGGGTGCCTTGCAAACAAAGGGCTGCAACTAGTCATGCGACTTGTCATGTCAAAAGTTGCATGACAAGTCGCACAAGTGTGAATGGGCCCTTAAAGTGAAAGGTTTAAATTGTTTATTGGCTTAGAAAAAGGTCTATAGTGCAATTTGGCTCTATGTAAGCTAGCCTAATAAACATTATTTTACAAACTGAACAACATCACCTAGCTGCAAGTTATTGCAGGAAGAAACTGGAATTAGTATGGTTAGGTTCTGTTATGATGGGTTGCTCGGGGCCTTTTTTATACAGCCAGCTAAACATCCCCACAAGCAGATATGGAATGCTGAACTGAATGCCTAAAAAAAAGCACAAATCGGGGCACTGGCTTCACTTTGCATTGCACTAATGAGCATGGGCAGCGGTGATTGTAGGCATTAATGCAGCAGTCTCTATTCATTTTAATTTTCTTCATCATACACCAAGGTTGATGCCAAAATGATGAGTTTCCTGCATGTTCAAATCCATAGTGTTAATATCGTAAATGGCCAAGAGTATGAGGCCACCCTCCAAGTTATTGAATTGAGGGGTCTTCAGTGAAGAGCGCTGTTAATACTACATCATACAAAAACAATTGTTTGCTTACAGCCTTGTAGAGTTTTATGTTCCAACATGACTATGTCCCTGAGCACAAAGCCAGTTTATAAAGACATGGCTTGGCAAATTTGGTGTGTTTGGATTATAATCTGAATGGATACCAAACGGATTGGATTCGATTGCCTTTTCTGTTCTATCTTGACTGTGCACCTGTACATTAGTGATGGGCCGAACACCCCCCTGTTCGGTTTACACCAGAACATCTCAAACAGGGACAAGTTCCAGTGAAAATGCAAACTCTATTACAGTCTATGGGACACGAACATGAAAAATCACAAGTCCTAATTTTAAAGGCTTATAAGCAAGTTATTGCCATAAAAAGTGCATGAGGGTCCAGGGTACTGCCCTGGGGGACATGTATCAATGCAAAAAAAAATGTTTTTACAGAAACAGTGATTTTAATGAGGCTTAAAGTGATACAATAAAAATGAAAAATTCCTTAAAGTGGAGTTCTGGCCTCAAATACCTTTTTTTAACCAAAAAATACCCCTATAATACTAATCCATCGCCCTTTACAGAACCGCTATTCTCATACATACAAGGTGTATAGTATTGGATTTTAGTCAAAATCTTACTTTTAAAAATGCTGTCTGGGCGCGGCCATCTTAGACATAGGCATCTGAAGCCGCAGTGTAATTTGCTGTGTCCTTCTTCCTGATTCCAGGGAGTGTTCTGGGAGTTCTTCCTGATTCCAGGCAGTGTTCTGGGAGTTCTTCCTGATTCCAGCCTCCTGGGAGTGATGACAAACAGCTCCCAGGATGCAATGCAAAGGTGGAAGTGATGTCGGTGGCCTTGGCCACAGAGGGGGGAGGAGGAGGAAGTACAATCAAAAATGCCCTGAAAATAAGGTAAGGGACCCCCGAAAAAAAATTGAAAATGCCCAATTTTTGATCAGCATAGCGAGCACTCCAGGAATCACTAAAGTTGCAAAATAGGCCGAAACTCCGCTTTAAATATCATGGCTGAGTGGCGCATTTGTACAATGCATAGGTCTTGCTGCAGCAGTACTGACATTTCTAAAGGGAAAATTTTAATTTAAACTTGCTTGCGACTGTAATGTATTGTCGGCTCCTGGCAATACAGATAAAAAAAATGAAAAAATCGGCGTAGGGTCCCCCCCCCCAGTCCATGCCAAAATAAAAAAAATTGTCAATTCTTATATAGGGAATGGGCGGGGAAACGGCTGTAATGTCACTGGGTGGTCCCGCCCCTCATTACATCACAGACCAGTGCATG
Source organism: Pelophylax lessonae (assembly GCF_965119305.1). Classification (NCBI taxonomy): domain Eukaryota; kingdom Metazoa; phylum Chordata; class Amphibia; order Anura; family Ranidae; genus Pelophylax; species Pelophylax lessonae. The sequence continues at coordinate 489,622,337 of NC_138772.1, read as the reverse complement.
CTGGGTCGGTTACGACGTGAGGGGTGGGGCTGTCGGGTGACGTCACCGGTGTGGTCCCGCCCATTCCCTATATAAGAATTGTCAAAATGGAAATAGGCAGTCCACGGAAAGCGCTCACCGAGAGTGGAGCTGTTTTTTTTCGGGTCAGCAGGTGCAGGGGACGGGGTGATTGACGATGGATTTACTTCAGGGGACCCATTTACACAGGGAGGGGCTGGGATCTGGGGACCCCCTTGTTAAAGGAGGCTTCCAGATTCCGAAGAGCCCCCCACCGGCAGACCCCCACAACCACAGCCCAGGGTTGTCGGGAAGATACAATTGTCTCCATTAACATGGGGACAAGGTGCTTTTGGGGACACCCCAAAGCATCCCCTCCATGTTGAGGGCAAGCAGCTTGGTATGGTTCAGGAGGGGCAAATTCAAAAGGTATCACGCCCTAAAGCTCCCAAGTGGAAATGGGACATGTCAAATTGACAATTCCCCAAACCTTTAACCACTTAAGCCCCGGAAGATTTTACCCCCTTCCTGACCAGGGCCTATTTTGCGATTCGGCACTGCATGACTTTAACGGACAATTGCGCGGTCGTGCGACGCTGTACCCAAACAAATTTGACGTCCTTTTTTTTCCACAAACAGAGCTTTCTTTTGGTGGTATTTGATCACCTGTGCGATTTTTTGATCATGCGCTATAAACAAAAAAATAGCGACAATTTTGCAAAAATAACAATATTTTTCACATTTTTTTTATATGAAATTCCCCCCCAAAAAAATGTAAAAATCAAAATTTTTTAACATTTTAGGCCAATTTGTTTTCTGCTACATATGTTTGGTAAAAAAAAAATTGCAAAAAGCGTATTTTGATTGGTTTTTGCGTTTACTACACTAACTAAGGGAAAGATTTTTGTCATTTTTATTTTTTTTTTTTAACGAGTAATGGCGGCGATCTGCAATTTTCTTGCGGGACTGAGACATTACGGCGGACAGATCGGACCCCTGACTGACATTTTTGACACTTTTGGGGGTACCAGTGACATTACTACAGTAATCAGTGCTATACATATGCACTGTTACTGTAAAAATGACACTGGCAGGGAAGGGGTTAACTTTATTTGAGAAGGAGGGGTTAAGTGTGCCCCTAGGGGCGTGATTCTTACTGTGATAGGATGTGGCTGTGTGTGTAACAGCACAGATCTACGGTCCTACATAGCAGGACCGTAAGATCTGTGCTGTTACACAGGGGAGAAAGACAGACGGCTTTGTTTACATTAGCCGCCTGCCTTTCTCTCGGTGTAACCGACGATCGCGAGTGACCGGCGGTTATCGGGTCCGCCAGTCACTCGCGAAGGGGGGGGGGGTCCGTGAGCGAGTTGGAGCGCGCCTCCAGCGGTGCGCGCTCGCTCCCTAGAGCCTCACAGGCTAGCGATGTAGTACTACGTCGCTTTGCCTGTGAGGGGCTGACTGCCGACGTAAATAGTCGTTAGGCAATCGGCAAGTGGTTAAACCCATTCACCAAGGCAATAGCTAAGGTGCAGTCCCTTGACTTGTAACCATAGTCAAATAAGGGGGGGAGAAAAAATCTCCTAGAAGTCAAAACGGGACCCCTGAGTATTGAATCAAGGTACACTTTATTAAAAGTTTAATTGAAGGCGGCCCAGCTACTAGGACATTTGCCGATGGAGCAGGTATACCCCCTATCTTGACTAATAAAGGAGACTTTTGATTTACAAAGGAGACTTTTGAATCCCAATTTGGTTAATATACAGAAAACTTCCTTGTACTATCGGGCTACCCTGCGTATTATGCTGGTCATTATTAAGTACTGCCAAGTCTTTTCAACTTATATTGAAAAATCTCAAGGACTCCTGAAGACAAGCATCTTTGTCCACTCTGTGTCCTCCTCAACTGCGGTTACCTGCCAGTAGATTGTCCATGATTATCCCTATTCTAAATTGCCACCTTTCTGGGTTTTTGCCCCCGTACACCCTTGTATACTGGGATCCTTAGAGGAATCAGGATGTATGTGTTGATCAACTGTTATGTGTAAGGGTAATGCATGCACAGCTGTTAAATCCCCTTAAGTGTTTTTGTTTTTAATAGACAACGTTGTCTTTTTACAAGGTGACGGTCAGTCTGTTTTCTGGAATTGGTGTTCAATTACATTGTAACATTTTCAAAAGTGTACCTTGATCTAATACCGGGTGTCCCGTTTTGACTTCTAGGAGATTTTTTCTCCTCCCCCCCTTTTTTGACTATGGTTCAGGAGAGGGGCGCTCGGTCATCCCCCCTTTCCTGCATGCTCGGATAAGGGTCTAAAAAGGAGTTTGGGGGGGACCCCACACCTTTTTTTTTTTTTTTTCAGATTTTGGTGTGGAGTTGAGTTCCCCTTTAAATCTAAACCAGAACCGAAGGGCCTGGTAAAGATTTTTTTTTGGGGGGGGGGGGCCCAGGGACCCCACCCCACACACTTTTCTTTCCTAATTCTTTCATGTGGTTCCCCTTAAAAGCCATACAAGACCCAAAGGGTCCCCCAAGCTGTTTTTATCCCAGTTCTTTTAAATTTACATTTACTTAATACAATTATTTTTGTAAATTCAGCTCTCAGCAGTAAAGCCTTACCAACCTGTTTTGTCAGGACCTGGATTTCAACCTGGGATCTCTGATGTGTCTGGCAATGTCTCTGCTTGCTGAGCCACCTGGAGTGCTGGACAGTTCCCTAGACAAATCCTTGAATGATCCTGTTCTGAATCATAATTGCCTTAAACCTTGAACCCTTTGCTCCTCCCATGAACTTCCAGATTCAAGCCATGTCTCTAGACTTCCTGGTTGCCAGAATATTGTGCCTTCACCAGTCATATTTTCCTTGTCTCTCCTGCTGCAGTCCGTATCTTCCCAACCATTCGTTACTGACATTTGGCTTGCTCCTTAACTATGCTTCTGCTTGATCCCTACCAGCTATATCTGCTACTGGACCCTGGCTTTCTCACACCTGGTGGGGTGACCCTGAGGACCGCAACCTGGTGCTAACATGCAGCAAAATCCATCTCCACCATCAGGAGCTCTGGTGAACACCAGTTAGTACTTTGATTCCGCACCTCAGGTGAGCCTGCGTCATCTGCCAGGGTGACCTGCTTGTGTTCCTATCCCACTGGTTCCTGTGTGAGCTTTCACTGCTATAGCAACTGGTCTTCGAGCCTGACCCCTGTTTGTGACATATTGAATGTGCACTTGGCGGCGAACATCTCTCTAAGTGCCGAGAAAGTTCAGGTGTTAGGCGAATACCTGAATGTGTGATGTTTAGACCAAACTTATGCTCGGTCCAAACCATTCACCCATCCCTAGTGGTGCCTGAGCACTGTAACCCCTCACAGTTATTTTTGCTGGGTGCAGGAATGGGCCCTGCTGTTAAAATTTTGAAACAAAAATTGAAATTACATGTACTTGTCATACAGGTGCAGAAAAATAAGGCCTTGGGTGTTGCTGGTGCCGTAAAACCAAAAACATTGTTGGAAGCTAGCATAATCAAGATTCAGGAATTGGACAGAGCTTTAAGGGATCCCAGATCCCTAGCAAGTTCAATCAGTTACATCAGCATCAGGGGCTTGATAGCTGCTGTTGATCCAGGACTGATTAATTTTGATAAATGTCAGCCGGTCAATGGAGTCTGTGGACAGGGGGACTCTTTTATCCATCAAAAAACCTCCAGCAGCACTGAATATCTTTTCAGAAAGCATGCTGGAAGCAGGACAGGCCAGTAGCTCCATTGCATATTGAGCAAGTTCTGGCCAGTGGTCCATCCTCAAGACCCAGTAACCCAGTGGATGCTCAGTTGGAAAGGTCTCAAAGTCTGCTCTTGCCCCCAGATAATCCTGCACCATATTCTGCAGATACTGCTGATGGTTGCTTAAATTTAACAGCCCTGGGCGCTGAGGAGTAAAGAATTGTTTAAAGGCATCGGTCAGCCGGCGGCCTTCTCCACCGCTTCTCCTGTGACCGAGCAAAGACTCAAAAACTTGTTGTCCAGGAAATGGTAACCTTCCATTGTCTGGAAAAATGTTACACAATTTTTTCTTCAGGGCATCCTGTGCTCCTTCTGCAAAGGCAGGATGAGTTCTTCAACTTTACCCTTGTAATGTGGATCAAGAAGGGTTGCCAACCAGTAAATATCCCTCTCCTCAATACCACAAATACCCGAGTCCTTTCGCAGGCTTTGCAGCATCAGGGAGCCCATTCAGCATAAGTTTGGGGAGGTATGATATTCTGAATCCTATGGGTCACTAAGGATGACATTGTCAGGAGCAAACTCTCCCCAGCCACATACAACTCCTGGGGTTTCTGGGGAATGAAAACCATCCCTTGAAGACTGATGTATGGTATCCTCTACATCCATGCTGCCACAATCCTACTCCTCGTCCCCCTGTGTGTTTTGTGGCCCTGCAGGAATGGTATCTGCATAAAGGGGGCCTTGTGAGGAAAGGAAGTCCTCTTTTTCCTCCCACTGTTCTGTCTCAAATGCCCTGTCCATGATTCCACAAAGCGTGTGCTCCATCAGGAAGACTAGAGGGACAGTGTCACTGATGCATGCATAGTCATGGCTCACCATCCTTGTGGCCGCCTCAAATGGTGACAGGACAGTGCATGCATCCTTTATTAGCAGCCACTGGCATGGCGAAAGGAAGCCAAGTTCCCCTGAGCCTGTCCATGTGCCATACTCACACAGGTAATCTTCGATGGCCCTCTGCTGCATGTGCAGCCGCTGCAGCATTGCCAATGTTGAGTTCCACCTGATGGGCATGTCACAAATGAGGCGGATGGTGGGCAGGTTGAATGTCAGTCAGTCAAGCACTGGCATTGTAGGACCGCCGGAAATGGCCACAGAGTTTTCTGGCCTGCCTCAGAAGATCTTTTAATCCCAGATACCTGTTCAAGAAATGCTGCACCACCAAATTCAGCACATGTGCCAAGCATGGAACGTGTGTCAAGTGTCCCTGTCAGAGGGTGGAGAGAAGGCTGGTGCCATTGTCGCATATAACCATTCCTGGCTCAAGCTGCCATGGCGTCAATCACCTCTGTGCCTGCCCCTGCAGAGCTGACAGAATCTCTGCCTCGATGGGGCTCCTGTCCCCTAGACAGACCAACTAAAGCACTGCATGAAATCTTTTACCCTGACTGCTTGCGTAGCCCCTTAAACGCCTAGGAAGCACTGCTGGTCCAGCAGAAGAGGCCATAGAGGAAGACGAAGAGGAGGGGGTGGAGCAGACAGATGTGGCAGATTTACCACAAATGTTTTGGAGGTGTGGTGGTGGAACAAGCTCCAGCACTGAACCCTGTCCTGCATCCTTCCCAGCTGCCAGCAGAGTTACCCAGTGCGCCATGAAGGAAACGTCCCTGACCATGCCTGCTAATGTGAACCTTCCTGCTGATCCCAGATGCGGAACAAGGAGAAGTCTGCATTTTATTATGATGTGGGTATTCAGGTGCTGTTGCCAATGGACTGCATGGCAGGTTGTCATATGTCTTTTCAAGTATGTGGTGCCCAAGTGGCTAATGTTCTGTCCACGCATGATTAGCTTCAAACAGAGATTGCAAAGAGCAACGTTGCAGTATGCAGCCCACATCAATGAACCTCTGGAAGTCAGCGGGGAGTTAACAGTGCCCTGCACCTGTGAAGCTCTGTGGTGTGGTGCAATAGGGTGGCTGCCCTTAAGCCGGCCCCTGGAGGACATCCTGCCTCTTTGGAGTTGTGCTACCTCCTCCTCCTCATTCCTCCTCCTATTCTTCCCTTCCTCAACCTGGGAGCCAACATCGGAGCATTCAAATTGCTTCGCATCCTCCAGCATCATGTAAGTGACAGTATGATCGAATAATTCAGGGGACTCCATGCATGATGTTGAGGCTACAGAAGGAGTAGCTGTGGGCAAGGAACCTGTGGAATAGGCCACTTTGGCAGCTGCGTTGGAAAGCAAACTAGTATGAGCCTGGATGACAGAGGATGAGGACAGCTTAGTTATCCACTCCACCAACTCTTTTGCATGTTGTGGCTCAATAACACGCCAGCACCGGAAAAAAAAAGGACAAGCGTGCCCCGCCTGCAGAGGATGCACTATGTCTGCGACCACCACTTTTCACTGTGAACACAGAGGCTGCTTGCCCTCTTTTAGTGTCCTGTGAGTGTCTGCCTCACCTTGTTGGCCTTTCAGACATGATGTGGATTTTTTGGGGGGGTTTATAACTTTTTATATAGAATGTGGGATGGAAATATTATGCTTGGGTGCAAAACCTTTGTGCTTGGTGCACTATAAACTGTTTTATTATTGTTTTTATATTTTTTGGGGAGGATTTTTATAACTCTTTAATATACTGTAGAGTGTGGGAAGGGAATATGGTGCGATACTTTTGTACTTGGTACATATATATATATATATATATATATATATATTTTTTTTTTTTTTTTTAATAAAGAAAAACGTAATAAAGCCAAAAAAAAAGAAAACCCCTGCTGATGCAGAAGGAATAGCACCTACGAAGTAAAAGGGGGACAGCAATTATGCCCTAAATAAAATTAGTGCTACTGCGCCACAAAAAAAAAACCCTGCTGATGCAGAAGGGATAGCACCTGCGATGCAGAAGGCGGGGCAGCAATTATGCCCTAAATATTATTTGTGCTGCTGTGCCACGAAAAGAATTCAAGATAAAAAGAAACACTGCTGACGCAGAAGGAATTGCACCTGCGATGCAGAAGTAGGGACACTAATTATGCCCTAACACAGTGCTGCTGTGCCACATAAAAAACCCACTCACATTGTTGCTCGCTTGACACCATCTGAACCAAATAAATTTATCTTGGTCTCATCAGACCACAGGACATGGTTCCAGTAATCCATGCCCTTAGTCTGCTTGTCTTTAGCAAACTGTTTGTGGGCTTTCTTGTGCATCATCTTTAGAAGAGGCTTCCTTCTGAGACGACAGCCATGCAGACCAATTTGATGCAGTGTGCGGCGTATGGTCTGAGCACTGACAGGTTGACCCCCCTGGCAGCACTCATAAGTCTATTTCCCAAAGGCAACCTCTGGATATGACGCTGAGCACATGCACTCAAATTATTTGGTCGTCCATGGCGATGCCTGTTCTGAGTGGAACCTGTCCTGGTAAACCATTGTGTGGCGATAACACCAAATTTAACGCACCTGCCCCCAACTTTTACCTGAGACCTTGTAACACTAACAAGTCACATGACACAATGGCTAACTGGGCCCAATTTGGACATTTTCACTTAGAGGTGTACTTACTTTTGTTGCCAGTGGTTTAGACATTAATGGCTTTGTGCTGAGGACAGCAAATTTACACTGTTATACAAGCTGTACACTAACTACTTTACATTGTAGCAAAGTGTAATTTCTTCAGTGTTGTCACATGATATAATAAAATATTTACAAAAATGTGAGGGGTATACTCACTTTTGTGAGATACTGTATTCTAATTTTATGAGATGCACTATATATGGGCTACTAAAAACATATAGGCAGCGCTAACAGGTTAAAAATATAATAAGTGCTATATAAAAAAGTCCATGTACTGTGACAAAATATTAAAATTCATATGAAATTAAGTGCATGCAAAATCATTGAATATAGGTAAAGTGCAACAATAGGTTAAATCAATTGTCCAAAATATAACCATATATAAAGTGCAAATATATGAAGGTGCAGTCCAAACAAATATTCTTCCGTGGAAGCTAAGGTGCCGGAAAGGTGCTCAAAATCCAAAAAAGTGCCCAAGTGCTCTTCAGGAAAAGACCCCCTATGGGGATGCACTCACCAGAATAAGGATGTAATTGAGCCTTAGGCAAGTATGATGTTTCTTGGTCAGATGAAGGGGTAAATGCAGCCTCACGGGTACATAGGATCTCCCTTGACCGGATGGATGGATAACTGCAATCTCTAATATATGGCTCCTTATTGGTTCCTCTCCTTTCTCTCCCCAATAACGTATTAAAAGAAAGGGAAGAAGCCGAACATCGTGAAGCCCATAAGGTTTTTATTATACTCAAGATAAAAAAATGGGTACTCACAAAGGTAGCGTTTTAATTGGCATTAGTCAGCATAACATGTCCCTTCACTTCCGTGTCCGCTGCCGGCGTGCGGTCCACGGTGGTTTGCAGGAAATGGTCTTTGATAACTCCCATTAAGTCGGGCGAAACGCGTCGATGCACTTCTGGGCAGCGGAGCACTACAGCATAATTTCCTGCAAACCACCGTGGACCGCACACCGGCAGCGGACACGGAAGTGAAGGGACATGTTATGCTGACTAATGCCAATTAAAACGTACCCTTTTTTTTATCTTGAGTATAATAAAAACCTTATGGGCTTCACGATGTTCGGCTTCTTCCCTTTCTTTTAATACGTTATTGGGGAGAGAAAGGAGAGAAACCAATAAGGAGCCATCACACACACATACACGCACACACACACACGCGTCACACACACACATACGCAAATATGAACACCTACTATACACGCAAATATTGTTTACCTTACCTTTTTGCATAAGCATCATGTGAAAACTGCCCAGTTGATCTTTTATCCCCCGTTCATCTACAAAGCTGAAATCCAGAGGAAAGAGACAAATATACGGATGGCACGGCTGAGCTTTCTTGTGTTTTCACATCTAATCATTTGTGTTGTCTCTTTTCCACGATGTGGCATTTATTTGCTCTAAGAGAGGTCATACCATAAGAGCGCTGTCATCCCAGTACAATACGATGCGGAGGTCCTCGCCAGTCAATTGTGTTTTTACCTAAATTGTACAAATTAGTCTGTTCACTGGAGAGTGGGCTCTGACGCAGATGTGGGAATAGTGTCATTATTTTTTTTTTTTTTACTTTCCATATTCAAGTAACATTTTAACAGAACAGTGTTTTAAAAAAAAGAAAAGTATGTTATATATGACTTCATAAATGGAATTTATATTGGACTATGGACCTCTGGGCCACTATGGCTTGTTTGGCAAAAAATTGCTGGTCTAGCAGCAACATCTGTTTAACTTATTTGAAACCTCGGTTACTATTTTTTATTTTTGCTTATTACTTTCCTGTGCGATTCATATGCAGTCCTGTGCAGGGCGATTTCAGGTAAATCATTTTGAAAGGACTGAAATCACACTGCACTGTGCTGAAAGCAGTGCATGCATTACTTTTGGAAACTCACTGCAACCGCATCACATGGTACTTTTGTACCCTCTCATCCGAGGTGGGCAAACACACTGCGTTTGCGACTTGCATTTGGGGTTTCCTTAACATAATATTTAAAAAGCACATATTCACCAGCACACCACGGATCGTCATATACCGTCCAAATCTTTGTTGAAGAACAATTACATCACAGAGGACATAGTGCAATGTTTTGGAGCTGCATAGAACCCTTTCGTCACACGACCCACATGTCCTCTGTAATGTGATCGTTCTTCAATAAAGATTTGGAAGCTATTTGATGATCCGCGATGTGCTGGCAAATTTGTGCATTTGATCTATGATGTCTCCAGTTCCAGCTGGTTGTTGCTTGAGTACCCTGTCAGGTGTATTGGGGTGATTAAAATAATAATAGAAAAAAAAATGGATTTAAAAAGCCATGTATATTCAGTCTTATTTAGATTGTGAACAGCATAGCTCCATCTTGTTTGAAGGTGAAGGAAAGTTCATATGTACTTGTTAAACAAAATGTCTCTTACAAGAGAGAGTAGAATTTCAACAGAGGTCTTTGTATTTCTTTTGTCATAAATAAGTGGAAAATTGACGTTCTTTTAGATAAGACTCAGTCAGCCTGATGCTATGTTAAGGGGGTGATGTCTCCTTAATTGTCTGTATTTTAAAGATGAACAATAGGTTCATTTAGACTATATTTTTAAAGATACATTATTATGTATGAGAAGATATTAGCAATAATTATGACATTATATTATGTAAGGCATATACATATATATTTAGAAATTGTTTGTCTACCATATGTAATGTTTATATTCTTGCTAAATAACAAATCTTACTTAGACTTAAGAGTGAATACTAATTACTTCATTTTAAGGCATGTGGTAGGAGTGTTTATATAAGAATTGCTTTGGACTAGGCTAAGTGATATAAATTCTACAGGCCAGACAATATGTCTGACAGTAATGGCAGAATTCAAATAATTAATGGACTTTCACTAGCAACAGGTCAAAGGTCATCAGATAAGAATATGTTCTAATTGTTCCTAAACACCAAATCTAATGAACGGTACAATACTGCTCCCTTTGGACACACTAATAAATGCAGTCTTGGGATAATTCAGATATTTCCAATATAAAAATATATATTGTATTAAAAATATAATTATTGAAATGGCATTACTTACCAGGGTAAATGATGGAGATTAGATGGACATTTATGTATGTACTGAGAGTATGGACAAAGTTTTATGTTGTGTTTTATAGTTAATCTTGAACATAGAGAAATCATCTTTTAACTTTATTATACAAAACATTGGGTTAATTATTAAAGAGGTGTGACTATGACCTCACCAGTTAATGGATAGAATATCCCAACCAATGGGGATAATGTTTCATCCCTCTGGGTTTAACTTATGGTAATTTTAATAGCCCTTTGTTCATACCATATAAAATGAAGAACCCAGAGATGAGAGAGAACACATTACATTGCCCAACATACATCACACATACATCACACACACTACTACAACCATTTATATACTCATCCAGACATACTCCATCTTGCTCCATCATTTATCTGAAATTTTGAGGGACGCCAAACGAAACTCCTCCCTCACTGGCATCCATCTTAGGACTCTGGTAATGGCCATTTGAAGCTAGCAGCCATCTTAAGTGTGGTAAATATGCCTTGCTATGTTATTTGATATTTATATTGTTTATTCCTTCCTTATATGTTTTATATTGCATATTTAACGGTAATAAGATTACAATCCCAGCCGTAAAAAACCATAGTAGATTTTTCTCTAAAAAGCTGCTTTTTGTTTTAATAAATTTTTATTAATATCAGATTTAGTGCATTATTTGAAATTTTAAGTCTTCCGTTTTGCATGGCTTATTCTCACTCCATCTGCAGTGAAGTGACTTTCGGCTATGAGATTCACAGACAATTGTGGTCTGTTTATATAGAATACTTACCTATGGTTTATGCTATACTTGGAGAAATGGTAATCTTGCTTTCGTTTTGCTTTCACTTTGTTTTAGTTTCACTTTCATTATTGAGCTAAACATCACATTGCATTAATTGTTTGAAGTTAGTATTTTCTGTAGAGTTATCTTTTTGTGTAATTTCTTGTCTGATCATATATTGTGAATACATGTCTGGTGAATAAATATTTTTATATATTCCATACTGTAGACTGTACTCACTAAGATTGGTATATGCTTTTAAAAAGAAATTAATCAATTAAAAATTCACTACATATTGATTTGTGGAAATAAGTGAAGATTCTCCTTCCTCACAGATCTTTGCTTATTGACATAAATAGACACTGTTATATCAGAGCAGTATAAATATTCTGACATAATGAAGTACGAGCGCGAGATATTATTAAATATTCTTACAACCCGCTACTCCTAAGGCCCCATTCAGAAAAGTGTGCAATGCGAATATTGACATTAACCACTTTAGCACTAGCCACTGTGCTGCTACTGCGGCACAGTGGCTCGTTATTGTCCAGCGACGTAGACCTACGTCGCTGGACTCCTCCCCCTGTAGGCGGCGCTCGCGCGCCGTCGGAGGCGCGCTCCCGCTGTTTTCATTCACAGTGGGAGTCGGGCCAGGGGAGGAGCGGCGGCGATCGCCGCTGCTCTGCCCCGATCATCGGGGAATCCGATCTGTCCCTGGCTCACTCAGTCACCTCCCCCCACACACGTCAGTAAGCACCAGGCATACATTAACCCCTCCCTCTCCATTAAAATTAACCCCTTCCCTGCCAGTGTCATTTTTACAGTAACAGTGCATATTTATAGCACTGATTACTGCAGTAATGTCACTGGTACCCCCAAAAGTGTCAAAAATGTCAGTCAAGGGTCCGATCTGTCCGCCGCAATGTCGCAGTCCCACAAAAAAAATCGCAGATTGCCGCCATTACTCGTTAAAAAAAAAACACCAAAAATGACAGAAATCTTTCCCTTAGTTAGTAAATGCAATAACTTTTGCGCAAACCAATCAAAATACGCTTATTGCGATTTTTTTTTTACCAAACATGGGTAGCAGAAAACAAATTGGCCAAAAATTTAAAAAAAAATTGGTTTTTACATCTTTTTTGGGGGGAATTTCATATAAAAAAATGTTAAAAATATTGTTATTTTTTCAAAATAAAGGCTCTTTTTTTGTTTATAGCGCAAAAAGTAAAAATCGCACAGGTGATCAAATACCACCAAAAGAAAGCTCTGTTTGTGGGAAAAAAAGGACGTAAATTTCGTTTGGGTACGGCGTCACATGACCGCGCAATTGTCAGTTAAAGACGCACAGCGCCGAATCGCAAAAAGTGGCCCAGACGTAAGACAGAAAAATGCTCTATGGTAAAGTGGTTAATAAACATAATATTAACACCCGCTGCAGATCGCAACTGCAGTGCTTTTTTACTGCCGTGCGGGAAATGCACATAGAGTGTGGGCTTTCCGCACCGCGTTCTGGTGTGAACTGGCCTTCATACATTTTGTTCTTGCTTTTTTCAGTGTAGTATTCATGTCAAAAACTTTTATTTCATTTCTACATAGCTACGCTATATTTAGTACCAGAAAAAAAGATTTTAGACCCATTCATGGGCGTCCACAAGAGGGGGCATGTGCTCCCCCCCTGGAATCTCAACTACGCCTTTGGTGTAGTTTTTAAGCCACTTTGTACCATCCTTTCTGGTCTGTTTAATAATCCTGTGTGTCCCTGTGTCTGTGTATGTGTTTTAAAAAAATAAACTGTTTTTTTACCAGTTTTCAGAGCACTGATCGCCTCTCACGTGACCCGCCAGCTCTCTCCCCTCCCCCTCTGACAGCTGCCTGCAGTGGGTGGGGCTGAAGATTCCCCGCTGACGTCAGTTGGGAGGGGAGGCCTAGAGGAGGAGAAAGGCGGCGGGTGACATGAGCGGCGATCGGCGCTCTGAAAACGTAAAGAACAGCTTATTTTTTAAAACACATACACAGGGACACACAGGACTATTAAACAGATTGTAGACAGGATATGAAACTTTAAATGAAACTACAGCAGCAAGAGGGGAGGGGGCAGGCACTGACAAAGGTACAGACAGGCAGGCAGGGAGGGAGGGGGAGAGAGGACAGAGGAGGACAGAAGAGGGCTGCAGGTCGCGGAGGCATGTAGACTGACCACGTTGTCAGGGCTCAGCAGCCATGATAAACCGTGGTCAGTTTACAGAGGGGAGGACATAGCCAGGCAGGATCAGCCAGGTATTTTAGGTGATAGAAAGGGCCAAATTACACAGCACAAGCACTTGTGCTGTATAACATGCTTTAAGGGAACAGGATCAATATTCTTTTTTTAGGTTAACAAAGGTTTAAAAAATCAATTCTGCTGTTTCCTCTTTAACAATAAATACATTTGACTGTGTCGCGGCTCACGTGGTGTCTGACTTCACCTTCATCACATTGTCGAAAATGGGCAGAGCGTGAGTGACCTTAAAATTATGCCCCCCTGAAAAAAGTTCTGTGGACGTCCATGGGCCCATTCACACCTGTGCAATGGGAGTGCATGAAAAATGCATATGATCCGAGCCTTAGTGTTGGTATAAACAGAGCAACTCCTTTGGTCGACCATGGCGAGGCCTGTTCTGAGTGGAACCTGCCTTGTTAAACTGCTGTATTGGTCTTGGCCACCATGCTGTAGCTCAGTTTCAGGGTCTTAGCAATCTTTTTATAGCCTAGGCCATCTTTATGTAGAGCAACAATTCTTTTTTTTACATCCTCAGAGAGTTCTTTGCCATGAGGTGCCATGTTGAACTTACAGTGACCAGCATGAGAGAGTGAGAGCGATAACGCCATATTTAACACACCTGCTCCCTATTCACACCTGAGACCTTGTAACACTGACGAGTCACATGACACCGGGGAGGGAAAATTACTAATTGGGCTCGATTTGGACTTTTACACTTAGGGGTGTACTCACTTTTGTTGCCAGGGGTTTAGACAATAATGGCTGTGTGTTGAGTTATTTTGAGGAGACAGCAAATTTACACTGTTATACAAGCTGTACACTCACTACTTTACATTGTAGCAAAGTGTAATTTCTTCAGTGTCACATGAAAAGATATAATAAAATATTTACAAAAATGTGAGGGGTGTACTCACTTTTGTGAGATTCTGTAAGTGATCACATTCCCTCTGTTCTCAGCTGCATAGGAGCTTGGGGGAGGAGAAGCCGCAGCATACTGATCTTCCCAGTGAATGGCTTTGCAGTGGAGGCGTGTTAGGATAAGTCTAATCACTGAGTTCCCAGCATAGCTAGAGACCTGACCATGGTGTGCTCTCATGCTTAGTGTGGTCAGGTATTAATAGGAAAGCAGAGGGACTGGCAGGAACACCAGGGATTTCACGATGAGAACAGGATACTTTCTCATGCAAGTACAGTAGGCACATAGCAGGAATATGAAGTGTTGGGGTAACAAGCACTTTAACAATTTACTCTATTTCGTCCCCTTTGGTTTGTTAAAAAAAATAGTAATTACACATTTTTTTGAAGGTTAACAAAATGTGCATTTGTTTTATTTTTTGCCGAAGGAGCCTGTAAAGCAGGGATCCTCAAACTACGGCTCTCCAGCTGTTGTGGAACTACACGTCCCATGAGACATTGTAAAACTTTAATTCACAGACATGACTAGGTATGATGGGAATTGCAGTTCCTGAACAACTAGAGGGCCATAGTTTGAAGACCCCTGCTGTAAAGCATCCCACCCGTGATCAAATGACCGATGCCAAACAGGACTCCTGCAAACCTGTCACTGTATCTGCTTGCTCGTACTTCATCCTTAGCGACTGTGGGGAAGTGCAATTTTCCATTCACAAAACACTGTGAATGGGTGCACGGCCGGGTTTTTTTTAAATTCTGACAGCTAGCAAGGGGAGAAGATTTCTCTCTAGCTGTCACAGTGGGTATCAGGGGGGGAGCAGGGGACGGTCCTTTCATAACATGTTGGTTTACACACCACAATTGTGTGTACTGTATATCTGACAAGCCGACTTCTGTATCTCAAATGGAAAACCTCCAGCACCTCCGCAGCTGCAGGATTGCTTCCACACACACCCCCCCCCCCTCAACCAGCCCCCTCCTCCACGCTAACAGGAGCCTCCGCCATGTAAACTGGACTTTGTGTGCCTGCCGTGCTGCTGGGTAGGGGGGAGGGAGCTGAGTGGACATTTATCTGTTTTTCTACTCTTCTTCTTGCTGACCCAGAAGCAACGTGTCACTTCCAACGTCCCCTTTTCACTTTCCCTTGCCAGCTTGTCCAGGAAAGAAGCTAATACACTGCAGTCTGCACTGCATTAGATTCACTAGAGCACAGGTTAGACATCCAGGGTCTTTTAGACCCTAGATATCTCAAAAAGAGAATCTGTCACCAAAAAATCACCACATAGTGGACATTTTGTCCAATATGTGATGAAAAAAAGTTAAGTCTACACAAAAAAACATTGATTGTAATTTACATCTCACATATCGCCATGCACGCCGGAGTGAGAGCAAATATTCTAGCACCAGGCCTTCTCCGTTAAGCTAAACTGATGACCTTTAGAGAGATTTTAAAGCGTCACCTATGGAAAATATAGGTTACTGAAAACTGTTGGCATTTCATGGATGCACGCAAGTTTAAGGTTTGACATGTTGGGTATTTATTTACTTGGTGTAACTCCGTCCTTTACCAAAAAGTTGGGTAATTTATTGTGTTTGTGTGCCCTAAAATCAATTATTTACTTTGCGGTAATATTGTGTAACATAAAAAAATTGGCACTACCAATAATTTATTGTTTAGGGTGTCTGCTTTTAGAAAATAGACAATGTTTTGGGGTTTTATGCAATCTTCAGGTCTAAAATTATTTTATAAAACGTGCAAAAAACACACAAATGGCTCTGGCAGAGAAAGGGTTAAAGGAACAAAACATAGGGACATGTGCATGAAATACATAGATGTACTGCACTTTTTTTTGCCCTGACATACACTGCAAAGTGTATATTAATAAGGCAGAGAAGCTGACATTTACCAAACATTCAACGCATTTGCATTTTCTTTTGCATGTGTTTAAAATGACAGTGATTTGCCACCAGTGAACATTTTGTGATAGTCACAGCTTTATAAATATGCTGCTAAGTTTATTTTCTGACTCCTAAAACTGTTTTAAAAATGAGCTGTGATGTGATCTGATTGGCTGGCATATGGCAAACCATGTTTGTACAGATGGCATCCAGTTATTAAATAAGCCCTAATGTCTCTGCACAGGAAGATTTGTGAAATGAATGAGATGAAATCATTGACATCGCCTTTGAAGAATTTGTTCCCAATACACGTGAGCTTATGCCACCCTCCCTTTTCCTGTACCAGCAGTGATTGGGACATCTTGTTATAGCATATTGTGTTTGTTATTGGAAAAACCAACATGGTAGCTATTACTTAGTAACAGGCTATTGCTGTAATCACCAAACAAGCAATTTATCAGCCTGGGAGCACTTGCATATGTCGCTTTCTCTTCTTCAAAATCCATCCAGACCTGTTTCAATGAGTTCATCCTTAAAAGCAAATATTGACATTGCAAACCCCGTGCTTTATCATCCTAAAAAACCTTCTTCTAAATGAGCAAATATCTGGATCTCCAGTTAAGGAGCCATGTGTCCTAGGCACATGTGAATGATGGTGGCCTCTCATATAGACCCCTCTCCTCTCACCACCAAATGTATTTTATTTTAGTGTTAAATTCTGAACAGTGATTTCTTCCTAAAGCAGGACTCCAGACAAAATGCCTCAGTTTTAGAATGAGCAATGTTACAGCCTCCCCCAGTTTTTTTATTGCTCCCAGTGTCCCCACTAGTACACAATTGTGTTACCAGGACAGGATGTGGTGGAAACCTAGGACACAGACAGCAATTCAAACAGGGGCGTAACTACAGGGGTTGCAGGGGTTGCAATTGCAACTGGACCCCATGCTCCAGGGGGCCTGTGCAGCTCCCCTGTACTGAATAGGAGGGGCGACGGGGGCAGCATGTAGAGAAATAACTGTCCTCCTTTTAACTCCTCCTTTTAACTCCTGTAGCTGCAGAAGGAAAATGGAGGAGATTGGTTCTTCTGTATGCTGCCCCGCCACTCCTCCTATCCAGTTCACTTGTGTTCTGCTGTCTCTGGGCCCCTGTGTGCTCCCCCGGGCTCCCCCCCACTGTGCTTTCTTCCGTCTCCTGCCGGCTGCTGCAGGGGGTGTGTCACAATAGGGAACCAGGGAGGGGTCAGTAAATATGTAATTTACCAGCTCCTTCCTTTTCTGAATGGACAGATTCATAGTCAGTGACATTGTAAAAAAATAAAATAAAGTTATAAAAATTAATACAATTAAAATACCAAAAATTAAAAACTACTGACGCCAGTGGGTGAACTTCCAGGATCGCAAAGGTCACACTTGCGACCGGGCCCTGGCATTCCACCACCGTGGGGAGGCCCCAAGATGGCAGGAAAGGGGCCAACTGCAGAACTTGTGAAAGGGTCCCAATGCAGGACCGTAATAAAGGGCCCCAGAATCAGGGTTTTGGGGGGCCCTTCATGGTTTCTTGCACCAGGGCCCTGAAGGTTCTAGTTACGCCTCTGAATTCAAATCTGAGAAAGGTTTTTACCTTTTCCCACCCAGTCCAAAATATATATTCAGTGACAGGATCTCTTGAGAGCTCATTACTAGCCACCCACTAATACTTAACTTTGCCAAGCTTGCCTGCAGCTTTGTTCTTCAGTCAAAGCCTCAAAAATGCAAAATGCCTGGGTATAGGGGAGCATGTTGCCTCCCCAGAGGTAGTGTGGCCAGTTGCCAGACCTCAACACTTTCGCATTAGGAAGAGGACAAGATCATTAACCCTGTGTAAACTTCAGCAGAGTTCAACATGAAGATTACAAATGGGCAAACTAAAAGATTCCCTTTGGGGCAATTCACACCAGTGTGCTGCAGTAATATACACGGTAACATGCTGGTGTGCTGAGGTGCCATTCATTGTGACCCCAATGCACCTTCCCGACACACCTATGTTGCAATCAGTGCCAGGACAGGCATGTTCAGTACCGAGGCCGAAGATTTGGAACTGCATCCCCCCCTCACCTTGTGATAATGCATTTTATAGATGGACATACCACTCTGTGTGCTCTGGCTCTTCTCCTCCATGCTTCGGCTGCCCATAGTTGGCTTGGAGGGTGCATTTCGCCTTCATGGTCATTCTCTTGCCTTCTAGCAGCTGGGGGCAGTTGCACACGTGGGGTGTGTTTTTTTCTGGGTGGTTGGGGCAAGGAGGGTGGAATGTGAGCATGTTGAAGCTCTGTGTGACAGCAGTAGCTATCAGAGAAGTTAAAAAAAAAACTCTTGGAGAAGAAGGGAGGCTGCAGATTGCTAATTGACCAGCACTGAACTGGAGTGTGCATGTGGTTTGGTATTTGCAAAACAGCATCCTCTCCCATGCTGGCCACCCTCGTTCTTGCAATTTTTGGTCCATCTGAGTAAATTAAGCAGCCCTTTTAAATGAATAATAAATGTGCCACAATGCCCCTGACTGCTGTTAATGGTCCTTATTAAAAGAAAAAAAAATGGCCAGAAAAACAACCCACGGGGTGATCAAGATACATTGTAAGGTTTTTACAAACTTTTTTGGAGATTTGTACCTGTTCATGCTGTGAAGAAATAGCTGTTTGTTTGACCATGTCCTTTGGATACTGATTCTGGATAGAAGGGTCTGGTTCATTATAATCACCTGGTACACTCTCAGTCTTTGATGAGTAAAGTTGAAGTGTCAACATCCCTTTAGGGTACTTGCACACTATACAAATACTGTAGCTGCTGACTTTGAATAAACACACACTTACCTACCCAGGTATTCAGCTCTGTCCTCTCCTGGGCTGGTTCTTCATCAGTCTTAAAACCCCCGGAGCTGCCATCTTGCGCGTGGGAAGCTGGCTGCAGTTCACAGCTGGCTTCACACTGAGCATGTGCGAGTCGTGTTGTGCTTTGTGAATAGTCCCGCAGCCTCCTGGGACTTGTTGTGGGTTGTGGGCAGGGAAGGAGAGGCAGCAAACTTCTGCCCAGATTGCCTAGGTGATCTGAAGGGAAGTGGGAGGGGGTACCTGTCAAAACTAGGAATCCACTCCTGCAAAAAAAAAAGTTTCCAAACGTGTTGGGGGGAGGGGGGGGAGTAGGAAAAGCAGTTCCGCTTTAAAGAGGTTTTCCATAAATGAGTTATACTGTGCTTAATGACAAGATCAACTGTTCATGGACTTTTATGGTTAGTCCCAATCTGTCTCTGAAATTAGTGCTGAGGTTTCCTGTTTGTTAGGGGAGATGTCCAGTTTTTGGAGTTTTTGAGGCAAACATGTCAGTATGCGCCCTCATTATCAATGTCAGCGATCTCATAAAGACATGAATGGATGGGCGAGTTTGCTTTGAATAGTAATTAATAGTTCTGCTTAAAGCGTAACTCCACTTTTGTTGAGGAAAAAAAACATTCCCCTCTGGGTGATCTCTGTACATTGCAGGGATTATAACAACCTTTTGTTATTCTGAAGAAATCCCTGTTTCTTCCTCTGTGCTGATGAGATTGTTCAATCAGCCATAGTTATCAATTAGCTGTGCAGCTGCAGTGCACTAATGAGGAAATCTGCTGGGCCTGCATCCCTTTAGACGTGTTCCTATTAGGAGGAGTATCTGACCGAAAATAGCATTTTGGTTGCAGGGGATGCCTGAAATCTGACTTGTGTCTTAGGCAGACTTCTGGGAAAATTGGTGAGCCAATCACACATGCAGGAAATGATGTTTCTGGGGTGTGGTCAGTACACATTCTGGGTACAGAACACCTCCAAGTAGCAATATTGCACTGCATTTCCAGAAAATTACAACAGCTGCAGATTGAAAAGGAAAGGTCATTTATAAGAGCATTCAATTACAATATGACTTGAAATTGTATACGCTATATTATGTTTTCTTGATTTGCTATTTTTTTTATCCCCATGAAAGTGCAGTTACCCTTTAAAGCGGAGTTTCGGGCACAGAAAACATTTTTCAGTGAAAATACCCCGGGACAGTCAGGGCTAGTACATTCCACAATGAATAGCCTCTGATCTGTCCCGGTTCACACTTACCTGTAAGAAGAAATACTCACTTATAAAATTTCTTCCACAGCGTTGCCATCTCTCTTGTGGGCAGCTGAAGCCGGCGCGACCCTCTTCTGTGTCTTCTTCCGCGTCCTCTTCTCCCAGAATGCGCTGCACCGGCCCCTCTCGTCACTTCCGGCGCGGCGCCGCATTCCTCCACAGCTTCGGGGCATGCCCAGAAGCTGTTTAGCCCCGGAAGTGACGAGCGGGGCCGGTGCCATCGCATTGATTCGCCGTCACTTCCTGTCTTGCGATGATTCCTGGGAGCTGAACGTCATCGCTCCCAGGAATCATCACAAGACAGGAAGTGATGGCGGAGCCGCGGCTCAGAGGGAGGAAGTACACTGAGGTGTGTATTTTCAATCTACAAATACAAGGTAAGTGAAAAAAAAAATGCCTAACTATCCAATTCCTTTTCAGGTGAAGGAGAACAAGCAGACGGGCACAAAAAAAAAAGATCGATTTTGTGCCCGGAACTCCGCTTTAAGATGGCCCTGAATGATGAAAATACCATAGAATTTTATAAGTAGCTGTAGGGCAGTTGCATTGTGATTACACATCAAATCGCCCTCATAGGTCTTTGAGAAGCTTTAATATCTCTTAGAAACACTTCTAGCCACGATCAAATTCTGAAAAACAAAAAACATATTATGAACACATTTCTTGGTGACTCAACTTTAATTTCCACAGGGTTAAATTACATTGGTAGTAATAAGGTCACACAAATACGACTACACAACAGAATTTGCTGAAACTAATAAAAATAGCTCCCCGCAAACCTGACTCATGCAAGGCAAAGACGAAGATGCTTAGTGCGAAATGTTCCCACAATCATAACTCAATTGCCTCTTCTACAGGAAAAAAATCACCAAGCTGAACTTGTTTACGATGCCTGACGTTATTGTGTTTTTACAAAGTAGCTGACGTATTCCTATAGGATTTATTTATCATAATGTGCAATAGAGGGCAAAATGCTGAACTTATACCTGCAGTGGCACAGGCACGTACTCAAGCAGAATTTATGCACATATTTTACTTTTGCTTTTGATGTGTTTTTAATCCCTTTAATCCAACAGTAAGTGCCGGTTCACATATATGTGATGTCAGACATCGCATGTGATTCGCACCGCACTCTGTGCGATGTAAATTCAGCCATACAGATTGAATGGCTGAATTTGCATTGCATTCGGACAAGGTTGCACAGGACCCTTTTTTTGTTCCGCACCAGAATCGGATCGAATGGGTGTTCAAACTTATGCAATCCGATTCATGTCTGAACTGACAGTTCGCACTGCAATATGCAAACTGATCTGGGGGTGTAGTTAACTTTGTATTGACATTCCCAGCAGTTTGCATATAGCAGTGTGAACTGCCTGCGAGTCGGGTGCGATGCGGGAACCTGCAGTGGATTCGCAGAGTTCCCGCATCGCACCAATGTGAACCGGCACTTACAGAGAAACTGCAGAATATTGTCTTTTGCATTAAAACCCAACATTGTTAAATGCATTTTTTTAGATTAATAATGCAGGAAAAGGTTGCATTTTACCTGCTTTGCCTACAATAAAGCACAGAGGCTGCTGCATCTAAAAGGCTATCTAATATCCTATTGTGGTGGAGCTCTCTCCATAGAAGACCTAGAAGGACTTCAAGAGTTTGGTTTCTTCAGTAGTGCATCTAAACGGCCCAGTGCAAGGAAGGTAAAGACTAGAGCAGCCGCACTCTCATCTTTACTAGCCCTTTTAAGTAAATGGATATCGACTGGATATCAGTAAGATATGCGTGTTAAAGGACACTCTCTAAATATAAAATCCCTATCAAGTTTGTTGTTTTTTTTTTTTTTTTTTAAACCCTATTCAGGTGTAGGAATTGGCATTCTTGAACAAAAACCAACCATCCAGAGACAAAGCAGCTTTCAAATGTAGGTTAAAGAGGGAGTAAACTTCCATCTTTAAGTTTTACCTACAGGTAAGCCTATATTAACCACTTACCGCAAAGTGACGTAGGGCTACGTCGGCAAATTTTGCGGGGTTATACCGGGATGATGCCTCTAGCTAGAGGCACCATCCCGGTACCGTGGTTTAGAGCCAACGGTCGGCTTTCCATTGGTGACGACCGATGCGCCTCGGGAACCGCTCGAACGTTACCCGGGTGAGCGAGAGGGGACGTCCCCCCCCCCCCGCCGCCTTCCGTGACTTTGCCCAGGCCTCCCGTCCCACTGCCGGCTGGATGGAGTCCCGATCTAAGCCGGAAGCGGCTTCGATCGGGTCTCCAATGACGTAACCCATGACGTCACTTCCGGTTAACTATGCTGCAAAAGGCGGCAGATTTAAAAAACGTCTGTATGCAAAAATGCAGTTTTCGGCGTTTTGCATACATGAAAGTGTAGTGGAGGGGTCTAATGTCTTTTAGACCCTCGATCCCTCCATAAAGAGTACCTGTCACTGCATATTGGTGTCACAAGGGATGTTTACATTGCTTGTGACAGCAATAAAAGTGATCAGATTTTTATTTTTAAAAAAACACGTAATAAAGTAAAAAAATAAATAAATAAATAGGAACCGTTAGCTCGCGCACGAAAGAAAATGTATACTGAAGTTGACCCGCGAATGAAATCGCTGTTCAAACCACACATGTGAAGTATCGCCCCCGATCGCCAGAGTGTGAGCAATAATTTAAAAAAAAGAGCTACACTCTAACTCTAAACTGGTAACCGTTAAAAAAATTTAAAGCGTCGCCTATTGAGATTTCTATTGACCGTATTTTGTCGCCATTCCACGGGTGTGCGCAATTTTAAACCATAACATGTTGGGTATCTATTTACTCGGCGTGACATCATCTTTCACAATATACAAAAAATGGGCTAACTTTACTGTTTAGTATTTTTTAAATGCAGTGAAATGTGATTTTTCATAATTTTTCCAAAAAAATTGCGTTTTAAAGACCGCTGCGCAAATATCGCGTGACAAAAATATTGCAATGGCCGCCATTTGATTCTCCAGAGTCTTTGCTAAAAAAATATATATAATGTTTGGGGGTTCTTAGTAGTTTTCTAGGAAAAAATACTGATTTTAACTTTTGAACAAAAAGTGTCCGAAATAGGGCTGGGGCTTAAGTGGTTAAGGCTTACCTATAGGTAGTGTAAATATCTCCTAAACATGCACCGTTTAGGAGATATTTACTGAGCTAGCAGCCAATTATTTCACTGGCGCATGTGCTCTGAAGGAACGGCCACCCGTGCTGTTTCCTCAGAGCAATGTGCCGTGACTGGCGGCTCCTGCGTGCATGCGCAGGAGTGACATCATCGTGGCTCCGACCAGTCACAGAGCCGGAGACACAAACCCAGAAGGAAGACCGGGTAGAGATGGACGGCGCCTACAGCGATGGCATCACATCACTGGAACGCACCTTTTTCAGGTAAGTTTAACATGCCAATGCATACTAGCACATTAAGCCTTTGCCTTGCAGGTAATAAAAAAAAAAGTGCAGCGGTTTACAACCGCTTTAATGCTCTTCAGTAATACCAGGGCTTGTGACTGTATTTACAAATCATTCTGCCCTAGGAACACAGGAATTCTATAACAAGCTTCATCCCTTGTATCAGTGTCAGGAACCATAAACGAAGCACAGACAGAAAATGCAGTCAAAATCACACTTTTAATGTAATAGCAAAAATAACACAGTTCAGGAATGTAGTCAGAAACAGAAGGCAGGGTTTGGAAGCCAGAGCAGGTAATCAGATAAGCCAGGATCAGGGAACCAGAAGTCAGCATTGTCAGGAGCCAAAAATCAGGAGCAGGAATCAGAAGAGAAGTCAGCTAGGCCAAGTCATACACAGGAACACAGCAGGAACACACTGGAGATGTTGACCACCCAAGGGCATGGAAGGATGCGCAAAGCTGTTTAAAACGCCAAAAGGGACTGTTTGTAGGTTGGACTAATGAGGCAGGTAATGGTAACCAGGTGAGTCACTGTGGAAACAATGAGTGGCTGGTAATAAAATAATAAAAGCTGCTAGCAAAAAGCAGAAACCAAGCCCTGACAATCAGGTAATTAGTATAGCAAAAACAAATGCCAAAATGCAGTATTGGAGGCTGTATTCTATCTGCTATATATTTTTTTCCTTTCCTGAACTTTAAAGAGCATTGTGACTCCTCTCAGTACCCCATTTTCCTTCAGATGTAGTGCAGGGGTAGACAGAAGAGGGGAGCGTAATATGTAAAATTTATCACAGTAGTAAATTTTGAGGCTTAGTATTTGGTAAGTTTTTACTGTGGCTGGAATAGGTTTTTAAATTCATATTCAAAGTAAGGCCACCGATTCTGTCCTCCCCTCCCCATGCTGTATTTTACTTTAAATTTTTCTTTATACCTAGAGTACCTTTTCCAAATGTCTTTATGATGGAGCTGTGACGTTGAGAGTTCTCTTGCCCTTCAGATATTCTCCAGCAGTAAGCGGTCCTAAATGATGCAGACAGCAGCACTCTCATAAATGTATGTGTTATGGACAAATTGAGTTTTTTCAATGATATTAATAATTTTGATGATTGGGATAAGGTCATTGTAGCCTTAAGGTCTCTGATGATTGGGATAAAAATGTTAACGAACAAATGATATCTTTTAAAACGTAATTGATTAAGAATAAGTCAGACAAATTTGAAAGAGACTGATTTGACTATTTACTAGGCAGGGAGTTTAGTTGGAGGAAAAACATCCAAAGCAATAACAAAAATGCCACCACACACCACTCCTATAGGGAGTCAGGTGTGGGGAGGGCGCTACATGCATCCTCCACAGATAAGATTCAACAACCGATGAAAGGCCATATCTATAGATCAAGGGATGGCAACTGACAGAAACATTGCTCACTACATCCCAATAGGACAACAAGCAACATACGTCATTCCTCTGAAAGACCTAATTCCAAAGGCAAGACATTCTTCACATTCTGCCACCAAGCAAAATTAACAAAATCATCATACCAACAACCCCAAGTTGACCAAACCACACAAAGCATCCGCATATGCATCGAAACACACAAGGATCTGTCCCCCAAAATAGAGAACCAGGTGGAGCCTCCCGTAATATGTCACAAGGACCCGCCATGGCATATGGCACTACGGTTCAGCATGCTACGGCTCGTCCTTCTGCACATGGCAATACCTCCCATCATCCCAGTACAGGATCATCCAATACTGTACATGCACCCATTAGCCCACATCACAGCAAGGAGAATACTTTTTTAGATCAGGGGGCTGTGAGTGCAATGACACCCACAGTCTCAATCAGGGTGAGAAAAGGCACAATAAAAACTCCAAAAAAAGAGAAAATGTACAAGATGTGGAAAGAGAGGAGGAGCAAAGACACATAAAAAGAGGGAGGAGGTAACACTTGCCCCTAATGCCATCAAAATCTATAATCCTTCTAACTCTGTGTTTTCTTAGATCTACTAAGAAAATGCCTCAATTTTGCACCTCCAAACCCTCCTAATTTGTTTAAACTATTTGTAGATTTAAACAAATTTACCCAGAACCTCACGCTAAAAATATATTATGCCCTAAAGGGCAATACTGACAGTCATGCTAGGAACCCCACGGCCTCTTCCTCATCTAAAGAAGACCGCCCTATCCTGAATATTCTAGAGGATTTATATACAGAGGGCCACATTACGAATGATGAGGATACAAACCCTCCAGGTGATATGTGGAGTGACTTCCCCTTAGGTTCTCCCACCAATGGGATGATACATTCCACATTTAAACCCGCCTCTATATTCTATCCGCATTGCGTCAAAAGCAATCACATCCCCACCTTTTAGGAGGTGGTATTTGGAGAGTGTAAAGATCTGTGCTCCAAGCAGAACCAAACAAGAGATTCAGACAAGTCCCACCCAATATACGGACCATTAGAAACCATTAAAAATAAAAATTGTATCATTATTAGACAAGCCGACAAGGGTGGGGGCTTGGTGATCCAGGATAGGGAGACCTACATGGCGGAGGCCTACAGACCTTTAGGTGACAGTGAGACCTATGGAACACTTCCAGGGGATCCAGTAATGCAAAAAAGAACTTAAGACCTTGTTAGATTTAGCCCTAGGGAATGGGGTACTTAACAAAGATAAATACCACTTCCTATTTAAGAAAAACATCCAGCCACACCCTATTTCTCTCATATCCCGAAAATCCACAAGGATGAAAAAAATTCCTCCCGGAAGACCTATTATAGCAGGCTTTGAGAGCCTTACTAGCAACCTTGGCTGCTACGTTGACTACTTTTCACAAGACCTAGTCCATAATCTTCCTTCTTATGTTAAGGATTCTGGCCATATGTTTGATATATTATCAAACTATACCTGTCAGGAAGGGTACACGTGGCTCTCATTAATTGTGACATCTTTGTATACTTCTATTAAACATGAGTTTGGCCTATTAGCTATACAACATTTTTTATGTAAGAAACAACAATCCCACTACAAACAAGCCCAATTCCTATATGATAGCATCTAATATGCCCTAACTCATAACTACTTCTCATTTATGGGAAAGCACTATAAACAGCCGCAGGGCACTGCCATGGGGGCCAGGTTCGCACCTAGCTACGCCAATTTTTTTATGGGCTATTGGGAACACCAATACATCTGGTCCCATAATCCGTTTGGTTCGAACCTGGTCCTGTATGCCAGGTACATCGATGATGTTCTGATCATATGGGATGGCACTGATGTTCAACTTGAGGCCTTTTTGGACCACTGTTAAAAACAACCTATATGGCATCCGTTTTACCCACGTTCTAGATGGCAATAATCTGAAATTTCTTGATCTAAGCTGCAGCTTCAGATGATGCTGCAGCTTCAGATGACGCCCAGTGAAACACAAAACGCGTAAAGCAGGAACCTAGCATCTGCCGTTACTTCCAGTGGTTGGAACGCATGCTGAGGTGGCGTTCACCACATGATTAAGAGAAGCAGACTGCATGATATTGATATGTAAGTGGATTGTTTTATTTATTTTTTTCATAAACCAACGATTATACACTATGGAGATCTCTTTTTGATTTTATAATATATCCTCACTTGGGAGCCATCACACCGAAGATCTTTCATCTAAGTCTATTAAAGACACATCATACCAGGAAGGAAGGAATGACATACACAGATCTTTAATGCTGGATAGCACCAGATGCTTACTTTCCCCATTTATCTGGTGAGTGGGGATACAGGAGGGGAGCACTGAGTGACTCACGCATTTTCAGACTTTCAGCACTGGCACTTCAATCAATTGATCTGATATCTATATTATCACAAGGACTTTTTCACTTCATGAACTATATTTTGAACATTTATTTATTACCATATTGTCATTATTTATTGCTATTCATGAATTGTTGATTGATCATTCTGCACTTGGCACTTTATTTAGTTATCACTTGGAGGCAGGGCTGCTGATAGAAATCATGGGGCCCCGTACAGCCTACCTGATGGGGCCCCCTTCAGCCCCACCCTTAACCACACCTCTGGCCACTCCCTAGACCCCGCCTTGAAACAATAATTGCATGTAAAAATCGGACAGGCAGGTTGTACCTATGTCGTCCTATTACTTGGGTACAATCAGCCTGTCTTAGCCGGTCCCTGCTAACCTGGGCAAGATTGTAATCATCTATGGCTGGCTTAACTGAAACTTACATCAAAAGTGACACCAAAACAGTGATCAGCTAAATTACTGTATAGTGTACACTATATTAATGCCACTGGCTCGGTTAACATCAAGGGGCAATGAAGGGGTTAACTGTGTGCCAAGTGTCATGTGTGTAACGTGTGCTGCTTTTACTAACAGATCTGGCTGTTTTGAAATAGCCAGATTACTGATCTGTGTATGAAGCCCTGTGTTTGTAAACACAGGACATTGTACTGTAATTGGCTACAGCTGATCAGCATGTCTCAGTCCCGGTTCACACTTGTGTGATGCGGGAAGGCTGCAAATTCGCAGCCTGTTCCCGCATCGCAAACGCACCCCTGGCAGTTCACACTGCCATATGCGATACGCAGGGGGTGTCAATGAAATGTTAACGACACCCCCAGTTTGATCGCATATCGCAGCGCGATCTTTACAGTTCGCACAGGATGGATCGCACAAGTGTGAAAAACAGGGTCATGTGCGACTTTTGTGCGGGTGCAGTGCGAATTTCAGTCATACAAAGTGTATGGCTGAATTCGCACCGCACATCCGATTGCATGTAATGAAGGATCTGATCCCTGGACGGATGGAAAAATAGGGTTTACATCCGTCTGGATTTCACGGACAGGATCAGGTATGGATGGCAGCGGGTGTCAGTGGAGGTATCTCCGCTGACATCCGCTGGCCCATAGAGCTGCATGGAGGATCCGATCAGATCCGCCTAAAAAACCGACAGGCGGATCTGATCGGATCGCCTGTGTAAAAGAGCCCTTATGATAACACACAGGCAGCAGGTTCTCTGTCACAGTGTGTTACATAGCATGGCTGTTGGTTGCTGACCTTAACTCATGACCAATCGGCACTAGGGTTGAGCGAACACCTAGATGTCCGTGTTCGACGGGTTCGGCCGAACTTTAAAAAAAAGTCCGGGTCCGTGTCCCGGACTTTTACCGAACTTTTCCCGGACACCGAACCCCATTGAAGTCAATGGGGACCCGAACTTTAAGGCACTAAAATGGCTCTAAAACACCAAAGGAAAGGGCTAGAGTGCTGCAAATGGCAGCAAAACGTAATTAAGAGCATGGCAAGTGCTCTGCAAACAAATGTGGATAGGGAAATAACTTAAAACAACAAAAAAAAAACAGAAAAATAAAACAATGTTCTTCTTCATCTCTGAAGGACGAGGCCCATATGGAGTAGGAGGGAGGTTGAGGTGGTGGTGGATGTGGCGGTGACATAGGCGTGCGCACAGGGTGTGCTGGGTGTGCCTGGGCACACCCTAATCACCTAGGGCACATAGCATTGCCAGTGAGGAGATGGGAAAGATCTCCCTGGGACCTGCTCTGCTCTATTTCTCCTTGCCTACAGGTACATGGCCCCGATACATTACTCTCCCTGCTGGCAAACACATGCATGTGTATTTCAACTTTGGGGTGCACACCTTAATGCAATAGGCTGCGCACACCTATGGGCGGTGTAGGTGGAAGCGGCGGTGGAGGAGGACCAGGGCCGGATTAACAGCATCATGGGCTTGGTGCTGAGGATTTTGAAGGGCCTTAAGGGCCGTGCCTTGCCATGCACCCAGAGGAGGAAGGGTGCAGCCATGCATGCCTAATTCAACATGGGATGCTGTCTCTGAAGCCCATAAACACATCCATGCATCGCCAACTGTCCCTCCTTGTCCGGCCTTCACGCTGTGTGGGGAGGTTCTGAGGGTGCTGCCTGGGGAAGCGAGCATAGAAGCCAGACTTCTGTGTTTACAAGTGACAGAAGAGCGGTAACAGTGAATATGGCCAACCCGGGGCCTATATAAAAGGTAGGGGCCTGGAGCTGCAGCTCCAATAGCCCCTACATTAATCTGGCCCTGAGGAGGAGGACGAGGTAGCCAACACTGCTTCTTTTCAAAAATTTTAAATGAGGGTACACCCCAAAAGAGTGAGAAAGAGCAAAAATGGAACAATGGGTGGGTAAGGTCGGTATCCATTGCTATTCTGCATAAGGTACGGAAAAGTCCCGTGGGATCCATGCCTGGTTCATTTTAATGAACGTGAGCTTGTCCACATTGTCTCTGGACAGGCGGCTGCGCTTGTCTGTTATAACGCCCCCAGCCGTGCTAAATACCCGTTCAGATAATACACTGGCTGCAGGGCACGCCAGCACCTCCAAGGCGTAAAGGGCAAGCTCAAGCCATGTGCCCAATTTGGAGACCCAGAAGTTGAAGGGGGCAGACCCGTCATTCACTACATGTAGGCGTGTGCACACATACTGCTCCACCATGTTGGTAAAATGCTGCCTCCTGCTAAGACGTTCCATCTGAGCTGCTGGTGCTGCTGTTTGTTGTGGCGTGCTGACAAAGCTTTTCCACATTTCGGCCATGCTAACCCTGCCTTCTGAGGTGCTGGCGGTGCCCTGGTTGCGTTGGCGACCTCCTCCTCCTCCTCCTCTGCCTTGTGCTTCCACTGTGGCCCCGCTGTCAGATGGGAATGCCAGCAGCATGGCGTCTACCAGCGTGCGCTTGTACTCGCGCATCTTGCGATCGCGCTCCAGTGAGTGAATTAAGGACGGTACGTTGTCCTTGTAACGGGGATCCAGCAGCGTGGCCACCCAGTAATCAGCACAAGTTAGAATGTGGGCAACTCGGCGGTCGTTGTGGAGACACTGCAGCATGTAATCGCTCATGTGTGCCAGGCTGCCCAGAGGCGACGAAAGGCTGTCCTCTGTGGGAGGTGTATCGTCCGTGTCCTCTGTATCCCCCCAGCCACGCACCAGTGATGGCCATGAGCTGGCCTGGGTGCCACCCTGCTGTGAACATGGTTCCATCTCCTCCTCCAGCTCCTCCTCCTCCTCATCCTCCTCATCCTCCAGAACTGTGCCCCTGCTGGACAATTGCGTCCCTGGCGTTTGCGTGTGCAGGAACCCACCCTCGGAGCCCCTTGCGAATGACTGCCCTGAAAGCCTTGGAAATGTTACCTCTTCATCCTCCTCCTCCTCCTCATCCTGTGCCACATCCTCTTCCATCATCGCCCGAATTGTTTTTTCAAGGAGGCATAGAAGTGGGATAGTTAAGCTGAGAACGGCGTCATTGCCACTGGCCATGTTGGTGGAGTACTCAAAACAGCGCAACAAGGCACACAGGTCTCGCATGGAGGCCCAGTTAAATTAAATAGCGGAATAGAAAATATGATCCAAAAAAAGTGTATGTATATCACACGTACACAACCACACTGGGCCCCAATTACTATTGTTTGTACCCCTAAAAGGCTAGATGAGGAGTAGGGGGAGTATGGAACAGGCAGCACCCTCAAACCTTCAGAAGTATGAGATGAACCCCAACAACTTGGAAAGGTGGATCTCTCTCACACGTACCGACACAGACTATCCCGCAATTCAATTGATCCTCAAAGGTTTTTATTGAATAGCGGAATAGGAAATATGATCAAAAAAAGTGTATGTATCTCGCACGTACACAACCACACTAGGCCCCAATTACTATTGTTTGTACCCCTAAAAGGCTAGATGAGGAGTAGGGGGGGTATGGAACAGGCAGCACCCTCAAACCTTCAGAAGTATGAGATGAACCCCAACAACTTGGAAAGGTGGATCTCTCTCACACGTACCGACACAGACTATCCCCCAATTTAACTGATCCCCAAAGGTTTTTGATTAAATAGCGGAATAGAAAATATGATCCCAAAAAAGTGTATGTATATCACATGTACACAACCACACTGGGCCCCAATTACTATTGTTTGTACCCCTAAAAGGCTAGATGAGGAGTAGGGGGAGTATGGAACAGGCAGCACCCTCAAACCTTCAGAAGTATGAGATGAACCCCAACAACTTGGAAAGGTGGATCTCTCTCACACGTACCAACACAGACTATCCCCCAATTTAACTGATCCCCAAAGGTTTTTGATTAAATAGCGGAATAGAAAATATGATCCAAAAAAAGTGTATGTATATCACACGTACACAACCACACTAGGCCCCAATTACTATTGTTTGTACCCCTAAAAGGCTAGATGAGGAGTAGGGGGAGTATGGAACAGGCAGCACCCTCAAACCTTCAGAAGTATGAGATGAACCCCAACAACTTGGAAAGGTGGATCTCTCTCACACGTACCGACACAGACTATCCCGCAATTCAATTGATCCTCAAAGGTTTTTATTGAATAGCGGAATAGGAAATATGATCAAAAAAAGTGTATGTATCTCGCACGTACACAACCACACTAGGCCCCAATTACTATTGTTTGTACCCCTAAAAGGCTAGATGAGGAGTAGGGGGGGTATGGAACAGGCAGCACCCTCAAACCTTCAGAAGTATGAGATGAACCCCAACAACTTGGAAAGGTGGATCCCTCTCACACGTACCGACACAGACTATCCCCCAATTTAACTGATCCCCAAAGGTTTTTGATTAAATAGCGGAATAGAAAATATGATCCCAAAAAAGTGTATGTATATCACACGTACACAACCACACTGGGCCCCAATTACTATTGTTTGTACCCCTAAAAGGCTAGATGAGGAGTAGGGGGAGTATGGAACAGGCAGCACCCTCAAACCTTCAGAAGTATGAGATGAACCCCAACAACTTGGAAAGGTGGATCTCTCTCACACGTACCAACACAGACTATCCCCCAATTTAACTGATCCCCAAAGGTTTTTGATTAAATAGCGGAATAGAAAATATGATCCAAAAAAAGTGTATGTATATCACACGTACACAACCACACTAGGCCCCAATTACTATTTTTTGTACCCCTAAAAGGCTAGGAGTAGGGGGAGTATGGAACAGGCAGCACCCTCAAACCTTCAGAAGTATGAGATGAACCCCAACAACTTGGAAAGGTGGATCTCTCTCACACGTACCAACACAGACTATCCCCCAATTTAACTGATCCCCAAAGGTTTTTGATTAAATAGCGGAATAGAAAATATGATCCCAAAAAAGTGTATGTATATCACACGTACACAACCACACTAGGCCCCAATTACTATTGTTTGTACCCCTAAAAGGCTAGGAGTAGGGGGAGTATGGAACAGGCAGCACCCTCAAACCTTCAGAAGTATGAGATGAACCCCAACAACTTGGAAAGGTGGATCTCTCTCACACGTACCAACACAGACTATCCCCCAATTTAACTGATCCCCAAAGGTTTTTGATTAAATAGCGGAATAGAAAATATGATCCCAAAAAAGTGTATGTATATCACACGTACACAACCACACTAGGCCCCAATTACTATTGTTTGTACCCCTAAAAGGCTAGGAGTAGGGGGAGTATGGAACAGGCAGCACCCTCAAACCTTCAGAAGTATGAGATGAACCCCAACAACTTGGAAAGGTGGATCTCTCTCACACGTACCAACACAGACTATCCCCCAATTTAACTGATCCCCAAAGGTTTTTGATTAAATAGCGGAATAGAAAATATGATCCAAAAAAAGTGTATGTATATCACACGTACACAACCACACTAGGCCCCAATTACTATTGTTTGTACCCCTAAAAGGCTAGATGAGGAGTAGGGGGAGTATGGAACAGGCAGCACCCTCAAACCTTCAGAAGTATGAGATGAACCCCAACAACTTGGAAAGGTGGATCTCTCTCACACGTACCGACACAGACTATCCCGCAATTCAATTGATCCTCAAAGGTTTTTATTGAATAGCGGAATAGGAAATATGATCAAAAAAAGTGTATGTATCTCGCACGTACACAACCACACTAGGCCCCAATTACTATTGTTTGTACCCCTAAAAGGCTAGATGAGGAGTAGGGGGGGTATGGAACAGGCAGCACCCTCAAACCTTCAGAAGTATGAGATGAACCCCAACAACTTGGAAAGGTGGATCTCTCTCACACGTACCGACACAGACTATCCCCCAATTTAACTGATCCCCAAAGGTTTTTGATTAAATAGCGGAATAGAAAATATGATCCCAAAAAAGTGTATGTATATCACACGTACACAACCACACTGGGCCCCAATTACTATTGTTTGTACCCCTAAAAGGCTAGATGAGGAGTAGGGGGAGTATGGAACAGGCAGCACCCTCAAACCTTCAGAAGTATGAGATGAACCCCAACAACTTGGAAAGGTGGATCTCTCTCACACGTACCAACACAGACTATCCCCCAATTTAACTGATCCCCAAAGGTTTTTGATTAAATAGCGGAATAGAAAATATGATCCAAAAAAAGTGTATGTATATCACACGTACACAACCACACTAGGCCCCAATTACTATTGTTTGTACCCCTAAAAGGCTAGGAGTAGGGGGAGTATGGAACAGGCAGCACCCTCAAACCTTCAGAAGTATGAGATGAACCCCAACAACTTGGAAAGGTGGATCTCTCTCACACGTACCAACACAGACTATCCCCCAATTTAACTGATCCCCAAAGGTTTTTGATTAAATAGCGGAATAGAAAATATGATCCCAAAAAAGTGTATGTATATCACACGTACACAACCACACTAGGCCCCAATTACTATTGTTTGTACCCCTAAAAGGCTAGGAGTAGGGGGAGTATGGAACAGGCAGCACCCTCAAACCTTCAGAAGTATGAGATGAACCCCAACAACTTGGAAAGGTGGATCTCTCTCACACGTACCAACACAGACTATCCCCCAATTTAACTGATCCCCAAAGGTTTTTGATTAAATAGCGGAATAGAAAATATGATCCCAAAAAAGTGTATGTATATCACACGTACACAACCACACTAGGCCCCAATTACTATTGTTTGTACCCCTAAAAGGCTAGGAGTAGGGGGAGTATGGAACAGGCAGCACCCTCAAACCTTCAGAAGTATGAGATGAACCCCAACAACTTGGAAAGGTGGATCTCTCTCACACGTACCAACACAGACTATCCCCCAATTTAACTGATCCCCAAAGGTTTTTGATTAAATAGCGGAATAGAAAATATGATCCCAAAAAAGTGTATGTATATCACACGTACACAACCACACTAGGCCCCAATTACTATTGTTTGTACCCCTAAAAGGCTAGGAGTAGGGGGGAGTATGGAACAGGCAGCACCCTCAAACCTTCAGAAGTATGAGATGAACCCCAACAACTTGGAAAGGTGGATCTCTCTCACACGTACCAACACAGACTATCCCCCAATTTAACTGATCCCCAAAGGTTTTTGATTAAATAGCGGAATAGAAAATATGATCCCAAAAAAGTGTATGTATATCACACGTACACAACCACACTAGGCCCCAATTACTATTGTTTGTACCCCTAAAAGGCTAGGAGTAGGGGGAGTATGGAACAGGCAGCACCCTCAAACCTTCAGAAGTATGAGATGAACCCCAACAACTTGGAAAGGTGGATCTCTCTCACACGTACCAACACAGACTATCCCCCAATTTAACTGATCCCCAAAGGTTTTTGATTAAATAGCGGAATAGAAAATATGATCCCAAAAAAGTGTATGTATATCACACGTACACAACCACACTAGGCCCCAATTACTATTGTTTGTACCCCTAAAAGGCTAGGAGTAGGGGGAGTATGGAACAGGCAGCACCCTCAAACCTTCAGAAGTATGAGATGAACCCCAACAACTTGGAAAGGTGGATCTCTCTCACACGTACCAACACAGACTATCCCCCAATTTAACTGATCCCCAAAGGTTTTTGATTAAATAGCGGAATAGAAAATATGATCCCAAAAAAGTGTATGTATATCACACGTACACAACCACACTAGGCCCCAATTACTATTGTTTGTACCCCTAAAAGGCTAGATGAGGAGTAGGGGGAGTATGGAACAGGCAGCACCCTCAAACCTTCAGAAGTATGAGATTGTGTTCACTGTACCCCACAAAGATTGAGTTCACTGCACCCCACAATGATTGTGTTCACTGCACCCCACAAAGATTGTGTTCACTGCACCTCACAAAGATTGTGTTCACTGTACCCCCCAAAGATTGTGTTCACTGCACCCCACAAAGATTCTGTTCACTGTACCCCACAAAGATTGTGTTCACTGCACCCCAAAAAGATTGTGTTCACTGCACCCCAAAAAGGATGTTGTTCACTGCACCCCAAAAAGGATGTTGTTCACTCCACCCCAAAAAGATTGTGTTCACTGCACCCCACAAAGATTGTGTTCACTGCACCCCAAAAAGATTGTGTTCACTGCACCCCAAAAATGATTTTGTTC
This sequence comes from Pelophylax lessonae, assembly GCF_965119305.1. Classification (NCBI taxonomy): domain Eukaryota; kingdom Metazoa; phylum Chordata; class Amphibia; order Anura; family Ranidae; genus Pelophylax; species Pelophylax lessonae. The sequence goes on along the minus strand of NC_138772.1, from coordinate 489,586,113 downwards.
ACTGCACCCCAAAAAGGATTTTGTTCACTGCACCCCAAAAAGGATGTTGTTCACTCCACCCCAAAAAGATTGTGTTCACTGCACCCCACAAAGGATTTTGTTCACTGCACCCCAAAAAGATTGTGTTCACTGCACCCCAAAAAGGATGTTGTTCACTGCACCCCAAAAAGGATTTTGTTCACTGCACCCCAAAAAGATTGTGTTCACTGCACCCCACAAAGGATTTTGTTCACTGCACCCCACAAAGATTGTGTTCACTGCACACCAAAAAGGATTGTGTTCACTGCACCCCAAAAAGATTTTGTTCACTGCACCCCAAAAAGATTGTGTTCACTGCAGCCCAAAAAGATTGTGTTCACTGCAGCCCAAAAAGATTGTGTTCACTGCAGCCCAAAAAGATTGTGTTCACTGCAGCCCAAAAAGATTGTGTTCACTGCAGCCCAAAAAGATTGTGTTCACTGCAGCTCACACACAGAAAAATGGATGTGGATCACTGACACCTGCCTATCTCCAATCCCACACCACACAGCAATATCGATTGTAGTTTGTAGAACACAGTTTCCCTAAAATTCAGCAGACTCTGTCCCTAACAGGATTGAGAAGAGATCGTAGATCAGGATTGAGTGCAGATTCACCCCACCCCCCACACAGCAATATCGATTGTAGTTTGTAGAAGACACTGACCCTATAATTCAGCAGACTCTATCCCTAAAATGCCTACAACTCGCCCTGCCTAAACACTCCGACCTGTCCCTCAATTCTATCCGGACACAAATGGTTTTTTCCTGCCTATCTTTCCCTAATCAGCAGCCAGCACGTTGATGTGTGCTCTGTCCCTGAATCTAAGCAGCATAATGACGCCGCTGCGGCTGCCTCGAACTTATAAAGACTTGGTCACATGCTTCAGACGGCCAATCACAGCTACTGAGACATTTGCAGGCATGGCTGGGATGGCTTAAGGCACACCAGTTAAACGATTGTTGATTGGCTGTTGAAAGCCCGCCATGAAAAGAGCGCCAAAGCATGCAAAACCCGGAAATAAAACGACCGAACACGGATTTTTACCCGAACATACAGTAAAGTGTCCGTGTCCGTGTTCGGGTACAAAAAATCCAATTATTCGGTACGAACACGAATAATACAGTCCGTGTTCGCTCAACACTAATCGGCACCCAACAGCCATGCTATGTGACACACTGTGACAGAGAACCTGCTGACTTCTGTCTGTGTGTTATAGAGGGTGACAAAGTAATGTACAGTGCAGTAAATCAATAGTTGCCAATATTCCAAAAAAGTTTTTAGGGACACCTTTTTTCTGTGTTTCCATAAAGTTGCTGTAGGCAAAGCATGTACTTTAATTGGGGGCGGCACATTCATTTATTATGGACGTGGTCCTACAAGAAGGTTAATCATGTGCTTCCATCAGGGATCTGACAGCAATGAAATAGTTAATCATGTCCAGCCACCAGGCCAGCAAAGATCTTCTAGCAATAATAAGGTTAATTATGGCTCTAACCACCAATAAGATCCCTGGTGGCTAGAGACATAATTAACTATTTCTTTGCTGTCAGATACCTGATAGAAGCACATGATTAACCATTGTTTTGATAGCCGATCCCTTGTGGAAGTGCATGAATATATATATATATAGCTATTAAAGGGGTAAATGTACATTTTCACCAGGGATCTGATAGCAATAAAATGGTTATTAATCATGACTTCCAAAATACAGATCTTCTACAAACAAAGGGTTAATCACACACTTCCAATCCATCTGCCAGCAATAAAAGGGTGAATGTCCAGTCACCAGGGATCATCTTCTAGGAATGAATGGACACAGCACCCTCTCGCCCCCAACAAAATACTGCCTGAAATGTGCCCCCCTTCTCTCATGACAACTCTGTGGCCAAACACCTCATCTCTATTACTGTAGTAGTTACCTTCACACCATCTTCTTCCACATTCGCTTATGCTGGCAGGAGTACAGTACGTGATGAGGGCAGACCTGGAGTGTTTTAGCTGCCCACTCGTGCATAGGCAATGCTTCTTTTCAGAACTTGAAGCCTATACCTGATTAGTAAAAACGTTCCCCTTCTGTACAGCGGCTACTAATGGAAGGGAGAGGTACTGCAAGTCTATATCAATAGACTGTCAGGCTGAGCTGCCGTGTGCTCGGCTGGAATTGGCTCACACATAAGCGAGTTCTGTATTTCCAGGATAACGGCCAGGAAAAAGATGGGACATTGAGAGCTTTCCCTCTCCTCCTGGACTCGGTCAGCTGCCTGCCTCTCCATCTCTCTCACGCTGAGAATCTGATTACTAACTACTGAATGGGGAGCTCAGAGCTGAATGAAAGAAGATCACTCCGCCGGGGTATGACAATGGGCAAGCTGCAGCGGGAGACGGCTGGGACTTTAAACAGCTGGGACATGTAGAGCAGGCATGGAATGCACTGCGCATGCGCCCGAAAATGAAAAAAAAGTCCCTCCACTCTCACCATTACAGATCACCATAGAGGGGCCCAGAAAATAGTAGTAATAATCCCCCCCTAAGCTAGAGGTAGCGGCTAAGTGGGGTGTAATTTAGAAAGCCTGTTTTTTAAAAATTCTGCACTGACTGTGAGGTTGCCCGGGCCCCCCTGCAGAGCTCAGTACTCCGGGCCCGGTACAACAGGGCCGGTTGTACTGGCTTATCAGCGGCCCTGCTTGGAGGAATTGTTTATTTGTATTTAAGAGCAGCGCTGATATTCACATAATCTACTATTTAAAGGAACACACCACCTTTATATCAGCAGCAGCCTATCACCATAAGTTATTCTAATTTCTACTTACCTTAGCGCGGGCACTTTCACATTTTAGTATGGTGTATGTTGGAAGAGACTCATTTATTCATCTATTCCTACGTTTGGCCTATCATAAACAGGATTTTCTGAGATCATTCCCCATTGCTTTTCTGCCATTCCATCCTTAATTTTTCACCATTTTGATTTTTCCATAGCCAGTCATTGCCTTTATTGGTAGTCTGTCCTCATTGGTAGTAGTCTTTACCCTATGGTTTGTTTTTATTTTATATTTAATATAGTGTATTTTGGACCCCAGTCATCTTAAATTACTAACATTTTTTAAAAACCTTTTTTTTTTCTTTCTCAACAACAATGGCAATAGTAGGCTCAGTCAGGCTTGCAATTTGTATATATTATCATTTATAATTATTTTTCATGATTTTTTACAATAACTTTAATAATTTTCATGCTTTGACGCCTTCATATAGGTAGCTGTTCTTTCCCAGCAAGTATCAACAACTGAATGTGTTGTATATAATATAATTATAATTTTCTACCATATTTCTTAATACCACTATCTTCAAATATCTAAAAGAAAAGGACTGAACAACAAATATACAGCAGATTTTGGGTGATTGTGTATATATACTATTTATTTTTATTTTTTTCCTCACCCATTGCGCAGTCCATCACCTTTGCAAAAGATAATTCCACGGCAACATTTATTTTGTGATGCCGGGGCTTGTTCATCTATAGTGACGCTATCATACAATGGCTTCCGGAAGCCCTCTGGGTCTGCAGGAGCAGGAAATTATGTCTGCGGTTCATTGCGGCCGGTATTCCAGCTTCCCGTTTTTGCCTAGCGCATATGACGCAACCTGGCATCACCGAAAGTGATGTTTGTGTGTCACAGGGCCAGCATCTGCAATACACAACGCGGTCACAACCTGGTGATTCAGCCTGCGTGCATTCCAAAGGCCAGCCGCCAGCTTTCAATGACGATCTCCATTACTATGAGTACCCTTTTAGCCCTTGCATTAGGTAATAACAAACACTTCACTCCCCTGAGGAAGAGGCAGGTCCTCAAAATGTGTTAGCCAGTCGCTGCAAAGACTTCATACCTGTGAGGCGCCTATCCAGATGCTACAACAATATTGATTGATATGCCTTTATGTCATCTTCGTTTGTGAGTATATATCTGCACTTACTCTAAATAACATTTTATTTTAGGTAATGCGCTAGGCCGGTGTTCCCTCTGTTTTTTTTCTTGTTACTAGGCAATAACAGCCTGGCGCCACCTGTACATCCCCGGTTCATTATACTGTACGTTCTATTGAACGTTCTGTGATGTGAGTATACCTTGATATGACAATTGCTTGGTGACACACAGTGCATTGATACTTGTAGGCCTTGAACTAAACATTTGCTTTTATTTTAAAGTTACAATTGTAAACCTAGTCTTTTAATTATATATATATATATATATATATATATATATATATATATATATATAGTACATATAATGTATATATAATGTTTTTTTGTGGTGCAAAAGATTCGCTCATGTGTATTTGTATGTGTATTTTTATTTAACCACCCACATGTCTTGATTCCATTAGCCCGCTCATTGTAGGTAGGGGCCTTAATTAGAGGTCACATGGGATTTTTGCATTATATAAAGATCAGCTACCTGCATTCCAAACTCAGCTCTGAAGAAGAGGGGACACCCCTCGAAACACGTCAGCTTTATTTGAACTTTTTTATTCCACAACTGTCCCTAGCCAGCAGACTTTGCGGAGTGGAGCATTCTGTGAACTTTGTACACACATTTTGCTTGACATTTTCATCCCATTTGTGAATATAATACCTATATTTTTTTAACCAATAAATTGTTGCAAAGGTAATGTGCTACGCTGGTGCGTCCTCTGTTTTTTTCTTTTTGTTCTATTTGGGTTTCCCTGACCTGTTATGAGTGGCAGCACAGCCAATGTGGGGGCTGAACCAGTGGAGACATACGTTTTCAATCAGCCGCACAGCAAGTTCTCAAGTGCAGAAATATTAGCTTCTTCTTTTCACTTTCATATGTATGTGAGAACATGCCGCTTTATTGATGCCCCCTTTAGGGGACAGGTCCATGATGTCCTGTGCTCCCATGTAATCATCAGTCTATTGGGCTGAATGACAATGGGTCTACATGCAATGTTTGTAACCTCCTGCACTGCCATTTGAATGCACAGTTAAATGGCTCACGTCAGATAACAATGCACCTAGGGAGTCTGTGCAAGACTTACCCACACCAAACTATGCCAAAGAAAAACGGAATGTCAGTGATAGATTTTTACATTTAGTTCTGATTCTGCTACTGATTTTCAGATTAAAAAAAAAAAAAAAAAAAAAAAAGGAAACGTCATGCAATTTTCCCCCTGTACAAACAATCTTGAGTATCTCCAATAGCTTTTTATGATAGCTATGCAATATGTGTCAACATCATAATTATTTTAATTAACTATGCATCAGCAAGCCCAGGAGACAGTCATAGCATTTACCTTCCTCTTCATTTACTCGGTTTATGATATTGGACTGAAATAACCCGGAGCTCCTTTGGCAGGCACATCCTAGAATGCAGCCTGTAATTTGCTTACTTGGCGTGAATGCCTAGATCTTCTATATGTCTGTGTGCAGTGAAGGATAGCAAATCTCTTTCTTGAAAAACTAAGCTTGCTGAGGAATCCTTAGCATCCAACACTGCCTTTTAAACCCAGTTATACCTCTGTTGAACACTTAGTCCAACATGTAAAACTTAAAGCCTTGATTGATGCTGTTCCTTATACAATGATCTTTTGATAGAAATATCATTCCACTGTAGCCAGGTTGTGCACGTTGACCATCATCTAACCTCTTATGTCCCTTAAGTTGTTTTTTCTTTTTTTTCTTAACAAAGTTTCAGATTTTTTTTTTTCTTTTAAAGATGGCAAGATCTAGGGGTTTCCCAAAGAAAGAATTCCATTTATCTGTAACAAATTGTGAATTAAAACTCTTTAAGAGACTATTAACTGCTTCAGCCGTCTCTACGCTGTAGCACAGCCAGGTTCTAGTTTCCCACCTCTCACTTCTGGTTGGGGCCACAGTACTGAGTTCAAATTGCTCTCTGATTGTAAAAAGAAAAGCCAATATAACAGTTTACATAAGTAGATCTCTCCATAACAATTCTGGAAAAACACGACTCTTGTCAAATCTTAACCCACAGCAATCTTCTCTTTGGCTTGGCTAATGAAAGACGGGGGGTACACGAGCATTCATGTTTTTCCTCTGCTCCATAAAAAAGTACCAATCAGAAATCTGCTAAACTTACCAGAAATGCTACAAGATAATTGTACGTATCTTCTTTAGAACTAATAAAAACTGTGAAGGGGTGTCTGGATACAACTAGATTGAATAATTTTGGTAATCTATGTAACGTGATTGAACAAAGATTACATAGTCAGATTGTAACATACTGTATGGTGAGCTTTAGGCTGGGTTCACACTTGCGCGATGAAAGACATCGCATGTGATTCTACAAACTGTATGGCTGAAATCACATTGTATTCGCACCAAAATGGTGCAGGACCCTTTTTTTGGTCCACACTGGAATCGGATTGCATGGGTGTTCACACTTATGCAATCTGATTCCTGCACCATTTGACAGTTCGCACTGCGATCTGCGAACCGATCTGGGGGTGTCATTAACTTTACATTGACACCCCCAGCAGGTCGCAGATGTCAGTGTGAATCAGTGTGCGATTCAGGTACGATGTGGGAACAACAATGAATCGCAGGGTTTCCCGCATCCCACCAATGTGAACTGGGACTCAAAGCCCAAAACCTAAAAGTCTCCTGTAACAATAATGAGAGTGTAAAACTAGTAGTACCCTAAACCAGTGGTCCTCAACCCTGGTCCTCGGGGCCCACTAACAGGCCAGATTTTAAGTATTACCTTGGGGAGATGCATGCTAGAATACTGCAATCACTGAGCAGCAAATTAGATCACCTGTGATGGAATTTAGTTATCTTGCAAACCTGACCTGTTAGTGGGCCCCGAGGACCGGAGTTGAGGACCACTGCCCTAAACAGTATGCAGACTCTGGAAAACCTCTTAAAGCAGCAAAGTAATTAAATCCCATTAGCAGCATGTCCCCTTACACCATAGCCTAGTTTAGAGTTTAACTCTAGTCATTTTTCATAATTGGTACTGTGATAAAGATATCTGCATACACACATGGCAAAACAATGTGTAAGAGAATAACAACCATTTTATTATAAACCATGCCTATGCTATAGCATTCAGCAGGTGAATTGGTCATAGTCCATGTCCTAAATGATATATGCATACCATTTTTATCATGTTTTATCTCTATCAAATCATAATTTCATTTAGGTAAATCATATGTTGGTTGTCAAATTGTAAAACCGTGACATCTGTATATATAGATATAAAATGAATAACTAGCATTAAGGGAGTGTCCCCTGAAGTATAATAAAACACTTCAGCTCTCTTACTTCACACCCCTCAGTCTTTTTTATTGGGTGGGGGTTGGCTCAGTAACACCTATGCGTAGGATCACAAAAAGATGCTGCTCTTGGCAGCTGAAGCACTCCTTTGACATCGAAACTGCTGACGATAATCTACGATAATAAATACTCTAAATAGGAAATTGGGAATTCCTACCTGATTGAAGAAAGCTACCATAATTTAAACTCGGTGCATTTCTGTCTGGGTGTAGAGGCAAGTGTCACAGACATTTCTTAAAATCCCAAATTGCTACAGCAGATGCTGTGAACAATGCATGTTTCCATTAAAACACATGGTGGCGGCTACTGTATGTGAAAGGGTTAACTGCACAGTTAACTAACCCAAGTGGCGATCACTCTCCATCTGCTAGTGCCTAAATTTATTCTATGAGCTGAAAAATGTCTGTGGAGGGTATAAATGAGACTATAACATTCAGGTGGCAGTGGTATGATCTGAGACTTCAACTTCCACCCCTCCTTTGTTTTTTTTTGGTTTGTTTTTAATACCTTGTAAAGAAATGTTTACTCACCTTAATGCACCTTCCATCTCCCTCCCCAAACCCTTTTCGAGTGTGGAAGACCAGTTGACCAGTAATGCAGATGTCCTCTTTTGTTGTTTTTTCCAGTGAGACTTCTCTTTTGGATCCTGAGAGGACACCACCACTGGACAACCAATAATGAGTGCTCAAGTCATGCAGGCTTTGCAGGCATCGACACTGACTCCAGTACACAGAAGAAGCGAGAGACTGGAACTTCACATGATCACAGATTTAGATGAGTGAAAGGGGCATCCAGTTTTGTTTTCCTAATGTTTGCAATTAATTATGCTGGCCATACATGGCTTGATTTTCTAACAATTGCTAAAAATGTAGATATAAAATGTTACAATTATAAAAAAAAGAAAATAATTCACTTTTTCCTAGCATTCTTGCTGACTTAATAGTAGTTTTGACACAATTTCAATGCATTGGTCAGCTGCTGCCATGAAAATGATCAAACATTTGTATTTATATATATATATATATATATATATATATATATATATATATATAGAGCGCTTTGGATGTGTAATCCCCATCCTCTGCCTTTAAAAAGTCCAGGACAGTTACATCATGTGCATCCCCAAACACGATTAAAACCTCTCCGATTAATCAGGTGATGATCTATACACAGTCCATGATTCCTGTCACCACACCTCTTGAGGAGCCGCTCCCTATGGATCTTGCACTCACCAGATCACTGTGAAAAAAACACCAAGCAAAGGGCCTTTTTTCCTATATATTCATCCAAAGATCTTCTTCCCATCAGAAGCCACTCTCGTGTCAGAGAAAATACAATCACATAGTGTAACTGCGTTTAAAAAGTTTATTTATCTCAAACTCCCCTGTTTAAAATGCACTTTCAAGATAAAACAAATCAATTGGCATGTAAACAACGTTCCTGTACACAGCACACTTCTTTTGCTCTTACCATCTTTCAGGTAGTGTGGAAGCAGTGAATCCCAGGCTGAGCTCAAAGCTGCTGCTGATTGTGGTCGCTGAGTGATCATGCCCTAACGCGTTTCGTCATCGACTTAATCAGAGGGCCCATCATAATCGGATGATTATATAGGGGAAAAAAACCCTTTACTTAAGGCCCTTTTTTCACAGTGATCTGGTGAGTGTAAGATCCATAGGGAGCGGCTACTTACGGGGTGTGGTGATGGGAATAACGGACTGTGTATAGATCATCACCTGATTAATAGGAGAAGTTTTGATCGTATTTGGGGATCCACATGGTGTAACTGTCCTGGACTTTTAAAAGCATAGGATGTGGATTACACATCCATAGCACTGCTAATGCTGGCTTCTATTGTGCATAGATATGACAAGTGCAGCATAAAAAATATTTTTTGAAGACCTTCAGGAAAACAAAATATTAGGAGAACATAAATAAATTGCAAGATTCAAACTACTTTTCTGAATAGAAGAAAGTTTATTAAAATATCATAAAAGCATTGGATAAGAAGAAACAAATCCTGGAAAGAAAGATACAGACCACAATAACTAATGACCTGCCTCAAAGCCCTGTTATACAAGGTTGGAGCTGTATTTATAAAGTTCAGTAGATGAAATGATGGATTAATGGAAAAGAAAGCAAGGACATATCCAACACAAAGGCAATCACAGGAATAATGAAAGAGTGACGCAAAGAAATGTTTCACAACACTAATTGATATACATCCTGACATTACAATAGCCCTTCAGAAGAGTTATTTAACCCCTTATGTGCAAGAGGGGGTTTATAGTAGAAATGGGAAACCTGTTACCCTTAAGCTGGGCAACTTTAAGTCCAGAAACTTCCTGCTGACTAGCTGCATTGAAGGTTTTAGCTCTTCAACTGCTGGCTGGTTTAAAGAGGGGTCATAGAGAGGAGCACATTGTATTTAGACTTTCTGTGGCTTGTCAAGAAAATCCATTTAAAGCTAAACTCCAGGCAAGCAGCCAACGCAGATTTTAAATACATTTGGCCTTGTTCACCGCGAGTGTACTCCAGCATACATCCGAGAGAGGGCCGTGCTTTCCCACACAGGGATGCAGAGATGTTCCATGCATCCCCATGCAGGCAAGGCATGTGCAGCTGCTGCATCTCTATCGACCTGCATGGGACTGCCTGAACACTGCACAGGCATAACTCCCAACTGTCCCTAATTTTGAGGGACTGTCCCTGATTTGGAAACAAAGTCCCTCTGTCCCTCTTTCCTCCTCATTTGTCCCTCTTTTTGGACTGATCTATATAGTTGTATATAAAATGCACTATTTATCTTACAAAATGTGTTTTCCAGTGCCAACCCTTTCATTCAACTTTCAAATTGCTGCATTTGTAAATTTCAAAAGCCAGTATAAAGGAATAGTAGTTGCAAAAAAAAAAAAAAAAAGCACTCGGAGCTTTACCTAATCATTTTTTTGTATATTTCTCCTTTAAGGGGGCGTGGCAAGGGGTGTGTCCTATGGCAGCATACTTTTGCTAATAGGTGTCCCTCGTTTCCATCTCAAAAAGTTGGGAGGTATGCACAGGTGTTCGGTGTATCCCCATGCAGGTAAACACAGTCCTCACTTGGGTGTATTCTGTAGTACGCCCTTGTGAATGAGGCCCAAATGTCCAGGCTGTTCATCCAGTCTGGGGATACATACATCTGTGCCAGACAATACAGCCAGATCATCCCTAAATGCAGCAGCAGCATCAAAGCTTGATACAGTACATACCTCCAGCCTGCTGATTGGACAGTGCAGGAGCAGCAGAACAGTGATGAGTCATGGTCACACTGCTCACTCTACTCCTGCCAGCACATATGCATTGTATTACAACCTGATTGGCTCACAGTGTTGACTCTCCCAGTCTCAGTGAATCTGTAAGGTGGATTACAGGAGGCTGATATCAAGGTAAATTGCAAATTAGTTGCTTTTCAAAATATATTTACTGACTTTTAATGAATAAATAACTGCATTAATTGGTGCTTCCATATCTGCCCGAAGTTTAGCAGTGAAAAAGTCACACAGGCTTGGGCTTAAAGCGTAACTCCACTTTTGTTGAGAAAAAAACATTCCCCTCTGGGTGATCTCTGTACATTACATGGATTTTAGCAAACTTTTTTGCAGATTCCTACCTTTTGTTATTCTGAAGAAATAATTGTTTGTTCCTCTGTGCCTCTGTGCTGAGTGGGTCTAATGGGAGTGGTTTTATAATTATCTAACAGCTGTGGCAGCTGCAGAACTCCAATGAGGAAAGCGGCAGGGCCTGCATCCCTTTAGACGTGTTCCTATTGGGAGTATCTCACCAAAAATTACATTTTTGTTGCAGGGGATGTCAGAAATCTGACTTGTATCTTAGGCAGACTTCTGGGAAAATCAGTGAGCCAATCACACAAGCAGGAAATGATGTTTCTGGGGTGTGGTCAGTATACATTCTGTGTACAGAACAGCTCCAGGTAGACATATTGCATTGCATTTTCAGAACAGCTGCAGATTGAAAAGGAAAGGTCATTTTTAATATCATTCAATTACAATATGATTTGTGTCGCAATTTTATACGCTATATTATTTTTTCTTTACTTGCTATTTTTATTTCCCCCACGAAAGTGGAATTAAGGACCATGTCTTACGATACTGTTACTGACGACAACTTGCCAGCAACTTGCTTGCTATAAAGGGCACTTGCCCTCAATAGGTCAATGCAGTGACATTTTGCAGTGCTTGAGGGACTGACACTTTGCGAATTTGGCTTTGCGAATGTTTCACTGTGAAAGCAAGTATTTTCACTGCACTTTTTAGCAATCCTATAACTAGTGACAACCTACCAGCAACAGTATGGCTAACAGGGATTGCAGATGTGCCATGGCCCTTAGCAAAATATTAGGGGGGTAAAAGGTTGTTCCTCTTTTGATTTTTCTATTTATATTTTTTTCTTGTTTAAGGCTAAAGTACATAGGTTTCTAGCTGCGTGCTTGCTGATCTGATGCGGTTTGCAGGACTCGTTGAACTGTACAGGAAGTGCTCCTTCCATGTGCAGTGAAAGGCAATGTCCTGTCCACTTGCATCAGCTTGTTCAGTAGCAAGCACACTGTTCATAGAGTAAAATTCAGTCAATGACTAGTATTACATCAACTCCGGTAAGCCAGAAACTGTGCATCTGGAATCACAGTGTTATAGAGGTGTAGCCAAACATCAATGTACATTTATGCTGTCAGTCAGGGATCTGCACAGGTTTCTCGCATGCACTCCAAGATCAACCACAATTGATCTATTATATGTATTTAACCTACAGATGCAGATCCATTTTCTATTTATGAAAAAAAAAAGTTAGCATTGCTAGGCAACCACAAAGATTTGTTAAGATGTTGAAAATATCTTGGTGAATGATTACAAACCCTTCCAGTGCTTGATTGTGACCAATATGAAGCCATACCATAGCTCCCAACTGTTTCTGATTTTGATGGACCTTCCCTGATTTGGAATAAAGTCCCTCTGCCCCTCTTTCCTCCTCATGTGTCCCTCATTTTGGTCTGATCTATATAGTTATATTTAAAATGCACTATTTATCTCTCAAAAAGTGTTTCCCAGTGCTAAACCTTTAATCCTTTTTCTAAATGGCTGCATTTGTAAATTTCAAAAGCCAGGATAAAGGAAAAGAAGTGGTAAAAAAAATGCACTTGTGGGTTGAACTTTTCATTTTTTTTGGTACGTTTCCCCTTTAGGGGGCGTGGCATGGGTGTGTCCTATGTCTACATACTTTTGCTAATATGTGTCTCAAAAAGTTGAGAGGTGTGCCATACCTTGGCATCCCTACTCCATACCGAGACTAAAGATATGCCTTGCAGCTTAAGAAAGATAATTGGGCTAACCTCAGATATGGGCTAACCTCAGTAATGAAAGTAGAAAGATATGTGCCTGATTGTCAAACAGCAAGGAAAGAAGATCCATATGGATAATGGCAGCAATGATGCAATTATGCGTTTCTTGTACAATCACTTTCTTTGTAGCTGCCTTAATATACTGTAGGAGTTTATTACAGTGTAAGATTATCCATTACCTTGGATGTCCAAATCGGTTGCAGTACAGACTGGTTAAAAATAACCTTTGGGTGGTTTAATCTAAGATCAGCCTAAAGCCTAAGTTCACATTGAATGGCCATTTAAATGGTTTGTTTGGGCAAAGCAAATCTTCCTGTGAATGGCCGAGCAGTGCTCAGCCAAAATCTATTTTGTTCTGGGAGTGGGACGGGAAATCCCCATCCCACTGCTGGAACACAGAGCTGTATACTGTATGTAGCTGAGACTACAAATAGGCTTGGCCCAAAATAACTATTTAAAGGGACATTAAACATGAAATTAGGCTTTAGGCTGTCCTTAGATCAAATCAAACAAACGTTCTTCTTAAAGGGTAAGTTCACCTTTACAGAAAATCTGTACTTACACGGGACCCCCTTCCTCATCTCCCTGGTCCCACTGACCTGGAGTCCCGCGATCACCCGCTGTGAGACATCGGATCGCCGCTTTACTGGTCCGGGGATTTAAAATCCCCGTGGCTTAATCTCCTAACCGTACCTTGCTGCATGTACGGATAGGGAACATTCTAATTAGTTGACCAATGAGAACCTGCCTAGCCTGTCCTGTCAGCGATGGAGAAGAGGAGAGAAAGCCACCGATTTCAAATCCCCGAACCGGTAAAAGCGGTGATCCGGTGTCTCACAGCGGGTGATCGCGGGACTCCAGGTCAGCGGGACCGGGTGGAGAGGAAGAGGGTCCAGTGTAAGTTCACCTCACAGATTTTCTGTAAAGGTGAATTTACACTTTAACCTGTCTATTCTGCAGCAATTTGGACACCAAGGTGATGGATAAACTTACACTGCATTAAGCTCCTATATTGTGGCACAAAGGAAGTAATTGTACGAGAAACAGAAAACTGTGCCATTATGGACATCATACATATAGATCTTCCTTCCTTGCTGTTTGATGAGGTTACATACATTTAAAGTGTTACTAAACCCTGCATTCACTATATCTGGTATCCCACAGTACACAGAACATGGAAATGCAATCATTTTAGTAAATATAAACTGCTAAATACATTTTCTCATCAGCATCATAAATCAGTTTTGTGACTTCTATCAGTGTCTGGCCGAGCACTGTTTAAGCATGTAGGAAGAGTTTTTATTCTCCTCTGACTGTCCTATGAGGCTGCATTTTTCCCTGACCCTCTGTCTCGACAGTGCTGTTTGGCCCTTTGCCGATCACATGCATTCTCCCAAAAGAAAAAACTCTCTAGAGATACACACCAAACTGAGCATGTGCAGAGTGCTAGGTGGGCTTTGTACTGTCAGCAGATGGATTGGGAGAAAGGGAGGATCATAGAAGACAGGATCAAACAGCCTTTTTACACAATGTGGAGTAACCCTTTAGGTTCCACAGTGAGCATAACAAGCATGCTTTACTGCATATACAGACACATTTTACTGTTGCACTTTAATACAGAGTGCCCAAGAAGTGTACCTGTTAGTGCAGTAAATAGTTTGATTGGGCCAGCTTGTCCCAAAGGAACTATATGAAGGGACATTAAACACGTAGTTAGGTTTTACATGACAGCTTTATGGTGCAAGATACAGAGGATCTGCACAAGAGCAGCTAATGATGAAGAGAATATAAACAACCAAGGAGACTACACCTGCTGGTCAAGAAATTGCTGGGGTGGGAGGTATTGTTCAGTCTAGCTTGGGAGGGTTGCAGGGAATGGGTAAATGGCTGATTAATTAAAGAATGAAATGGACTTCAGGCAATGCAACAAAAGGAAATAAATATACCATAGGTGGAGAATAAGGCAGGCCATATATGATGGGATTTTCCTTCCAGCAACCACGGGTTACAGGAAAGAAAATTGCTCCTGTATTGATGGGGGAATCCCTCATGAGGAGCTACACAGAGAGAACACCGTGATTATTGTTAGCGGCTATAGCCACTGGAAAAAATTGCATGTAAAAATCTGACATGCTGGTTGTACCCCAGTCGATTAATGGACCAACTTGGTTACAAACAGCCTGCCCATAGATGGTTCAAATCTCAGCTGGTCCCTGCTGAATAGCTTTAGTCATTAGGGATAAGACCAGGGGGTAGAACAATAACATTAGCCTGTAAGGACACGTCCTCAACTGACTTTGAAAATTCAGATTACATTAATCCCAATAAGCAAATTATTAGAAAACACATTCTCTCCTTGAATTCCCATAATGAAAATGGAACATCATTATTTATAATATTGTCCCTGTAGACTAGAGTTGTGAACAACTGATGTTGGACTTCACCATTAATTCAAAGGCAACATGTCTAGACAGATCCATCCTAAATGACCTCTACATTACTCTTTGCCCAACGTTCTCTCATGATTAGAACTCTTAAAAGCACATGAAGGTTTGGAAGTCACAGATAGGTGGTGTTCCCATGATCTTCTTGTATGCAGAAAAATTTGGCTTAGCCTCCAAGGTTGTCATTTATTGCATGCAAAATTCAAGCCATTGAGAAATACACAGCAACTTACAGGAGTAGTCAAATCACAATACCAAGCTCTCCTATTAACTGATGAAACCAAAAGGGCAGCAAAAACTAAAATAAATATAGTAAAAATATAAAACTTGCACTGCTCCTTTGGTTATCAGGCAATTGTTTCCCTAAGACATGGCAAAGCAGAATATATAAATAAGATTTATTAAAGGAGAAGTCTTAGATGCTTTATGTTCTTTCATACTGATAGTATAATTCTGAGCATCGCCCCTTTGCTCACTGAAGGATGCTTTAGGCTAGAAAGATCTATAGAAGCCTTAAGATATGCAGTGTGCCTCAGTTTGTCTATGACTGTAGCCATAGTGCGCTGTACTCCCATCTTCCCAATGCTGCTGAATGCTTTTCCTTCAAGGCCCATCAATTCATTTTCCACTTTGAATATCCACTCCGTATATCTTCTTGCAAAAGAGCCAAAAACACCTCTAAAATAATTAGTTAATTCTCTGAAGATTCTGTTCTCCCAATGGCGTTCAGCTCTGTAATGAAAGTGCTCAAACGATTCCTAAAGTGTCCCTCTAGGGTTCCTCTGATCAGCACTAATTGACGCAGTTCTCTGTAATGCGCCCGTCCGTATCCATCTGCCTTATGTTTTTTGATAAGTTGATTGTCACTTCTTTCTTAGGGATCCTTTTGCTGTCTCTTTTGGCCTGCAGAAATAAAACATGAGTTCATAATGAAGCAGACAGTGAGATAATTGATGCATTACATAGAAAAAAAGGATGTAGATGCAGTTCAGTACATGGGCAGAATGCTGGCTTAAGCTGGCCATACATGGATCGAAACTTGTTCAGCAGGAGCTGATTAAATTTCAATCCATGTATGGGGTGGCTGCTTGTACACAAGTTGATCTATCGGTCTACTTGTGTATAACCAACCTGTCGGGCTTTTCCTGATCAGTACTACTGGATATAGCTGACAACACTAATCATTGTATTCTATGGGGAAGACTCCTAGCTGTCAGAATAGCTCAATGGGGAGGATTCTCCCATTTACCTTGAACGTGTGGATGGAGGAATCAGCTCTTTTTTTTTATTTTCCATTCAACCCGCTGGTTGAAGGAAAAAAATGAATGGCTAGCCTTTGTGGTTAGAAATGTAGCTTTGCAGTATGGGGGCAATGCCTTCCACTGGTCACTTACATTATATTATTAAAAGTTGTGGGACACCTGCCTTTACACACACATGAACTTTGATCTCATCCCAGTATTAATCCGTAGGGCTCAATATTGAGTTGGCCCATATAACAGCTTCAACTCTTCTAGGAAGGCTGCCCACAAGATTTAGGAGTGGGTCTATGAGATTGTTTGACCATTCTTCCAGAAGCGCATTTGAGAGGTCAAAGAAGGCCTGGCTCGCAGTCTCTGCTCTAAGTCATCCCAAAGGTGTTCTATTGGGTTGAGTTCAGGACTGTCAAGTTCCTCCACCCCAAACTTACTCATCCATGTCTTTATAGACTTTGCTTTGTGCACTGGTCCAAATTAATTGGTGGAGGGGGTGTGGTGTTGTTTTTCAGGGGTTGGGCTTGGCTCCCTAGTTCCAGTGAAGGGAACTCAAGGCATCAGCATTCCAAGACATTTTGGACAATTTCATGCTCCCAACTTTGTGGGAACAGTTTGGTGATGGTCCCTTCCTGTTCCAACATGACTGCGCACAAGTGCACAAAGTAAGGTCCATTAACACATGAATGAGCGAGTTTGGGGTGGAGAAACTTGACTGGCCTGCACAGAGTCCTGACCTCAACCTGATAGAACACCTTTGGCATAAATTAGAGCGGAGACTGTAAGCCAGCTTGTTCCTTGTCAGCACATGGGCATGCAGCACACCTGATATGCTCCTAGTGCTGCTCACTCTATCAGTCTGAGTGCTGCTGTACAGGAGATAAAAATAGACTGATATTAAGTCAAATTGCATTGTTTGCATTTAGAAAAATATATGTAATTATGCTTTAAGAATTTCAGAATAATATTAACCACTTAAGCCTGGAAGATTTTACCCCCTTCCTGACCAGGGCCTATTTTGCGATTCAGCACTTCGTGAATTTAACGGACAATTGCGCGGTCGTGCGACGCTGTACCTAAAAAAATTTGACGTCTTTTTTTTCCCACAAACAGAGCTTTCTTTTGGTGGTATTTGATCACCTGTGTAATTTTTTGATCATGCACTATAAACAAAAAAAGAGCATCAATTTTTCAAAAATAACAATATTTTTCACATTTTTTTATGTGAAATTCCCCCCCAAAAAAATGTAAAAATCTAAATTTTTTAACATTTTAGGCCAATTTGTTTTATGCTACATATGTTTGGTAAAAAAAAGTCGCAAAAAGCGTATTTTGATTGGTTTGTGCAAAAGTTATTGCGTTTACTAACTAAGGGAAAGATTTTTGTCATTTTTGTTGTTTTTTTTTTTTTAACTAGTAATGGCGGCGATCTGCGATTTTTTTTGCGGGACTGCGACATTGCGGCGGACAGATCGGACCCTTGACTGACATTTTTGACACTGGGGTTACCAGTGACATTACTACAGTAGTCAGTGCTATACATATGCACTGTTACTGTAAAAATTACACTGGCAGTGAAGGGGTTAACTTTATTTGAGAGGGAGGGGTTAAGTGTGTCCCTAGGGACATGTTTCTTACTGTGATTGGATGTGGCTTGATGTGTAAGAACAGAGATCAACGGTCCTACATAGTAGAACCGTGTGATCTCCATTCTTACACAGGGAAGAATGACAGGCGGCTTTGTTTACATTAGCCGCCTGCTTTTCTTCTGGTGTAACGGACGATCGCGAGTGCCCGGCGGACATCGGGTCCACCGGGCACACGTGCGGGGGGGTCCGTGACCGAGCGGGAGCCTCACAGGCTAGCGACGTAGCCCTACGTCGCTTTGCCTGTGAGGGGCTGACCGCCGCAGTAAATAGTCGTGCGGCGGTCGGCAAGTGGTTAATATAGGTGTCATTTATTAATAAATAAATTTACAATCAGGAAACCATTTTTGCACAGTGTCTTTTTACAAAATTTGGAATATTCAGCTTTCCCGAATCCTGTGGTTGCACCCAGCAATGTCACCGGTTCCAAAATAAAGTGGTTGCAAACTGGTGTGCAAGGTAAATATTTTTCACAATTTTCTTTTGATGGTATTGTTTTTATGCTTTCAGTTAGCTTTTTTTTGATATTCAGGTGGTAAGGTCCACTTTAACTTTCCAGCATCTACCAAAAACTTATACAGCAGTTTTTGATAGCATTTTTATGCTTCTGTTTAAGGTTTGAAAAGGTTAGTAATTAAGCTTATAATAGATTATCATATTATTCTGACTATCTGTTATTAGATTATTAGTGACATTGGCTAAATACAGGGTTTTCTAGTATGTTTGGATACAATAAATATACCAGCTCACATTTGCTATATTTAACCACTTCCCCAATTCAGTAACTATTCTATAGGTCAGTGATGGCAAACCTTGGCACCCCAGATGTTTTGGAACCACATTTCCCATGATGCTCATGCAATCTGCAGTGTAGTTTAGTATCATGTGAAATGTGGTTCCAAAACATCTGGGGTGCCAAGGTTCGCCATCACAGCAATAGGTCATCATCAATTCTTGAAACTGTAAACTGTACATTAGAATTGCTATTTGTGGGTTCATATCGGAGTCAAAAACATGAAAGAAGTTCCTCTTTCTCACTCTGATAAAAGAACATTTTGGCTAGACTTGACCACTAAATTGTACCTGTGAGCATATTTTTGAAACTTGCTGAGCTGCAGAGCCTTCAAAAATGGGTCCCTTTTGGGCTAGTAGGACTGTCTACAGTGATGTACAAACGTTAAGGTGCATGGTGAAGAATTGTGGAGTCAGAGCTAGAAGACTACAAAGCTGGTTGGTACTTGGACTTTCAGGGTGGCAGGGCCAATATACCAAGCTAATATGGTGCATGCTGGTACTGGGAGGTGCCTGCAACTCATGGTATAGTTTTGAAAACAAAATGCTCACAAGTTTGCTTTAATGCATCAACATGAATTCCTGTAGGTGTAAAGAAAAGAAAAAAAAATGGAGGAAAATTGGACTCTGAAGGCGCTCTTGAACACGACTCTTCATCTTACTTGATGCTCTGCTTCTGACTCACTGTACTGTGTTGGAGAGTCTCTTCAGAACTCAAGTGACTAAGGCACCTCTGTTCCTTTTTCTACAGAAGTAAATATCTGCAACTCAGTATTTGCACATGAAGTATAACAGTCACAAATTCCCTTAATAATTGCCACACCAGCACTGTAGCTTTCAGATATTAATAGTCAGAAAATGCCCATAAAGTGGCAGATGCACCTATAAGTGGATGTAGTCTTTAACAAGACAAAGATGTATGAATCACTGATCAGAAAGTGTGTAGGCTTCTTTTAAAAAGATCATTTATTTAACAAATTTCATGATGAATGGTCACTTTTGCAAATACACGATTTAGCACAAACTCTATTGCTAGATAAAGGGTACAGAAGAGAATACTGAGAGGGGTAATTAAAAATAATGTGTATCATTTCAGATAATTACTGATCAAACTTCAAACAGGAGAATAAAAAGACATTATTTTATGAAAAGGGTATCAATTCAAAGAATATATTAAAACATTGTTAGGAAGTAAAAAAAAAAAAAAAAAAAAATAGCATAAAATGTCCCACAAAACTATACATACAGTATCTCACCAAAGTGAGTACACCCCTCACATTTTTGTAAATATTTTATTATAACTTTTCATGTGACAACACTGAAGAAATGACACTTTGCTACAATGTAAAGTATTGAGTGTACAGCTTGTATAACAGTGTACATTTGCTGTCCCCTCAAAATAACTCAACACACAGCCTTTAATGTCTAAACCACTGGCAACAAAAGTGAGTACACCCCTAAGTGAAAATGTGCAAATTGGGACCAATTTGACATTTTCCCTCCCCAATGTCATGTGACTCAATAGTGTTACAAGGTCTCAGGTGTGAATAGAGAGCAGATGTGTTAAATTTGGTGTTATTGCTCTCACTCTCTCATATTGGTCACTGGAAGTTCAACATGGCACCTCATGGCAAATAACTCTCTGAGGATCTAAAAAAAGGAATTGTTGCTGTACATAAAGATGGCCTAGGCTATACAAAGATTGCCAAGACCCTGAACCTGAGCTGCAGCACATTGGCCAAGATCATATAGCAGTTTAACAGGACAGGTTCCACTCAGAAAAGGCCTTGCCTTGGTTGAGCGTCATATCCAGAGGTTGTCTTTGGGAAATAGATGTATGAGTGCTGCCAGCAATACTGAAAAGGTTGAAGGGGTGATGGGTCAGCCTGTGAGTGCTCAGACCATACGCCGCACACTGCATCAAATTGGTCTGCATGGCTGTCATCCCAGAAGGAAGCCTCTTATAAAGATGATGGACAAGAAAGCCCGCAAACAGTTTGCTGAAGACAAGCAGACTAAGGACATAGATTACTGGAACCATGTCCTGTGGTTTGATGAGACCAAGATAAACTTATTTGGTTCAGATGGTGTCAAACGTGTGTGGTGGCAACCAGGCGAGGAGTACAAAGACAAGTGTGTCTTGCCTACAGTCAACCATGGTGGTGGGAGTGTCATGGTGTGGGGCTGCATGAGTGCTGCTGGCACTGGGGACCTACAGTTCATTGAGAGAACCATAAATGTCAACATGTACTGTGACATACTGAAGCAGAGCATTATCCCCTCCCTTCGGAGGCTGGGCCATAGGGCAGTATTCCAACATGATAAAGACCCAAACATACCTCCAAAACGATCACTGCCTTGCTAAAGAAGCTGAGAGTAAGGGTGATGGACTGGGCAAGCATGTCTCTAGACCTAAACCCTATTGAGCATCTTTGGGGCATCCTCAAATGGAAGGTGGAGGAGCGCAAGGTCTCTAACATCCACCAACTCCGTGATGTCGTCATGGAGGAGTAGAAGAGGACTCCAGTGGCAACCTGTGAAGCTCTGGTGAACTCCATGCCACAGAAGGCAGTGCTGGAAAATAATGGTGGCCACACAAAATATTGACACTTTAGGCCCAATTTGGACATTTTCACTTAGTGGCGTACCCACTTTAGTTGCCAGCAGTTTAGACATTAATGGCTGTGTGTGGGGTTATTTTGAGAGGACAGCAAATGTACACTGTTATACAAGCTGTACACTCACTACTTTACATTGTAGCAAAGTGTAATTACTTACACAGTGTTGTTTACTTATAACAGTGTTGTCACATGAAAAGATATAATAAAATATTTAACCTCCTTGGCGGTAATCCCGAGCGTGACTCGGGGTTGATTTTTCATATCAGGAGCGGTAACCCCGAGTCACGCTCGGGGTGGATTGCAGAGAGCGCAGCGGTGTTCTCTTACCTTATCCTGGCGATCCAGCGATGATCTCTCATTGCTGAGATCGCCAGCCGAGAGTCCCGCCGCTCCTCCGTCCCTCCGTCGGTGTGATCACTTCCTAGTTCCGTAATGCTGCATGGGAGCGGAACTAGGGAGGGAAATTCAAAAAAAAAAACGTTGCACAAAACACAATTTATATTATATATATATATATATATATGCGCATATATATATATATATATATATATATGCATATATATATATATATATATATGTATATATATATATATATATATATATATATACACACACACACACACATATATATATATATATATATATATATATATATATAAAATGATATTATTGATTCAATTATAATTCATGCGTTATATATTATATATATATATATATATATATATATATATATATATATATATATATATATATACACACATATATCTATATATAATATATAATGCATGAATTATAATCTAATCAATAATATAATTTTATTATATATATTATATATTAAATAATAAAATAATATTATTGATTCGATTATAATTCACGTGTTTGTGTTTCAAATTTATCACATCTGGGATGTCTACTAGAGTCTTGTTTTGGTCAGGTTTAAGTCAGTAATTACTAAGAATTGTAGGCCTATAATACATAACGCCAAATTTCCATGAAAACAATTGTACCGCTTTTGGTATGTAATTCCTGACATAATCATACCGCCAGGGAGGTTAAAAAATGTGAGGGGTGTACTCAGTTTTGTGAGAAGATACTGTATAATATACGTATATGATAAGTAAAAAAGTACACATATCTGATTATGATAATAATAATAATAAAACTAAAAAGATATAAATTCATATTATTGTTCATATCATAGGAGAGTACAAATTAAGCACTGGTAATTAAAACGTTGTGTGCACTATAGAAGGGACAGAGGATTCCAAGAAATATACTCTCTAGAATAAAACAATAATATGAATTTGTATGTTTTAGCATTTTTATTGTTTGCAGATATTTATACATTGACTTATTCTAATGTATGCATAGTATTGTGGTTTATTTTATTTTAAGAATGTATATTAAGTATGTTATTTTTAAGAATTCTTTTCATATTTACTAGCAAGTTTTTACAGTTTTTTTTTTTTAATTGAGATATTTTTATAAGGTAATATTTTTCTATACAGCTACTGTAAATTTGACATTTGATCTGTAATTATCTGAAACACAAATTTTATTTTTATTTACTCCCTCCCAATATTTTTCTTTGTACCTTTTTTTTTCTATCTCGCTGCAGTATATGCTGCACCGTGCTTTTGAAGAATCTATGATTTCGACATATTTGTCTCTTTGAACACTTTATCCACTTATAGCTGTCTCTGCCACCTTATGGGCTTTTTTTGACAATTCATATCTGTATTATCTGATCTTCTCAGAAGGGAACTGGAATTGGGCATTCTTAAGCACTGAGTGAGGCCTTCACAACCAATGCATGGAAACAAATACACCATTCATTTCATTGTCCAAACGAACCTAGACGTGAGTAATTTCATGGCAACATTTCTTTAAAGTACTATATTCTCCTAATTTTCAAAACACTGTACCATAAGGGATCACCTGTCTTTCCTAACATCTCCTTTCTTATTGTTATTGTGTGCTGTTCATGTTCTTCTTTTTTCTGAGAGCAACAGTTAGAATGAAAGAGCTGGAATTTAATCAGCTGAGCTTCACACAGAACATCATTGTTTTTGTAATTATTTTTGAGATGCTACAACAGATAAGCATTATTTATTGGTCTATCTCTCATGCTTTTAGTCTCTTCATTAATCTCGACACAGCCTTTTTCCTGCCTTCTGTTCATTCACTTGCCTAGTTAAAGGACTAAATATCCAAGAAAGCCAATGATGTTCCCAAAATTGCCTATGGAGCCCACAAAAGCAGATACATAGTTGAATAGAAGGTAAGGTTGAATAAAGACACCAGTCCATCTAGTTCAACCTGAGTGTGTGTATGTCATGGTGTTCGCTAAACACATCTAAAAGTTTTTTCAATTTATCTATATGCCCCCAGTGCTGTATCTTGGCCTAGGCCCACAAGGCCCAGGCCTAGGGCGGCACTTTGCAGGGGGGCAGCAAAAAAGCTGCTCCCTGCACGAAAAAAAAAACAGCCTCCTCCCGAGTTCCGCACGAAAAGGGTCCCCGCTGGCTTGGACTACACTTTTAGTATAGTGCGAATCTTATGGGGTGAATTGGGCCAGAGGGCAGAGTCCAGGAGGCAAATCAGTCTGGCACCCCCATAAAGAGGTCAGTGATGAGGCTGCACCGATAAGGCTACACTGATGGGCACTGATAGACTTGTGGTCTGTGGTTCACAGATGACAGGGCGGGTCATAAACAGTAAGGGGTGTGGCCTTTACAGGTAGGGGTGGGTCATATGTAAATTAGGGGGTGCACAAGTTTAGTCAGGCCTAGGGCAGCAAAAAAACAAAATACACCACTGTATGCCCCTCGCTGACTCCACCAGCTGTGAAAGGGATTTCCACATCCTTACTGCTCTAAGGGCTCATGTACACAGGGCGGTTGAAAACCGTTTCTAAATGCTGAAAACTGACAGCTGGAAAACAATGGTGTAAAATGTCCATTTTACAGCTTTCGTATACCATGTTTATGCCAGTTTAGCAGCGGTTATGAGCGTCTGAGGCTAGAAGCGTTTTTTAAAGATAAACTCAAGAGACCCTCCAAAATGCCCTCAATGCATGAAAAACAAGTAAATTATTAACTATTTCAGCCATTCTGTGAGAGAAGAGAAAGCAGTGTGCTTGTAGATAGATGTCTTATTTTTTGTGTTTTCACTTAGGATCCCATCATGAGCAAGAAATGTTCCTGATGTTGCTGAGGCTTCGAAGACGTAGAAAATTGCGTGAGAGGACCAGAGTTTGTCTCTACTGGACTCATCCATTGATGCAGGCAACAGCATGTGGTGAAATGTGTGTTTTTTCAACATTTTTATTTGTTGAAAAATTATCAGAAAATTTTCCCCCCTTTTAAAATGCTTATAAACGCAATCGCGGATAAACACAGTTTATTGTGGTTACATGCAGTTACACGCAGTCACAAGCATTTGGTGTTTGAAATTCAGGTAAACTACAGTCCTGAACTTGATTTTTCTGCTTTCAAAAAAATGCCTGTAACCTCAACTGGGTTGCTGAAAAAAATGCCCAACTGCTCCTAAACTTCAGTTTAGCAGCTGTGGTGTATATAAAGAACCCCTTACACAGTTTAAGAACCTTTCTCGTTCAAATCCATTGTGTGGCCGCGTGTCTTCTTTAGAGACCTTAGGTTAAATATATTCCTCCTAATGCTAGTGACCGTTTAATGATTTGTATATTGGCATTAAATCCTCTCTTAAGCATCTCTTCTCCAGGGAGAATATGTTTAATGTTTGAAGTGGTTTCTCATAACTGAGGTCCTCCAGCCCCCTTATTAGCTTTGGTGCCCTTCTCTGGACCCTTCTCCCTTCTGGACTCTCCTCCCTTCTGGACCCTTCTCCCTTCTGGACTCTCCTCCCTTCTGGACCCTTCTCCCTTCTGGACTCTCCCTTCTAGGACATCCTCTCTGGGGACTGGAGACCAGAACTAGATGGAATACTCAAGATGTGGACTCTCAGATCCTTTTCCATCCTGGATTCCCCCAGAGTTTCTCCCCCTAGCGAGTAACTTGCATTTACATTTTTAGATCCCAAGTGCATTACTTTACATTTTTCAAAATCAAACCTCATCTGCCGTTTAGCTTCCCACCTTTCTATTTTATCTAGGTCTTCTTGTAAAATAACAATATTCCAAGGTGTATAGAGAGCTGAAATATATGCTGAAATCACACTACGGGAGGCATCATTACAAAAGTGTAGATCATTTACTGTAACATAAGTTCATAAGGGTCCTGATGAAGCAGGGTATCTAGTAAAACATGTCGACTGACTAGTGGCCTTGAGTACCCTCAACTGAGTCTTCTTTGTATAGTGATTTACCATTGTAAGCCCTTGGGGGCAATCTTTTAATACTAAATATTGTAAAAAAAAATTTGCAAGTTTTTATTAATTGTATTTATAGGTTTTGTCATGCAATATTAGAGGCTATCAGAGGATTTTATGATATATGGTCTTCTAGTAAAGCTGGTATATTTTGTTGTGAAGTTATTGCCCTGCTTAGTTTTGCATCATCAACAAACATTGAGACACCAAACATTATCCGACAGAAAAAAAGGTGCCAATAATGGCCACTAAAAAATGCATGCAAGTTTGTTGCGCTTTAACCTAAATTTTGCCGTGATTTTCATAGGTCACGTAACTCAAAAACTGCATCAAAATTGCAACACAGGTGCATTTTTAATGCTTTGGCCATGTTTTCAATGAATTTCAATAGGGAAGTGGGTTACACCACAACAGACCAGTGTGAAGACATACACAGAATTTAAAGGGATGCATTTTTCTTGCGTTTTTCTTGCACTTTTTTTAACGCAAAAGCACTTCAAAAACTGGTAATTAAAAAGTAAAATATAATACAGTTATATATGAAAAATATATATATATTTGTAAAACTGTCCGTTTCGGTTCTTGCAAAGCGCTTCCTGAATTTTTGGTTTTGGTCCAGAATTTTATTTCAGTGCACCACTAAAATCATTTATGAACATGTTGAACAGAATTTTATCTAGGACAGAGTCCTGGGGTACATTGCCCACAACTTCAGACCATTCAGAAGCTATGCTATTCACCACTTTCTTGGTGCACTCCTGTAACCAGTTTTTTATCCAGGTACAAATGATTTTTATCAATACCAAGAGATCCTAATTTGTACATTAAGCATTTATGGGGCACTGTATCAAATACCTTAGTGAAATCTATAAAAACTATATTTATAGGCCCTCCTCTGTTCAAATTACTGCTCACCTCCTCATAGAATGGTTAATGTTAGCATGTTCTTTTTAATGCCTAGTAGTTGTCTCTAGAATGTTCTTGGAAAACGGTAATGATTTTTTGTTGCTGCAGCAGAAGGTGCACAAGTATTTGCTTCATGCAACATTATCAACTTTAAGACAGCTTGTGGCAGATTTACTGCGGCAGGCTACCTCTCCTACGCGAACCGACGTAGCCCTATGTCGGTCACGTGCATGGTGCTGGGGGGTGAGCGTGCGCCGCCGGCAGCGCGATCCCGCCCCCACTAGGCAGCGTGGATGCCGATGCACGGGGCTGGTGGCCGCAATTGGCGCTGGGCACCCGCGATCACTCGCTGCTGAGAGAGAAGGACGGGCAGCTGTTCTAAATACAGCTGACCATTCTTCTCTCTGAAATGATCACAGAGCGCCTGTTATCCTTCTATATGGGAACACAAATCTCTCTGGTCATTTCACAAGCCCATCCCCCATACAGTTAGTAAACACTCCCCTAGGCTCGCACTTAACCCTTTGATCACCCCTAGGTTAACCCCTTCCCTGTCAATGTCATTATTACAGTAACAGTGCATATTTGTAGCACTGATTACTGTAGTAATGTCACCGGTCCCCCCAATAGTGTCAAAAATGTCAGTTAGGGGTCCGATCCGTCCAACGCAATGTTGCAGTCCCGCTAAAAATAGCTTATCGCCGCCATTACTAGTAAAATAAATAAATAAATAAATATGACATAAATCTTTCCCCTAGTTTGAAGACGTGATAACTTTTGCACAAACCAATCAAAATACGCCTATTGCAATTTTTTACCAAAAATATGTAGCAGAATACAAATTGGCCTGAAAGGATGAAACATTTTGATTTTTTTTTTTTGGGAATGTTATATAGCAGAATATGAAAAATATTGTTTTTTTTTTTTGTTTATAGTGCAAAAATAAAAATCGCACAGGTGATTAAATACCACCAAAAGAAAGCTCTGTATGTGGGGAAAAGGGACATCAATTTCATTTAGGTACAACATCGCAGAACCCCACAATTTTCCGTTAAAATATTGCAGTGTCGAATCGCAAAAAATGGCCTGGTCTTAAGGGGGGCAAATCGTTTCGGGCCAGAAGTGGTTATACATTATGATCTATATCTCTTCCTTTCAAATTCTACGTAAACAACCATGGACCTAAAACCAGAGTTGTATCTAGGTGCTATATTATATGTACATTTTTAAAAATACTAGAGACATGAAATAATCATTGCATTGATCAAAGGAATTATTGTATGTCTGTGAGCACTCTGCGACCTCTGCAGACACACCACTGGTTGACTTATCAAGGAAGAAGAATCAATTATTAATGTTAGATTTTCCCAGCTGTCATTACTGCGCTTCCAAAATCCAGTGGGTGCCTGGGGTGTCTACCTAGTGCAAAAACATGCACGCTTGGATGAGACATACACATTTATGCTATGCGTGTTGGAAAGATCACTAGTTTTGTTGTCAGACCTTCTGACTGCATTATCATGTCTAAGAGTACAGTACCTAGGTAAATCTGACTCATTTCAGATTGCAAAGATCATGACTTTAGTTAAGAGCTTAGGAGACTTAAATGGGTCATCTTACTGCTAATAGACTGCATTTTAAGAAAATAACTATAACTAATATAATTATGCTCATTTTAGTGCAAATGCAAAACTTGACACCTACTGGACCTGATGCAGGCTGTACTTGCTCATCAAAACATATAAGCTCATTAAAAAGTCATTATCATAAAAGCACAATTTTCCATTTTTTTTCTCACGTTTTAAATGAAAGAGACTAATTCCAGATAAGTGTCTAAGAACAAATTTAATGTTTGCCTCCCTTTGGTTGGCAGAGCATGAAATTAAGTATGAGACATTAAACCTGGAGATAATTCAATGGTAGAGAGCATGTTTCCTAATTAACCAAGATAAAATGTGTCAACGAACAGGCTTTTAACATGTTTATTAACTGGTATATGCAGGGAATTTATGTTTTTTTTTTTTTTTTTTTTGCTAAATTAAGTACTTAGGCTGTGAAGCAGAGAAAAGAAGAGTGATTATTTCACTCAAATTGCATTTAAAGTATTTAAAGTAAACAACTGATTTAATATTTTTCCCAAAACTGGTACACTTTAACCTCCCTGGCAGTCTGATTATGTCAGAATTTCAGTGCTAAAAGTGGTACATTGTTTTGCATGGAGATATGTTTTATATTTTAGGCCTGTAATTCTTTGGAATAACTCACTTAAATCTGTCCAAACAAGAGTCTAGTAGACATCCCGGGTATGATAAAGTTTGAAACACAAAATTATAAATTATAATGTAATAATAATACATTTCAACAAATTCTTCATTGTTTTCGAAGTGGAGATATTTCATTATGAGGGAGAATCTGTACTCGGGGGCGCTGCCTGATCCGTACCGCAGTCAATAGAGCACCAAGTTCGCACATCGCTGGGCTCAATCGCAGAATCGTCGCTGTTGTCACTTTTACCTGATGACGAATTTTCCCACAAATTGCTATTGCTCAGTTCTTCAAATAATTTCCGATACACCAGCGCTGTTTTCCAGTTCATCCTAAAGCGTTTTTGAGCTAAATGAACGCTTTTTGGACGCCATGGACGTTATCAATTTTCCAGGCACAAAGTACCGCAAAAAGTACAGGCAGGGCACTGGAAAAGCCATTAGGTGAAATAGCATGATACAAAGTTGTAATTCTAACAGATTACACTGTATCATGTCATTTTCTTTTTCTTTTTAATCTCCCGCCGGTTCCACCCCCCCTACGATGCAGCGCTTGCAGGGAAGGGAACCAGAAGAAGCATTGGCCAAGCACACAGTGAAAGGACAGTGGGAGGATGGCTGCACGAAGGCTGGGGAGGATGGCGGGGGATCGCAGGGGAAGGTGAGTATCATTCTGGGGTAATCCCGAGTGTAGCTCGGGGTTACCGCTTTTGGTACTGAAAATTAACCCCAAGCCACACTCGGGAATACCGCTAGGAAGGTTAAGGAGGTTTTACATGGACTTTAAACTTCCATGGGAAGTCCCAATCTGTCCCTGAGGCTTCCTGATAGTTGGGGGAGATGTCCATTAAGCTTTTTTGGGTTAACATACTGTATATGGCAGTACTTGCCATCACTACCAATCTAAGCATTCTTGGTTTCAGATAAGGGCTTAGACTTTACACGATCCTTGAACTGACTGTAACTTACAGGGTAATTCTTGAATGTGTAAGTATTGACTCTTTTGCAGAAATGTTATGTCATAGGGCTCCCCATCAAGATTTTCCCATTGGAGCACTCTTTGCTGTCTGCTGTGTGGAGTCCAAATCCTCTTGCTTCATTCTTAAAGTGTTACTAAACCAAGGTCCCTGCATTCACTATATCCGGTCTC
The DNA here is from genome assembly GCF_965119305.1 of Pelophylax lessonae. NCBI lineage: Eukaryota > Metazoa > Chordata > Amphibia > Anura > Ranidae > Pelophylax > Pelophylax lessonae. The sequence continues at coordinate 489,555,965 of NC_138772.1, read as the reverse complement.
CCACAGTACACAGAACATGGAAATGCAATTATTTTAGTAAATATATACTGTTAAATACCTTTTCTCATCAGCAGTATATATCAGTGTTATGACGGCTATCAGTGTCTGGTTATAGCTTGCAGAAAGAGTTTTCATTCTACTCTGACTGTTCTATGAGACTGCAGGACCCCTGACCCTCTGTCTGGACAGTGCTGATTGGCCCTGTGCCGATCAGATACACAAACTGAGCATGTGCAGGATGACTGCAAAGGCTCTGTCTTATCAGGAGACTGATTGAGGACAGTGAAAGAAGGGGAGGATCAGAGAAGATAGGATGAAACTGCATTTTACACAATGCAGAGGAATAAACCCTTAGGTTCCACAGTGAGTATAACAAGCATGTGTGTCTGCATGCAGGGCCGCTGATAGGGGGGGACCACCAGCCCTCTTGTAGGGGGCCCCGAGCACACAGGGGGGCCCACACAGAGAGGGGGATTAGTGATGGACAACAAATACAGAAACCTTCCTCTAGCACCTGAATCTGATCTGTCCCTCTCCCTGATATCAGCTTTAATCTGCGGAGAAAGAGACAGTCGTCCCTCACTAATGCCCCTCCTTTGTGTGCCCCCCTCCCAGCACTTATCTCTGCTCAGGAGTTTATTTGTAAATTGTAATTTTGTTTCTCTCTCTCTGTCTCTCTGATCACTGAGCTCCAACTGCCCAGCCTGTATATTTTTCTTATCTCATCTTCTTTTTTATTTAACATAGTTTTTTTTTTAGATTTAGCAGGAATAATGTGAGTTATGTTATATTTGTGTCTGATAATAGTGATTTTGTTGTAATTTTAGCTAAATATATCTTTAACAATTTCTTGGGGGGGCCCTTCCAGGTAGTCTGTACGGGGCCCCCCGATTTCTAACAGCAGCCCTGTCTGCATGTACAGCCTTATTTTACTGTTGTGGGTTAAGGAACACTTTAATGCCAACTAAATTTAAATCTCAGTAGGAGAAACAAGACCCCCCCCCCTCCCTTATATAATGAGCTAGGACAGGTGAGAAGGTATAGGAACGTTTAAGATCTTACACAAGGTTCCCTGAAAAGCGTGTAATAGTAAAAAATTTAACTCCACAGTATCCACGGATATCTGTAATAGAAGTGTGTGATAGATAGATATGTGTGGCTTGGAAAGGTGTCAAAATCGGTTGCAGGGAAGTCTAACCATTGCAATCTTCTACAAATGTTAAATGATGTGCCTGGTTTGACTTTAAAGTTCCCTGCATTGAATGCACATGAAAAGTCAAAGACTGGAGTGAGAATAATGGAAGTGGTAGGCTGAGCCTTGTTACCTCTGTAGTTCTGCATACGCTCTTCTGTTTCTGAGTCTTTGTTCCTGTGGAGTAGACAGTTGGTTTTCCACACTGGGTTCCTGAATTCGTTTTTTTAAGCCCTTCTTTGCTAGAGGATGACACTGTAACGCATGTTTGAGTGGACTTTCCATCTTCTAAAATTCCTATAGAAAAAATAGGAGAATAAGTACATTGTTACCCACTTAAAAAAAGCATGAGCAAGAAATAATTACACACACTTACACACACATTTATATAGGTATTGAAATCAGAAAAGTCGAAATCTTAAACCAATCATGCCTCAGAAAACACAAATCTATTGTCTTTTAACATTGTGTGTTTCAGTTGTGGAGGTTTTCCCTCCCTCTCTATCCCCATTAACACCACTGCTGTCAGCTAAATTCCTATTTCCTTCCTCTGGAGTAAATTCTCTATGCATGTTTTTTTTTTGTTTTTGGAAAATCCATTAGGCTGTTTACTGCATCATCACTGACTTCTAGTGGATTCTGTAAAGCAACATGTGGAGAATGCACTCTGGAAAACAGTAGGTTCAGCTCACATCATTTTACACAGATAGCAATGAAACATGACAGAAGTTCTACTCCTTCCATACTCTACTCCTCCTACATACTCCACTAAAAACTACAAAATATGTAATTTTATTTTCTCCATCAGCCCATCCCCACAGGTATTTCCTCTTGTATCTCTTGACCGTCCCTCTTAGGCTCCATGTACACGGGACGTTGTTAAAAGTCCCTTTGAATGCTGGAATTTTTAGGACGTTTGAAACGTCCGTTTGGTCGCGTTTGTACCCGCGTTTAGCGGGCGTTTAGCGGCGTTTGCGGGCGTTTGCGTTTAGAACCGTTCCTAGAGGTCAAAAAAATTATTCCCCTTTAAAATGGAAAAACGCGAACGCTAAACGCGGGTCATCGCGTTCGGACGCGTTTGGACGCGTTTGTGCGTTTGAAACGCCGGGAAACACACGTTCGAACGCAAATAATTGCGTTCTAAAAATAGTCCCTGAACGCAACTGCCTGCAAATGACTGTAAACGACCTGGTGTACATGGACAGATAAGATAACATGTAGATGGGTTCAGGGGCTTCTGAAAAAAACGCCCAACTGCTCCTAAACGGCCATTTCCAGCGTCCCGTGTACATGGAGCCTTAGATTGTAAGCCCTAACGGGCAGGGCCCTCTGATTCCTACTGTATTAAAGTGTATTGTATTTGTACTGTCTACCCTCAAGTTGTAAAGTGCTGCGTAAACTGTCGGCGCTATATAAATACTATATAATAATGATAATAATGTAATATATATATATATATATATATATATATATATATATATATATATATATACACACATATAAACCAGAGTCTAAACATACTGATACTTCACACATAAATGTACTTACAATATTTTGGATCCATAAAATTGGTCTATTGGCATTACAGTTATGGCTAGAACTAGAACAGGAGCTTCAGACAGCTACAGTATTCTGTGTATGCTTTTATCAAGACTTATAGGAAACCTGTACTGAGAGAGATATGAAGCTTTCCATTACTGACCTCCTTGGCATAAGGCTGTCTATGACTTTAAAGTGATTGTAAAGGCTTCTGTCGGTTGTTGGCACTCCTTTCCTCATGCTGACAGCATGAAGAGAGGAGAAGAGAGCCGATAACCGGCTTGTGTAAAAGGGACACGTACACTGATATTCAGGGCACTGATTATCAGTGCAGTTTGAACAGTGCCCACCAGTGCTGCCAATACGTGCCCACCAGTGCTGCCAATAAGTGTCCATCAGTGCCTTCTCATCAGTGTCACCTATCAGCGCTGCCTGCCAGTGCCCATCAGTGCCGCCTATCAGTACCCATCAGTGCCGCCTATCAATGCCACCTATCAGTGCCCATCAGTGCCACCTATCAGTGCAGCCTCCTCAATGCCCACCAGTACCGCCTCATCAGTGTTCATTAGTGCAGCTTATCATTGCCCGTCAATGTCCATCAGTGTCGCCTCATCAGTGGCCATCAGTGCCGCCTCATCAGTGCCCATCAGTGCAGCCTATCAGTGCCCACCAGAGCTGCTTCATCAGAGCACAGCAGTAAGGGAGAAAAATTACCTGTTTGCAAAATTTTGTAACAAACTATGAAAATTTTTTTTTTTTTTTTTCAAAATTGTTGGTCTTTATTCAGCAAAAAAAAAACAGTGGTGATTAAATGCCACCAAAAGACAGCTATTTGGTTAGGAAATTTGTGTGACAAAAATAATAAAAATTTCATTTGGGTACAGTGTAGCATAACCGTGCAATTGTCATTCAAAGTGCGACAGCGCTGAAAGCTAGAAATTGGCCTGGGCAGGAAGGGGGTAAAAGTGCCCAGTAGGCAAGCAGTTAAGGGGACTCCGGGGCAGGCAGGAAGAGGTCTAAGGGCTTTTAAAGCTGCCAGATCCTATTTTCCATTTTCTTTCCACCTTTTTAATAAAAGGTCAAGAAAGAATAATGATGGTGAACATTTTTTCCTATACAGTACACTAGAAAGTGCGTGCATTCCACCTGACATGTCCAATATATCCAGGGGCACTTTGAGTGGTAAGGAAAGCTACATTCATTCTGATGCTACAGAATACTAAATTGAAGAATTTCTAGGATGAGAAATGAAAAACACAGACAAAATCCATAATGAAAGGCTTTTTTTTCCAAGGTCAAACAGTCAACAAGTTCCTCCAGCAAGATAGTAAATATCTAATTATATGGAGACAGCAAAGCACACCTTTTCAAACCTCTCTGTTCACAGAAGAGTAGAGCAAAGTGTGGCACTTAGAGTATACCTGTCACAAAACTGGGTAATTCAAACAAAGCAAATGATAAAAGTTATCTTCAAAGAAAATTAAGTAGATACAGTAATATAAGCAATTACATTTCTATGTAACTATAGACCAGCATTTCTCAACATTTTCTACACAGGGGACCCCTTGAAATAACTTTCTGGTCTCAGGGAACCCCTGCTAAAAATTACTATATCTACAACTCATGATACATTAGTGTGATGGTCAGCGGGAAGAATGTTCCTTACACTTGTGGTCATTGGGAAGAATCCCCCCCTTACAGAAAGCTAAAAAGATCAATGGTGTCAGGGGGAACTTATCTGACAGATAGAAATTGCTCATTTCTCAAGGAACACATACTAACCTCTGGAAGAACCCTGGTTAAGAAACCCTGATGTAGACTATTTTGCAAAGGTGGAGCTTTGCCCCTCCTTCAAAAGCCTCCATATTGGTCAGTAAGGCTACCCATAAAAGTGATGTGTTACAGCATAGACAGTGAGGAAGTATTTTCTCTTTCATTCATTGACAGACACAGCTCCTTAGATTCTTGACTAGTGGGTTGTACTGCCCCCCCCCCCCCCCCCCAGGAGTAGGACACTAGACAGAAAAAAGAACTTGACTATGACTATGGGCAGTTCCAGGAGGTATACTCCCCAGTGGCGCCCCCCCCCCCCCTAAAAAAAGGAAAGAAGAAAAAAGATTACAAAAAGAACAATAAAGTTAAAAAAAAAAAATCCCGTTCGCCGGCCTATGTGGTGGCTATGGGGGGGTGGGGTTTACGACCCAGCAGAGGCGCCGATTGGCTGCCTTCTGGGGCATAACATGGGCACAGGTCATAGCGCTAGGACACCCCCACTTTCGTGATGTCCTGGCTGTGATTGGTCCAGTCTCCAGCCTGGACCAATCATCATCCAGGACATCCGATTGCTGACCCCGCTGACGTCGCAATGGGGGCGTTGCCGGTGCGTGCGTCAGTCACACACCGTCACCGCCCGATCTCCTTCCCGCCGGACCGATCGGAAGACCCAGAGAGCCCGCCGCCGTCAAAGAAGACTGAAGAGGACGAGACGAGCAGCGCGGTGGCCCATGGACGGTTCCCGGAATCCCGCCGCCGTCAGAAGAAGAGGACTCGAGGAGAGGAGCAGCGCCATGCCTATACCATCACCTGTGCCATGCCTATACCATCACCTGTGCCATGCCTGTACCATGCCTATACCATCACCTGTGCCATGCCTGTACCATCACCTGTGCCATGCCTGTACCATCACCTGTGCCATGCCTATACCATCACCTGTGCCATGCCTATACCACCACCTGTGCCATGCCTGTACCATGCCTATACCATCACCTGTGCCATGCCTATACTATCACCTGTGCCATGCCTATACCATCACCTGTGCCATGCCTGTGCCATGCCTATACTATCACCTGTGCCATACCTGTGCCATGCCTGTACCATCACCTGTGTCATGCCTATACCATCACCTGTGCCATGCCTGTACCATCCCTATACCATCACCTGTGCCATGCCTATACCATCACCTGTGCCATGCCTGTACCATCACCTGTGCCATGCCTGTACCATCACCTGTGCCATGCCTATACCATCACCTGTGCCATGCCTATACCATCACCTGTGCCATGCCTGTGCCATGCCTATACCATCACCTGTGCCATGCCTATACCATCACCTGTGCCATGCCTGTGCCATGCCTATACCATCACCTGTGCCGTGCCTATACCATCACCTGTGCCATGCCTATACCATCACCTGTGCCATGCCTATACCATCACCTGTGCCATGCCTGTACCATCACCTGTGCCATGCCTATACCATCACCTGTGCCATGCCTATACCATCACATGTGCCATGCCTGTACCATCACCTGTGCCATGCCTGTACCGTGACCTCAAAGTCAAGCAATTTTTTTACCGCTTTTTTTGCCGCGAAGCAATACCTATTACATTTTTCTTTTTGCGCTCCCCCAAAAATTTTGAGCACCAGCCGCCGCTGATACTCCCCCTCTCTGCTATAGGTTCTCTGCCTAGTCAGGAGTAAGGACCTAGTTCCTTGCGGGGATCTCTGGGCCTTGCAATTTTTTCTTTTTGACTAGCTTTTTTCTACCATTTTTTTTTCCTAAGAGATCTACAATCAACTGCTGGACTGGGCAATGGGCTGGATAATATAGATCCAGTAGTCACCCCAGTCTGGCTAGCGAGCGCGCGCAGACCAAAGCTCCACACTAGGTCGGCTGTGACATAGCCCCACCGGATGGGGGCTGGCCTGCAAGTTAAACACCTCGCAAGGTTTCTTTGCTGTAGGAGAGGAGCATTATCAACTCATAACGTTACCCTTTGGTCTCGCCTCCGCTCCTCGGGTCTTCACAAAAGTGTTGGCCCCGGTTCTAGCTTTACTACATCAGTGGGAGATCGCAGTACTGGGCTACCTGGAAGACCTTCTCCTGCGAGCAGAGTCATCTGCTGCTCTGGTGGACGACATGGAGATCACTATGCAGACTCTGAGGGAGTTTGGCTGGCTTCTGAATTACCAGAAGTCTGCTCTGGTTCCCTCCAGAAAGTTGGATTATCTGGGTCTGACTCTGGACTCGGCTCTAGCCAGAGAGTTTCTTCCTCTGGGCAAACTCCAGAAATTGCATTCTGTGATTCATCTCCTGCTGTCCATCAGATGGTCATCCCTCTGGACTTGCATGCGGGTGCTGAGCCTGATGGTTTCTACCGTCGAGGCGGTCCTGTTTGCACAGTTCTATACAAGGTCCCTGCAAAGGGAGATCTTGGTCAAATGGGACAGGTGTCCGAAGTCTCTGGACAATCAGATCCGGCTGAGCTGGGACACAAAAGGGTCTCTGGTCTGGTGGCTTTGCTCTCCGGCTCTTTGACAGGGCAAATCCTTTCTCCCCTTGTATTGGACAGTGGTCTCCACGAATGCCAGTCTGTCTGGGTGGGGGCTTTGGACACTGAAAGAGCCCAGACTCCCAATCAATGTCTTGGAACTCCGAGCGATCAGGCTGTGCCTGGATCACTGGACGGATCATCTTCAGGGGTGTCCAGTGTGAATTCAGTCTCAAAACACCATAGCCGTGGCTTATGTCAATCACCAGGGTGGAACAAGAAGTGTGATGGCAGCTCTGGAGGTAGCCAGCATTCTACAGTGGTCAAAACGCTTAGTTCAGGTCCTCTTTGCCATATACATTCCGGGATGGAAAACTGGCAGGCGGATTATCTCAGTCGGCAGGCGTTGGACCAAGGGGAGTGGTCCCTTCATCCGGATGTTTTTCTTCGGTTATGTCTCCGGTGGTGCACTCCAGAGGTGGATCTGTTGATGTCGCAGCTCAACAGAAAGGTTTAGAGGTTTGTGGCATGGTCTCAGAATCCTCTGGTGGACACCACAGATGCTCTAGTGGTCCCGCAGGGCCAGTATTGTCTGATCTACGCTTTCCCTCCTCTCAAGCTTCTGCCGAGACTCTTGCACAGGATCGAGGTTAAAGGGATTCTAGTGGCCCCGGACTGGCCTCACAGAACCTGGTGAGGCAGGTTGCTGACGTCCCTTGGAGACTGCCTCTCGGGGAGGATCTGTTGTCCCAAGGGCCAATCTTCCATCGTGCTTACAGTTGCTGGCTTTGAAGGCTTGGCTGGTGAAAGCCAGGTGCTGAAGGATAGAGGTTTGCCTGGGTCTGTGACTCCGACACTGTTGAAAGCTAGGAAGTCTATCTCTAGGAAGATCTACCATCGTACGTTGAAAGCGTACATTTCATTGTGTGAGTCTCTTGGTGTTCACCCTCGCTGTTTCTTGGTTACTCGGGTGCACAAAGAAAGGTCCATAAAGAAATGGATGAGCGGGTTTTGGGGTGGAGGAACTTGACTGGCCTGCACAGATCCCTGACCTCGATCTACTTCTGCACAACAAGCCTGGTGGTATTTTTCTGCTCAATCAGCGCTGCTCAGTGTATTCTGATGGTGGTGAAGTATCCCCACTGTCAGAGTGCCATGACTCAGCAGGCCGGATTCTCCCATCAACATCAAACGTGTGGCCTTTTTTTCACCCTGCTAGTTGAATTAAAAAAAAAAGACTAATCTATGGGGTGCTTTAAAATCAGTTGAAAAACAACAGACTATTTTGCTAGATCATCAGGTAAAAATTAATGAAAAAAGCCTAAAAAATGAATGCAGTCACATCTAAGAATTGGTTTGTTGCAATTTTATACTTTTTTGGGGGGGTTAATGCTACTTTAAACACAGGAACCTTGATCTGGGAAGCATAAAATTTACCAAATATTTTCTCCTTTAAAGTAGAACTATGGGAGGGATTTTTTTTTTTCGCCATCTGTGGGCCATTGGGGAGATTTCCCTTCACTTCCCGTCCCATAGCCAAACAAAGTGAGAGGAAATCCCTGCGGAAAAAAGGGTATTTCTTGGGGACCCCCAGGTCACCAGAATTAGTGTCCCCATTGGAAGACTTTTCCTATTTTACTTTTCTGGGGACAACCCAAAATGTTTTATTTTCTTTTTACTTTCACTTTCAATGACAATGTTAAACAGGACAAACAGAGGGGGCGAATCACCCTACTAGGGGCACAGACAGCAATAAAAACTGGCAGGGTAGAATTGGAGTATAGAACACATGGACTTTACTGGCACAGATATAAAACATAACATTTATTGTTGGTAAGTTAAAATACAAAACAAAAATTTGTTTCAACACTCTGTTAGGGTGCTTCCGAAGAGGTAAATCGAAGGGGATGATCGGAAAAGGCCAAGGTAGGATCAGAGTGTAATTTAAATATTTACGGACGTAAAGTCCTATTCACCTTGAACTGAAATTAGATGGTATAGATGTTTGGCCGAGTATGGCCTCACATGGAGATGCCTATGCAGACTATGAGAGAGTTTGGCTGGCTTCTGAATTAACACAAATCTGCTCTGGTTCCCTCCAGAAAGTTGGATTATTTGGGTCTGACTCTGGACTCGGCTCTAGCCAGAGTGTTCCTTCCTCTGGACAAACTCCAGAAATTGCATGCTGTGATTCATCTCCAAAGAGGTAAATCGAAGGGGATGATCGGAAAAGGCCAAGGTAAGATCAGAGTGTAATTAAAATATTTACGGACGTAAAGTCCTATTCACCTTGAGCTGCAATTAGATTGTATATACATACAAACAGATCCTGGCGCTGAAGGACAGATGTTCAGGGGTCCCAAAATGAAATGGGGTGGACGGATTTTAGCCAAAAAGCCAATAAACTTGACATTGTTCATTATGACTATTCAAGACCAGTGATTTCAAAGTGCCCATTTTCATCAGTCCAGGGAGCGACAGCATACCCATCTATTTGTTGGAAATTAGATTGTATAGATGTTTGGCCTAGTATGGCCTCTAAACAGAGAGGCTAAATACTTTGATCATCCCCCAAGGATGTGGAAATACCACCATTGGAGTATTCAGCCTCTGTGTTTAGAGGTCCATGTGTTCTATACTAGATGTTAGGATGTGGCACACTTATATAGTCGAGATGCACCAAGCTGACCGCAATCTGGTGGTGCTCTTTTTCGCTTTTCATTATTATACAAAAACTGGCAGGGGTTCTAATCCATCTCTACTAGATCCAAAACTAAAAAAAAAAATACGTTTTTCCTTTAGCTATACTTTACCAAACAAAGAAGGCTAGTATGACTGTACCCTTATGAACAAAAATTTGTTTGAAAAAAACCTCAAAAGCTGAGTGTCACAAGGACAAGTAAAACTATTTTGTTGCTGGCTATGCTGGTTATCTTATGCTGGCCATACACTATATGAAAAATCGGGCAAAATTCTGTCATTTGAACAGTTCGTTCATTTTTCGGCCAGTTAATGGGCACAAATCGGAAATCAGTTGTGACGTTTTTGAGCCGAAAAAATGAAGGACAAGTTTGGAAATTTTCTGTTGAATGAACTATAAACTGAAATGTTAATGTGTTTCTCGCCCAAGCTGTTTGCACTAGGTATATAAGACAAAAAAAACAAACAAAAAACAGATTAATTTATGTCCATTGAAGGATTTATCGGTCATTACATGATGGCACTATCGTTTGCTCTCACGGCCGAGTGTTCGTTTTTTCGAAAATTAGTTTGAACGATTTTTCTTATAGTGTTTGGCCAGCATTATTTGATGTACAGAATTATTGCAACAGATGCTGGAAAACATGTGATTGATTACTGTACAGCAAGGACCAGACAGGGAAGAGTTAATTCTCTGCTACAGTCTCTTTATAATGAGAAGAAGTTTTTAAGAATGGGGATTTCAGGGATTAGCATAACGAACATGTACAAAATGGAAAAAATTAACAGCAGATCCTTTGAAGATTCGGCTAATACATGGCATGATGTGACAACGTCTTTGTCTTTCCTTGGACCAAATGCCTTTACAGAAGAACACAGGGTAGCTTGTTAGTAGAAGTAGATTTTAGAGGGTGGAGTATTAGCTCTTGAGTTTTGCATACTACTAAATGTGAGCCCAATAAACATAGACAATGCTGTAAACAGGGTTGCTAAAGCTGCTACACATGATACTTACCTACCCACATTCAACCCTGTCAACTCCCCCACCATCCAACACATTGAAAAGGAAATCTGTCAAGACAGGAATGTAGGAGCTGCCATTGCTGACTTGGCTCTGATAATGCATGCCCTGGGGCTGCCATTGTGATCTTTCCTTTACTACTTGGTGATGAGTCACAACTAGCAAACATACAGTATATTGTCAAAAGTATTGAGTCACCTGCCTTTACACGCACATGAACTTTAATTGTATCCCAGTCTTAGTCCGTAGGGTCCAATATTGAGTTGGCTATAACAGCTTCAACTCTTCTGGGAAGGCTGTCCACAAGGTTCAGGAGTGTGTCTATGGGAATGTTTGACCATTCTTCAAGAAGCGCACTAAAATGCTTTTTCCAGGTCAGTGACCCACCAAGTAGCGAAGGCAGGATCAGAATGGCAGCCCCAAACTAAGATTCTGAGGCCACATGGAAAAATGTGTTCTGGTCAGATGAGACTAAAATTGAATCAATTGGCCTCAACGCCAAACCATATGTCTGGTGGAAATCCAATAGAACTCACCATCCAAATAACAGCATTCCTACAGTAAAGCATGGAGGTGGTAATATCCTGGTATTGGGGAGTTTCTCGGCAGAAGGGACTGGAGCACTTGTCAGGATAGAAGGAAAAATTGATGGGGCAAAATACAGTCAAATTCTTGAGGAAAATCTGCTGCCTTCTGCCAGAAAGTTGTCAATGGGAAAAAGGTTTACCTTCAAACATGTAATTTACTCAAAGCACACAGCAAAAATGACCACACAGTGGTGGAAGGAGAAAAAGGTGAATGTCCTTGCATGGCTTAGTAAGAGCCCAGACTTAGGCCCCTTTCACACTGTCAGTTTTTTTAGGCAGATCTGATCGTATCCCCCGTGGGGCAGTGGATGTCAGCGGAGACATGTCCGCTGACACCTGCTGCCATCCGCATCCGATTCTGTCCGTGAAATCCGGACGGATGGAAACCCTATTTTTCATCCGTCCAGGGGATCGGATCGGATGAGAGCGGACAGGCCATCCGCTCTCATCCGATTCCCCCATAGAGATGCACGGGGCTCTGACATCTCCCTCTCTGCACACAGAGCGGAGAGGGAGCTGTCACCTTCCTGCTCAGCGGGGATCTGTGTTTACGATCCCCTGCTGAGCAGCACGGATCCGACTACGGAGGCGGACCATGTGAAAGAGCCCCTAAACCCCAAAAATCTGTGGAATTTCTTGAAGAATGCCATACACAAACGGTCACCATCAAATTTACTGGGAGGAGTTGTACATCTGGGCCAACAATCCCTTTGCTGGACATCTCGTGTACTATGGTAGATGCATTGAGGATGTCTTGCTGATTTGGGATGGGGGTCCGGATGTCTTCTCCTCGTTTGTGGCCCATTGTAATAACAACACCATGGGTCTGGCCTTTACCCATGTTTTGGATGCTGAGGAGCTGGTGTTTCTGGATCTAATCCTGTGTCATCATCAGGATGGTAACATCATCACCAGGAACCATGTAAAGCCCACAGCGGGGAATTCTTACCTCCATTATTCCTGCTGTCATCATCCAACATGGAAAAATATTATTCCGAGTGGCCAGTTTAACAGACTGAGGAGGAATTGCTCCAGAGATAGTGATTACCTTTCCCAGGGAGCAGTTATGACTCAGAAGTTTTCAGAGAAAGGGTACCCACGAAAGTTAGTGAGGAAGGCGTTTGATCAGCAATTAATTCCTAGCTGTTCGGACAGACCTGCAGCGTCAGGCAAGAGTACTGAAACTGTTAGGTTTGTCACGACTTTCAATGACTAATCTCATCCATTGGTAAAATTGTATGCAAGCATTTCAACATTCTGAAACTGGATCAGAGACTGGCTCCACTCTTGCCTTCTGCACCACAGATTACTTTTCGTAGGGCGAGAACTGTCAAAAACATTCTCGCACCAAGCAAGTTGAAGAACACCACTGCCAGGCCCCTGTCGTACATCAGAGCTTATTTTAATGACAGGACCGGGGTTTTTGCAGTGCAAGAAAAGGGGCTGTTTAATGTGCCAATTCATCAAGCATGGACGGACCACAATCTGTGTTGCGGCAGGCAGGGAGTTCCAGATGAAACAGTTCATCACGTGCTCAACAGAGTATGTAGTGTACGTTTTAAAATGTCCTTGCAGTTAATTATATGTGGGGTGTACAATAAGAACTATGCGGACACGGATCGGTGAACACCGTAGGTTGATCAAAAAAGGTTGTAACAAACACAGTGTCCCCTGCCATTTCCTACAAGCGGTCAAAAAAGATATTAAGGGGCTAGAGGTCGTGGCCCTATAATCTGTCCCCCAAGGTACTCTGACTGCCAGCGAGAGGTTTTCCCTCTTATGTAAGAGGGAAAATTTTTGGATATTCAAATTTGGGTCTTTGACAAAGCGATATCGCGCGAAATATGTCGTTGCATATGCAACCTGTATGCGTTCCAGACTGGCCTTGACTTCCGTTACCGTCACTTCTGGTTAACCGCTTCCGGTCCGGGCGATGCCGCTCAGCTGCGCCTGGCTCTGCAATCGGCAGGAGGGGGTCCCGTTGTGGGCACCGGCTAGCCCGGTGTTCCGTGAAAAAACCCTACCCGTGAAAATTCCCTACCCTCGTCACTTCCGGTGCACCTACGTCATGGAACAGCTGAGCAGCTTACCAGTGCGCATTCTCACAGCTCCGGAGGGTAGGGAATTCTCATAGGTTGGGTTTTTTAACGTTACAACGCATCAGCTGTTGCCGCGGGTACATTAAATCATCTCCGCTGCAACATTAAATCATCTCCGCTCCTACCCCTGTGACTTCCCTCATCTTGGCTACTAAATGTAAAAGCGGTGGCGGGTATTTTCATACACCCGCCGCTTTTACATTTAGTTGCCCAGATCAGGGAAGTCACAGGGGTAGGAGCGGAGATGATTTACTGTTGCAGCCGAGATGATTTAATGTACCCGCGGCAACAGGTGATGCGTTGTAACGTTACAAAACACTACCCTGTGAAAATTCCCTACCCTCCGGAGCTGTGAGCATGCGCACTGGTAAGCTGCTCAGCTGTTCAATGACGTTGGTGCTACCCTCCGGAGCTGTGAGCATGCGCAGTGGTAAGCTGCTCAGCTGTTCCATGACGTATGTGAGCAGGACGTGACGAGGGTAGGGAATTTTCACGAGGTAGGGTTTTTTAACGTTACACCGGCACCTTTCAGGACCCAAGGCTTTACCTTCCAGCAGCCCCTCCCATGCCATCACGGTCACCGGACTTTCCACCCAGCGGCTCTGCTATTGTGTGACCTTCACCACCAGCAGCTTCAGTGTTGACAAGTTACTGGTTTGGAACTATATTTCATTTATATGTTCTTTTAAATAAACAGGATGATGTTTCTATGGGCTGTTTTCCTAGTTTTGCATTTCATCCACTGTGGTTGGCTCTGCTTTCCCCAACTCTTCGCACACATGTATGCTGGTTCAGCATTTTTTTAAGCAGCAGCACCAGTGGTCAGCCATAACTCTGAGAGTGAGATTACCACAAGGTTTAGTTCTGGAACTTTGGATTGTTTTCAAATTTACCTGAACCTGAGCAGTTCTGCAAAGAAGAGTGGGCAAATAGTGCAAAGTCTATATGTGCAAAGTTATTGAAGACATATCCCAACAGACTAAAGGCTGTAATTAAAGCAAAAGGTGGTTTAACAAAATACTGAGGGTGGGGGATCATTTTTCGAACTCAGGGATTCTGCTCCTGGCGTGTTTGTGTTCTTTTTATACCCACTGTATATACCATAGTTTGTGGACTCTAAAACTTTCCTACAGACTAAATAATAAATAAAATAAAATAAATAAATTCTCATTTGGGTTTTTTTCACCAAGGAAATGTAGCAGAATACATTTTGTCCTAAATTTATAAGGAAAAGATTATTTATTTGCAAAATATTATAACAGAAATGAAGAAAAGCATGTTTTTTTCAGACTTTTCAGTTTTTATATTGTTAGTTTAGCAAAATAAAAAACCCAGTGGTGATTAAATACCACCAAAAGAAAGTTCTATTTGTGTGAAAAAATTATAACAATTTCTTATGGATACAGTGTTGCATGACCTCGCAATTGTCGATCAAATTATGACAGAGCTGAAAGCCTGGGCAGGAAAGGGGTGAAAGTGCCCGGTACTGACGTGGTTAACTGCAGATGTTTTTTAAAAACATGCCTATACTTACCTGCTCTCTCCTGAGCCCCTGCTCTGTGTATCCATTCACACCGGGGGTGCCCCCCCCTTTCTTCTCATTGGCTCACTGGCTGTGATTGACAGTAGCGAGAGCCAATGGCTAGAATGCATGAAGGTGAAAACCTTGTACCTTTGCAACCTCTTTAAGGTAAAAAAAAACCTTCAGCCTTTAGAAGCCCTTGAAGTTCTTTTGAGTTGTACTCTCAGCAGCTCAGATCTGTCCTTCCTGCTTTCACTTCCAAGCAGTGACTCAGCTCACCCTGCTTCCTCCTCCTAGCATTGACCTTGATCATTCTTCTTCCTTCTCCCAGAAGTGACTCAGCTCACCCTGCTTCCTCCTTCTAGCATTGATCTAGCTCAGTGATGGCGAACCTTGGCACCCCAGATGTTTTGGAACTACATTTCCCATGATGCTCAACTACACTGCAGAGTGCATGATCATCATGGGAAATGTATTTCCAAAACATCTGGTGTGCCAAGGTTTGCCATCACTGAGTCCTAGCTCATTCTGCTTCCTTCTCCCAGAAGGGACTCAGCTTACCCTGCTTCCTTAGTACAGACCCCCTCCGCTAAGTACAGACCTCCCTCCCTCAGTATAGACCTCCCCCACTAAGTGCAGACCCCCTCCATCAGTATAGACCCTTCTCCATAAGTACAGATCCCCCTCCCCTCAGTACAGATCCCCCTTCCTCAGTATAGATCCCCCTACTAAGTACAGACCCCCCCACTGAGTCCTCCAATGATCTAAACCTCCTTGTGTACGTCTAGAGGCTCTTTTAGAACCACAAAAATAGGGTGGGGGAGACAATTCACTCAGCAATTTGAAGGTTATTCGTTCATCTTGTTAGTGCATAGGTTCATAACACATACTGGTCACTGCTGCGCTGCGGGAATTAGTAAAACGAAACCCAGCCAATCAATATTTGGGCCTTACATTCATTATCCTCCCAGAACCCACCTGGGCATTGAATGATCAACCTCAAAGTTCTTAAATAATTCAAACCTTTCTTTTACTCTGGGCAGAAAATTCCCTGTTGCGTGGCAGAAAGCTCCATCTAGTGCTAGCAGTTCAGATATTAATTAAGATTTTAGCACAAATGCTATAGCGGAGGCTTATTTACCTCTGTGAGTTCTATGTGTGGGAGGCACGATAGGAAGCTGTACAGTGCCCTCTCCATGTGAAATGGAATTTGCTTCAGAATCCAAGGGATAGAAAATGTCATGTCAATGTACTTCTCAACAATGCCATTGCACTAAGTGCAGACATGTAATCCATTATTTTGTTTGTGAATTGGCATATAGCACCATGGATAAAGACAGTAAATTATGATTTGTGATGTCCTTTTTAATTCCTATTTGATTACATTTGTAAAATTTTATTTCATACTTGTAGTTGTCCATTGTTATTTCAACAATTAATTTAGCACAATTTTTAATAGGAAAGTCAGTTGGAAAGGTATTTCTCAATCAATGTGTATAAAACTGATGAGTTAGGATTCCGATTTCACATTATCCAATTGCCAAGCGAACCATTTTTTCCAGTACTGTCTTATAAACAGTCATATTGTTTAAAGTGATTGTTAACCCACACTGCTAAATTGCTATAATCTTCTTTTTTTCTTAATGTTAGGTGCTCCTGTCACTGTGTTTTTTTAAAAAAAAGATGCTTGCGCCAAACAGACCTTTGCAAAAACCTGGAAATCCCCTACCCTATGCACATTAGCTACTAAACATAGAATCACACAAGCCCTGATCCACGACAAGATAGAGGCAGTTCTACTTGACAGAATCTCAAAATTTGAAAGACTCTGGAACCCTTGGGTAACTCACTTCTTACATATAAATCAGAACATGTAAAAACACACAGTGGCCTTACCCATCTCATAGTGAAAAAGGATGGAACTGCAAGATCACCACTTCGTCCTAAGTAGGACTGGGTTCCTTCACAACTGGAACAGACACTATAGGTAAAAAGAACCCCAAGAGTGACCCAAAGGGGGTACTCAAGGGAAGTAGTTGAAAATAACTACTTTACAACTACTTCCCTTGAGTACACCCTTTTGGTCTCTCTTGGAGTTCTTTTTTCCTATAAACACACTTCTTTCCTCCTGGCTTTGACGAGTCCCTATTACGTTCGTAAACACACAGACGATTTCCCACAACCATTTCCCCAAGTCTACGAATACATCTACCCCTCTCCCACTCCTAGAGGGCCCCCTCCTCCCCTCTATTCCTCTTTAATACCCTCTGTCTTCCCCCCCCCACCCCCCACCACCTACTCTCATCCCATCTCTCCCCCCTCCCCTACTCCCTTCTCCCACACCTTTTCTTTATCCCGCAACTCTCTACCCCCCCACCCCCACCCACATCCAACTAACCTGTTCCTAATCCTTTACCCAGTTCTACCACTACCACACCACTATTACCCCCTGCTCTTGCAGTATCCCGGATCTATCGCACCCTCTTGCATTCTCCCCATCCGGAATGTCAGATGGCCACTCTCAATATCAATAGTCATATCAACAGCTGACACTTACACAACACATCCCCTCCCTACCCCCTCTCCCTTCTAACTCCACACAAATTAGTCTAACATTTAATCTATCCCCATCACCTCCTCTTCCCTTTCTAATCCTTTACCCAGTTCTACCACTACCACACCACTATTACCCCCTGCTCTTGCAGTATCCCGGATCTCTCGCACCCTCTTGCATTCTCCCCATGCGGAATGTCAGATGGCCACTCTCAATATCAATAGTCATATCAACAGCTGACACTTACACAACACATCCCCTCCCTACCCCCTCTCCCTTCTAACTCCACACAAATTAGTCTAACATTTAATCTATCCCCACCACCTCCTCTTCCCTTTCTAACCCCCTCTTAGTGCTCTACCATGTTTGCCCTATGTTTTTGATACTACTACCATGGTTAATAACCCTACTTTTGAATTCACATTCCCCTAATACGACTGTTTCCACTACAGCCTACCGCCAGTTGTATTGCCTTCACCCCGCGACACAGAATGATCCCATATAGGGTGTAGTTGGGTGTTTGGCAATGCTCCGGCCTCCACTCCTCACTTCTTGACTAGTTGCTTTAACCATATATGTTGGTTGTAATTGTTATCTTTTATAACCCTTCCAGGCGTTGCCTGACTTTTTGGTCCTATGTACAACCAATGATACTCTGTATGATTTTCTCATTGTTTGCATGCGTAATGCTTAATAAAATATTTGAACAAGAACAAAAAAATGCTGGCTTTACCTGATTTCAGAGCGCCGATTGGACATCACGTGACCCGCTGCCTCTCTCCTCTCCCCGCCTGACAGCTGCAGTGGGTGGAGCAGGAGAAGAGGAGAGAGCTGGCCGGTCAAGCGATGGCCGAGCAGCGCTTTGAAATCAGGTAAAGCCAGCGTTTTTTTTTTTTTTAAAACACAGTGACAGGAGCACCTTGCATTGGGAAACAAAGAAGATTATATCAGATAATAAAAAGTTTTTTTAGTAGCAGAAGGGGAGGGGCGGACACCTGACACAGGAGCAGAAAGCAAGGAGGGGAGGTGGACAGAGGGAGACAGAGGAGGACAGTGCAGGGCTGCGGATGACTGAGGCACATACACTGACCACGGTGTCAGGGCTCAGCAGTCATGATACACTGTGGTCAGTGTACAGGGGGGGGGCAGAAACTGGCAGGATCAGCCAGGTTTTTAGGTGATACAGGGGGCCAAATTACACAGCACAAGCACTTTGCTTTGTAACATGCTTTAAAGGAACAGGATCTTTATTTTATTTTTTTTGGGGGGGTAACAAACTTTTAAACTAGTGTAACTAGTCCGTACTCAGGCCTTGTCACAGAGGACCAATAATGATTGATCTGGAAAATTCACCTTGGCTGACTGACGTTTTCATTGAGATCAGTTGGTTGTGGCCTTTCCCTACAACTGAGGGTACCAATGATCACTATAATTATTGCCCAGTTTAGCAAATTTTGGACAGATGAGAAGTTGTACTGTATATTCTGCATACCTTACAGGCTAGCCAGTAGTTTATGCAAATTACTATAGTGAATTGGTGGATGGCGCCACCATGCAATCATAAAAAAATAAAAATCTTCACCAGCATGTCTTGGTACAGTGATGATAATCTTGTCATTTATTCACATAAAGCAACAGCCATCACAATTAGACGTTTCAGGATCTTGCAACACTCTTTCTCTGCCTTGAATAAGGGATCCTGCAAGGTCCTGAATTATCGGCTTGTGATGCCTGTTGTTTTATGTGACTAAAGGAAAGGATTATCACTATACTAAGATGTGCTGATAAAGATAGTTGGCCAGATAGGGCACCATATGGGGTGAGTGCATATTAAATGCCCAAATTCTACTCCCACCACAACTTTGCAAACATAAATATGTACCATAGATAAATACATTCCCTGATTAACAATGCCTGGATAGCCCATAGAGAATAAAGGTTGTAGCTGAGGCATGTGTTGAGCTAAAGACATAGATGACCAATATTATCAGTGACATTCAGCACTGCAAGCTATGAGCACCACAATACCTAGACACTGTGTCAGGGGGTCTCTGCATTGTCTCTGTAGCTCTTCTCGCAATACAACCTGAGATGCTGGAGAGCTCCTTGCTTGATCCCTTGGATAACTTTAGCTTGTATCTTGCTTCTGGTGGACCTTGAACCCTTTGCTCCTCCCATAAACTTCCTGATTTGAACCAAGTCTCTGCACTTCCTGTTTGTCAGATTATTGTGTTCTCTCCAGTTGATATCTTGCCCCTTTGTGTACCTGTAGCTGTCCTTATCTTCGCTATTACTTGGTAGTATGATATCCTTCCTGTTATTGACCCTTGGCTTGTCCATCATCTACAATTTTATCAGATCCCATTCAGCTACTTTACTGATCATGGACTGTGCTTCTGCTTGTTCCTCATCTGTTTCATTTTCTATTCCACATCCCCCTTCCCCGGGGGAAACCCTGAGAGCTGTTACCTGGCATTAGTACGCAGCAAAATCAATCTCCACCATTAGGAGCTCTAGTGTAGACCAGCTAGTGCTTAGACCCCACACTTTTAGTGAGCCTAAGCAGGTCTGTTTAATGTCACACTGTTGCGTCAGGGTATTTTTATCTTTTATTAGATACTAATATTTAAACATTGATGAAGAAATAATATCCAAAAAAATCTTACCAAACACTATCAGAGGAGTTCAACCTTTCTAAACATTTATTTTTCCAATATTTGTCATGTATTGCTTTAATAATGTGACATCCTTTCCAATACAATCTAGCAGTACCATCCACAATTGACACTAATTAATGGAACTGGACCTAAAAACAACCCCCCAAGTTTAACTGTCACCCTCAGACAGTTATTTATACTGCATAGAGTATATCATATGCCACAGAAAGTCCACACATGGGGTTGCATTGAATCACCTAACTGCATTAGATGCTCCAGAGATATGGACACTTTAATCCAAAGGCTGTGGAGTTGCCCCAAATTATTCCGATATTGGTCATCTATATTTCAAACACTGAATGCCCTATAATCCCTCCAACTGCCTCTGGACCCTAAAATAGGATTTTTGGGTATTATTCATGAGGACTTAGCCCCCGAATCTTTACATCTAATACTTAAAAAAAAAATGTTATTGCATGGAAACTGGTAGCACAAAAATGGATCACTTTCACATGCCCATTATTCATCCAGTGGAAAGATACAGTAAATAACTTAGTGGAAAGGGAAAAATATACCTATCAGCATAGGGGATGTCCCCACAAAATGTTTTAAAATATGGTGAACTTGGTTAATTCCTCCCAATTTAGCCCAATCCCTAGCTGTTTTGAGCAGATGAATGCATTAACATTTGCCTATTAATATTTTTTAACAAGTCAATATTTACTCCCAGTAAAGTAGATGAACTGCATTACGTTAAATTTTGAGGTGTCAAATTTTAAAGAAAAAGGGGGTACTACATCCAAATCTACATATATAGAAAAGAGGGAATGGACTTTGATGGTACCATAAACGCTGGACGTAAACGGGAAATACCAATTTTATATAAAAATATATATTTATTAAATCACCATAAAATCATTAATATAGAAAACACATACATATAAATGGATCATATACATCACAACTGAAAAAGCTCTGCATAGCTGATAGCATGGAGGAGTCAACAAATAACATATATTATCTGCAATAAGCATCATCCTTGTAAATTGTACCCAACATGTTTCGCGGAATACAACCGCTTCCTCAGGGGCTTTTAGAAGTCTTTTGGGAGAGCTTGATTCAGCATCTGATATTATTAGATATTAGAATATGTTGGGCACAATTTACAAGGATGATGCTTATTGCAGATAATATATGTTATTGGTTGTCTCATCCATGCTATCAGCTAAGCAGAGCTTTTTCAGTTGTGATGTATATGATCCATTTACTGTATATGTATGTGTTTTCTATATTAATGATTTCATGGTGATTTAATAAATATATATTTTTATATAAAATTGGTATTTCCCATTTACATCCAGTGTTTATGATACCATCAAAGTCCATTATGCCTCCATTCCCTCTTTTCTATATATGAACTGCATTATGTGATAACACCTGATTCATAACTTTTTTTTTTTTACATTTTTCTTTTTTTTCTGGTTTATCTGGACTTAAACAATTTAATTTGATTAGATGAACTATTACTGTACCCCCTTGCCAAATTTTGATTGCAAAAAATTTTATTTTTTTCTACCCTTCTATAACTCTATACATGTTTATGTAAAAAAAAAAAAAAAAAAAAAGTTGAAAGAAATTGTACTTTTTTTCTGAATATAAAATTACTTGATTCAAATAAAAAAATTGATGCAAAAAGAGGAGCAGAGAGTTGCCCTTATAGTACAAAACCAGGTACTACAGAGTACCTGCGCATACGGTAGTTTGCAGTAAAATCTTGCACAACCACAAAAAAATAAAATAAAATGCTATTTTGTCTGACATGGAGACAGACTGGCATTTTGACCAGGTAGCTATGGCTTGAGCTCTGAGTTTATTTCTGCTCTAGGTATACAGCATTCACCTGGGTAATGGGGTTCCTAGAGCGTTCTTCACTACAAATGACCTTTGCACAGTTAGGCCAGGGTGCTTAACTGCTGCTGGGCAATTAAATGCACTACAGATGGGCCCATGTTTAATTTAAGTTTACTTTTTTATCCTTTCATTCTCGTTTCAAAAAATATCTTTATAAAAGAATGCCTCTGACTGTGCTCATTATTCATGATTGTGTTGGGAAGAGCGAATTTAATGTAGAGATGGCAAGTTAATCAAGGGACTGTTTTTTATAAGAGAACTCATCCATCTGTGCTGTGAATTCCATGATTACTGGAATGTACTTTTAAAGACATATGGCAGAGAAGATATGCCTGTTTCCATCATATGTAAATGAAATAATGTTGCCATAATTGATTCTTTATTTGACAAAAATAGTCTTAAAAATCTACAACAGAATGGCACATTGATATCAATATTGTGTGATGGCACAATATGTTCCAGCAATAATGCCGCAGGGATTGGTAGGAGATGCAGCAGAATGTAGTTACTAAACTTTTTTGAGCAAATGTGAATAGAAACAATAGACAGCTGTGTCACTTTTATTCTTATTTTTGAAAACTGTTATGTTACATACATATGTACTGTTTGATATTTCTCTAATAAAAATTATCTGAAAAAAAAAAAAAAAAACAATAGACACAGTACCAGTGAATACTTTACTGTGAATACATAGTAAAGTATTCACTGATACTGTGTCTATTGTTTTTTTTTTTTTTTTTTCAGATAGTTTTATATTTATTTATATATATTTAATACATCATTAAATTTATTTTTTAAATGCATACAGGGGACTTGAATTTGACCTGCTATCATCCTCTTTCAATCCCTGTACAGCAGGGCTGGAATGTGAGAGTTTAAAGTAGCACAAGAACCCAATCAGTTAATGTGCTGACAAGAAGCATGCTGATAGGAGAATAGAGCAGAGTGACAGAGAGACGAGCTCATTACTGTGCTGCTTCTCCTCTTAGGCCCCTTTTCACACTCGTGCGACTTGTTCTGCGACTTGAGACTTAAAAGTCGCATGACTTCTCGTACTCCATGATTTCAAATGAGTACCATTTATATCTGTGCTACTTCAAAGTAGTCCCGGCACTACTTTGGTCCGTCTTTGATGTGTTTTGAGGTCCATAGCCCAAGATAACACAGGCATTGCTTCAAGACCAGTCTAAATCGCATCAAAAGTGTGGCAAAAAAAGCACAACTTTTTGGTCGCGCAAGTGTGACGTCGCCTAAAAGTGATTGTAAAGTCTTGTTTTTTTTTGAAATAACAAACATGTTATACTTACCTCCTCTGTGTAGTTGGTTTTGCACAGAGCAGTCCAGATCCTCCTCTTCTCGGGTCCCTTTTCCTTGCTCCTGGCCCCTCCCTCCTGTCGAGTGCCCCCACAGCAAGCAGCTTGCTATGGGGGCACCCGAGCCGAGCTGAAGCTCCGTGTATCCATTCAGACACAGAGCTGCTGTTTGGCCCCACCAATGGCGCCGCGTCTGTGTCTCAGCCAAACAGAAGGCGACCGAGGGACTCATGGACATCGCTGGACAGAGAGGGGGCTTCAGGTAAGTATTAGGGGGTGTTGGGGCTGCTACACACAGAAGGCTTTTTACCTTAATACATAGAATGCATTAAGATAAAAACCTTCTGCCTTTACTACTCCTTTAATGTACAGTCACCAAATGGAGGGGTCAAGAAAATAGGTTGAATAATGCAGGCTGTCAGACCAAAGACACATATCATCTTAAAAAATATTGTGATGGAAATATTTGAACTTAAAGTAATACTGAACATAGAATGGTTAATTTTGATTATCCCTTCTATTTATTTATAAAGATTATGACACTTTATTTATTTCAATATCAAAAAGCATCTGAGTACCTTATTTAACCACTTGACCCCCAGAAGGTTTACCCCCCTTCATTACCAGGCCATTTTTTTGCGATACTGCACTGTGTTACTTTAACTGACAATTGCTTGGTCATGCGACACTGTACCTAAACAATTTTTTTTTTTTTGAAAATTCTGTTTATTGAGTTTAAACACATAAAAAGACAAGGCCAGAAGGGGGCATACCCCGGCCAACAGACAACAACATAACCCAAGAAAACCACCCAAAACAACCCGCAACCACACTGCTCAGCACCCTCAGTCAGGAATCAACAGTAGCAAAATAAACCAATACTTATACAGGGACACCTAGTCTCTGTTCTCTCTCCCCAAGGTCCCACCAGAGATTAAGCCGTGTCAGACTCAGAGTCTCGCTCGTCGACAGTGGACTTAGAATCCACCCATGGTCGCCAGACCTTTTCATATTTTTTAGGGCAATTCCTGGAGATATAGGTCGCCTTGTATAGCGGAACCACCGCATTAACCAACCCTTTCCAAAAGCCTAAGGTCGGAGAATGGGGAGACTTCCACTTGAGGACTATAGCCTTTCTGGCATAAAACAGTAATATTCCAATAAGGGTCCTCGTCGCCCTGGCCGTCGCCAACTGGTCGACCAGGCCAAGAAGACAGACCCCCACCGTCATCGGAACCGAGAAGGAAGTCAGACTGGACACAAAACGGGTCACCTCCAGCCAGTAAGAGGCAATCTGCGGGCAGTCCCAGAAAATGTGCGAAAAATCTGCAGGAGTGCATGTGCATCTCCAGCAGGAGGCCGAGACGCTAGGATAGATACGGTGCAGCTTGTGGGGAGTGTAATAAATCCTGTGTAGAATTTTAAACTGGATCAGCACGTCCCTGGTCGCTATGAGCGGCCGGAACGAGCCATCCCAGATGTCCTCCCAATCCTCATCATCCAGACCCTCCTCCCCCACGCTCCACGCCGCCCGCAGTCCCGTCAGCCCAGCATGGACCGAAGGTAACAAGGCCTTGTAGATGGTGGAGAGCGGCTGACGCATACCAGGGTCCCATAACTGAGACTCAAAGTCGCTGCGCTCTAGACCAGCCACAGGCGTGGGGAACTGCGCGCTGTAGGCATGACGGAGTTGGAGGAACCTGAAAAAGAAGGAGTTAGGCAATTGAAACTTAGCCTTCAGGTCATCAAATGTGGCCAGGGTCCCGCCAACGCTGATGTCCGCCAGGGACTTGACGCCCCTAGCAGCCCACAGGGCCGGGTCCGGGATGGAGAGGAATTCTCCCAGGTGGGGGTTGAACCAGAGCGGAGTGTCCGGAGACCAGCGGGCCAACTTCCTCTCCGGGGGAACCACCAGCTGGGTCCACACCCGCACCACCACTCGCATAGCTGGAGTCAGAGGGGGATAGGGAGCCCTCAGGCCCCGGTACAGGGCATTACGAAGGGACTCGTAGGAACCCACATGAGCCGCCTCGAGGATGACCGAGGAGTTGGTGTCGTCCGACAATAGCCAGTTATGAGCATGGGTGAGCATGGCAGCCAAAAAGTAGGAGTAAAAGTCGGGGCAGGCAAGCCCCCCCTGGGTCCTGGGCCGGCGGAGGATCCGTTTGTTAAATCGAGGAGGTCGGGAATACCACAAAAAGTTGGAGATTACAGAGTCCAATTGGGCAAAATAGGACTTCGGAATCCAGACAGGGGAATGCCGAAGAGTATAAAGGAGGACCGGAAGAACCTTCATTTTCAACAAGTTGATCCTGCCAATCAGGGACAGGGGCAACTGAGACCACGCCCGTAACCGTTGCTTACACCAAAGTATCTTGGGCTGCACATTAAGTTTGAGAAAGTCCCCGGTGTCCGGAGAAATATGTATACCCAAATATTTAACCACACGGGTCAAACGAAGCGGGGACGCCGGGTCCCATAGGGCCACAGCCCCTTCATCGATCGGCAGTACCAGAGACTTATCCCAATTAGTGCGCAGGCCAGAAACATCAGCGAAGGAGGCCATAACACGTAAAGCCTCCGCAAGGGAGGGGCCAGGATCAGCAAGGAAGAGAATGAGGTCATCCGCATAAAGAGCCAATTTTTCCACTATAGGGCCCACGCTGATCCCCCGCACCCCCGATGCCCGCCGCAGGGCCACAGCCAGCGGCTCCATGGCCAGGGCAAAGAGGGCCGGGGACAGCGGGCAACCCTGTCTCGTTCCCCGCTTGATACAAAATGGGGGCGAGAGCTTTCCACCGAGCTTAATACAAGCCGTGGGGGCACTGTACAACAGGCCTATCCAACGACAAAAAACTGGGCCAAAACCAAAGGACTCCAGGACCTGCATAAGATAGCGCCAGCGAACCGTGTCGAAGGCCTTTTCAATGTCGAACGACACCAATATCCTCGTAGCACCAGCCGGAGGCAGCAGCTGAAGATGGGTAAGAACTCTCCTGAGATTAATATCCGTGGATTTGCCCGGCATAAAGCCCGTCTGATCGGTATGTATCAGCGTCGGCAGGACTCTCATCAACCTAGTAGCAAGTGCCTTGGTGAGCACTTTCAAGTCGTAGTTCAGCAAGGAAATAGGCCGATAGGACGAGCAACACTGCAAATCCTTGCCCGGCTTAGGCAGAAGCACAATATGCGCCTGGTACATACTGTCAGGGAGGTGACCAGCTTCGAGACACTGGAGGTACAGTTGATGTAACCTGGGGGCCAAGACCTCCGAGTGTACCCTGTACCAATCTCCTGGCAGGCCATCCGGGCCCGGCGACTTACCGCCGGGGAGAGAGTGAATGGCAGCCACGATTTCTTGTAACTGGAGCGGCTGATCTAACTCTGCCCGAGCCACCTCAGACAACACCGGGAGGTCCAAGTCCCCCAGCATTTCCAGACCGGGATCCCCGAGGGCCGAGGCCGGCTCATCATAGAGAGCACTATAGAAGGAGTGGAACTCGGACAAAATGTCCCCCTGGTCAGTGACCAGGTGCCCCTCCCGCGTCATGACCTCAGGAATCACCGTCTGGGAACGCGCGTCGGCCACCAAATTCGCCAGTAGCTTGCCATTCTTGTCCCCCGCTTCAAACAGCCGTGCCCGGAACTGCGCATGGTCCAATTGCACCAAGGTGGTGTAGTGTAACCGTAACTCCCTCCTGACAGATGCCAGCGTGGCATAGGATGCGTCGCCAGGCTGGGAGGCGAACTGAGCCGCAGCCACCATTTCCTCCTGTCCCAGCTGAGCCGTGCGGGAAGCCGCTTCCACCCGCACCGCCTTAATAGAGGAGACATATTCTCCACGGGCAACAGCTTTGCAAGCCTCCCACACCACGTCAGCCGAGGCAGACTGATCATTAATGGTCCAATATTCAGACAATTTAGTAGAGATCCGCTCCTGTATCTTAGGCTCGTGCACCCAGTGAGCCGCCAGCCGCCAGCATCCCGGCTCGCGACCGCCCCCCAGGGCCACACAAACCTCCAAGGGAGAGTGGTCCGAGAGGCCGGCCGGGAGGTAGGAGGCCGCCCTAACCCAGGGGAGGACCCCGGAGGAGCCAAACATAAAATCAATACGAGCCCCAGACTTGTGTGCGGGGGACACATGAGAGAAAGCCCTCTCCCGGGGATTGCGCCAACGCCACAGCTCCTGGAGACCAAAGGTGTCCGCCCAGGCGACCAGGTCCGGATGCGCCCCCCTCGAAGAGTTGGACGCATCCAGATCCCCGTCCAAAATGGCGTTGAAATCCCCGCCCACCAGGAGATGAGGAACCTGGAGAGGGGCTAGCTTAGCAAACACAGTATAAAGAATACCAGAGTCAAATGGTGGAGGAGCATAAATATTGACAAGGGCCCAGCGTGTAGCATACATTTGCACTATCAGGATTATGTAACGACCCCCAGGATCAGTAATGACCTGCTCCACAGCACATGGTAGAGCCCTATGGAGCAGAATGGTAACCCCCCTAGAGTACTAGGAGTAGGTGGCGTGGAACCCCTGTTTAACCCAGGCACGTTTTAGTGAAAGTACCTTGGCACCCGTGAGGTGCGTCTCCTGAAGGAACAGGATCGAGGGCTTATGGGCCGTCAAATATTTGAACATCAGGGACCGTTTGACTCTGTCATTCAACCCTCGCACATTCCAAGAGATAACTTTAACCATGGAACCCATGATAATACAGAAGTACAACTGGCGTAGCAGGAGAGCACATACATTATAAAAACATTACCCAAGCAAGCGAGCACAACAACGGCTCCGGGGGGACCCAGAGAGAGAGAGAAACCATGGAGATCCTAGAAATGTGGTAGTACCGAGCAGTCTGAAAAACAAAAAAAGGAAAAAAATAAAAAGAAAAAAAACAACCGGGCACAGAAACAAGCCCAATTGTAAACTCCCGACTGACCAGCATAACCCCAACAACTAGCTAGACAGTTTACACCCCAAACTTGCAACAGTAGTCAACTGAACTACAGAGTTCTCAGGGAGGCCCCGAGGTGCGTCCGTACGTGGGCAGCGGACGTGGGTGGAAGTAACCCCCAAAAACACAAAAAAGGGGGGGAAAATAAAAGAAAACAAAAAAACAACCCAGAGGGGGGGAGTGACCCTCAAGAGCTCCGATGAATCAGTAGGCACTCCAGCAGAAGCATCCTAAACAGAAAAAAAGGGGGGAAAAAGGGGGGGGGAGGGAAGCCAGGTGCGGAGCAGTTCAGGAAGAAGAGGGGGGGAGGGGGGAGATGAGAACAGGGCAGGGATCCGAGCCAGTGTCCCGTGTCATGGGGGCATGAAAAACAGGGCATAGACCTCCACCCTCATCAGCACGGGGAGCACAGGAAGTCCAGGGGGCAGGGTAACCCCAAGTAACAGTACGGGGCATGTCCAGACTCCACGGAACCGGGAGGGAGGGGGGAAGGAAAAGGATTAGGAAGAAGGAGAAGGCCGGGCACAGGGCACAGGTACGGGGGAAAGTGAAATCCAACCATCAATGCAGGAACTTCCGGGCAGAGGGGTCTCAGTGCAGGGTCAGGATCCAAGCATCAGCATCCTCAGGGGTATCAAAGAACTTCACAGAACCCTGATGTTGCGCTCTGAGGCGACTAGGGTAGAGCATGGAGTACTTGATTTCCCGCTCCCTGAGCCTGCGGCGGACATCCGTGAAGGTCCTCCTCTTCTTCTGCAATTCGGCGGAGAAGTCTGGGTACAGGTGGATTTCAGCATTCTCAAAAGGAAGAGTCGCATGTTTCCTAGCTTCACTCAGGATGCGGTCCCGATCCCTATAGTTGAGGAACCGTACGAGGAATGGTCTGGGAGGGGCGCCGGGTATCCCCCGACCCGTTGGGACCCGATGAGCCCTTTCCACCACATAAGTAGGGGAGACATCCGCAAGAGAGAGTAGAGATTTGAAGAAGGACTCAGCGAAATCAGCAGGGCGATCCCCCTCAGCCCCCTCAGGCAGGCCTAGCACCCTGACATTGTTCCGCCGTTGGCGGTTCTCGGCATCATCCGCTTTCGCCAGAAGCATGGCAACAGTCTGCTGAAAGTAATGCAGGGACTGAGAGTGCTGGGTGGATGTGTCCTCAGTGGCAGAGATCCTAGTCTCCGTCTCAGACAGCCTGCCCCGTATCTTGTCCAGATCAGCCCGGATGAAATTGCATTCCTCGGCCAAATGATCGATGCGCGCCAAGAGGGAAGTCTTACTATGTTCGATGGCCGTAAGGATCGTTGCCGTGTCGCTGCCCGGGGCCGCCGGGGACGGAGGATCAGCAGACATCTCTAAGGTATCCAGCAGCGTGCGGAGCCTATCCAAGATGGCGTCGGAACACGCGGCCTGCGGGGGATCCGGCTTCCTCTTCGGCGCCGCTGCGGACGATTTGGACCTGGACGGCATCCCAAAATGCTCCCCACGGAGTCCGGGAAAGGAGGGTACCCCGAAGAGGTAAGATTCACCGCTGGAACCAGGATAAGGGGTAAGGATGGCACAGGATTCACCGGAGCTCTCGCAGCACACGTCCTGCTCGCTCTACATCCGGACACGCCCCTACCTAAACAATTTACATCTTTTTTTCCCCCACAAATACAGCTTTCTTTTGGTGGTATTTGATCACCTCTACAGTTTTTGTTGTTTGCGCTATAAACAAAAAAAGACCGACAATTTTGAAAAATATATATATATATATATATATTTTTACTTTCTGCTATAAAACATATCCAATAGAAAATTGAAAAAAATCAAATTTCTTCATCAATTTAGGCCAGGGGTCTTCAAACTACGGACCGCGGGCCGCATCTGGCAGAATTGCAGAACCAGGGGTTGGGCTGCGGGGCAGGGGGGAGATTTCCACGGCCACTGTCTGCTGACATTACTTTTTTTTTTCTGTGTGCAGGAAATCGTCTGCGGCGGCCGCCAATTGGTTGTGTTACTGCCGCGCTGCATTCTGGGAGTTGTAGTCCTGACTGCACTTGTGGCGGTGGGTGTGGAGAACTGAGCAGCGGCGCGCAGCAGGAAACTACACACGGCGCAATAGGGAACAGGTTACGCACATCACATGACCAGCTCAGGCTCACCGCTGGATGGCTGCACAGTGAAGCCTGAAGTTTTTAGAAAGAGTGAGAGCAGCTTACTTTGGACCGAGAGTCTGTGGACTGGAGGCAGCGAGCGCCAGCCTGCCAGGGGACGCATGGTACTGGCTCGGGCTGGGCACTGGCTGCAGCTTAAAGTGGTCATCATCCCAGGAGGCCGAGCAAGGACCTGCTGAGATGTCATCGGCATCACTGAGGTGAGGCACCCTGACACCCCCAGCTGACCCCCACATCCCATCTCACCCCCCCCACATACACCCCATTTACCCTGCCCCAGTGCCCCGCCCACCCAGTAACCTCAAAACAGGAAATAGCCCCCAACACTGTCTGGCTGTCAGGTCCTGTGCTGGCTATGGCCTGTTGGTCCTGCTGGCCATGGCCTGTTGGTCCTGCTTGCCATGGCCAGTTGGTCCTGCTGAGAGCTGGCCATGGCCTATTGGTCCTGCTGGTGGGTCCTGCTGGCCATGGCCCGTGGGTCCTGCTGGCCATGGCCCGTGGGTCCTGCTGACCATGGCCCGTGGGTCCTGCTTACCATGACCCGTAGGTCCTGCTGACCATGGCCCGTGGGTCCTGCTGGCCATGGCCTGTTGGTCCTGCTGGGAGCTGGCCATGGCCTGTTGGTCCTGCTGGGAGCTGGCCATGGCCTGTGGGTCCTACTGGGAGCTGGCCATGGCTTGTAGATCCTGCTGGGAGCTGGCCATGGCCTGTGGATCCTGCTGGAAGCTGGCCATGGCCTATGGGTCCTGCTGGCCACTGAGTCCTGCTGGCCTGTAGGTCCTGCTGGGAGCTGGCCATGGTTTTGGTGCTGCACCCCAAGCTGGAATCTGGCCATGGCCAGCAGGACCCATAGGCTATGGCCAGTTTCCAGCAGGATCCACAGGGCATGGCCAATTTCCAGCAGGATCCACAGACCATGGCCAGTTTCCAGCAGAACCTACAGGCCAGCGGCCAGCTGGACCAACAGGCCATGGCTAGCTCCCAGCAGAACTTACAGGCCAGCGGCCAGCAGGACCCGCAGGCCATGGCTAGCTCCCAGCAAAACTTACAGGCCAGCGGCCTGCAGGACCAACTGGTGAGGCTGCATTGATGGGCACTGATCAGACTGCACTGATGGGCACTGATCAAGCTGCATTGATGGACACTGCTGAGGCTGCATTGATGAGCACTGAAGAGGCTGCTCTGATGGGGACTGGTGAGGCTCCATTGATGGGCACTGATCAAGCTGCATTGATGGACACTGCTGCGGCTGCATTGATGAGCACTGATGAGGCTGCTCTGATGGGCACTGATGAGACTGCATTGATCCTTAGATCTCAGTGGTTCATGCTGGGACTTGAAGTCCATTAATTTTGGGAGGTATAATTTTCCTAAAAGTGAAGTACTGCAAGTTCCAGCATGAACCCCTCAGAGCTGAGGACGTGACACCCCTTCCTAACTAGTGAAGGACTACAAGTCCCAACATGACCCCCTGAAATCTAAGAATGTAACCACCCTCCAAAAGTGAAGGACTACTAGTCCCAGCATGAACCCCTCAGAGCTGAGGACATGACAGCCCCCCAACTAGTGAAGTCCCAGCATGAGCCCCTGAGATTTAAGAATGTGACCCCTTAGAGCTCGTGGGTGTAGTCATTCACTAGTTGGGGGGGGGGGGGGGGGGTCAGGTCTTCAGCTCTGAAGGGTTCATACAGGGACTTGTCTGCACTGCTTGCACTTTAGTTCCTGAGGCCATGGTTTTAAATATTGTACTGTTTTTTGTGCATTACAAATAAAATATGTGCATAGGAATTAGTTCATATTTTTTCAAACTATAGTCCGGCCCCCAACAGTGTCTGTGGCACAGTGAACTGGCCCCCTGTTTAAAAAGTTTGATGACCCCTGATTTAGGCCGATATGTATTCTGTTACATATTTTTTGTAAAAAAAAATCCCAATAAGCGTATATTGATTGGTTTGCACAAAAGTTATAGCGTCTACAAACTATTGGATATATATTTTTTTTTTACTAGTAATGGCAGTGTTCAGCGATGTTTAGTGGTACTGCGATATTGCGGGGGACAGTCGGGACACTAACTGACACTTTTGACACTTTTGGGGACCAGTGGCACTAATACAGGGATTAGTGCTAAAAAATGCACTGTCACTGGTTGGAAAGGGGTTATCATCAAGGGCGATCAAAGGGTTAAATGTGCGCCTGACCAGTGCTTTACTACTGTGGGGGAGGTGCTTGTATTAGGGGAAAGCACTGATCCATGACGCTGCTTAGCAGAGACACAGGATCCATGCCTTCTGTACTGACAGAATGGCGATCTGCCTTGTTTACATAGTCCAAGTCCACCATACCCGCTGATCAGCTCCCACTGTTTCTTATCACAGCAGGAGCGGGTAACAGGTATACTAACAGGTAGTATATAGTATATAATAGTAGAAAGTGGTAGTATCACTTCCAGTGTTCTAATGAGGAAAGTGGCAGGGTCTGCATCCCATTAAACGTTTTTTTTCTCTTTCGGACTATCTGACCAAAAATGCAATTTTTGTTGCAGGAGATGCCACAAAATCTGACTTGTATCATAGTGCAGACTTCTGAGAAAATCAATGAGCCAATCACACAAGCTGGAAATTACATATGTGGGGGTTGTTCTGTACACCATCTGTGTACAGAATGTCTCCAATATGCCATATTGTATTGTATTTTACAGAAAATTGCAGCACTGCAAAACACAAGGTCATTTTTAATAACATTCAGTTAACATATGAATAGTGTAGTAAATGTATATGCTATAATCATTTTTTTTTTTCCCCCCACAAAAGCTGAGTTACCCTTTAACCGTTTCCTGCCCAGCCTATAGTACCATGACAGCCAAGCAGGAACCCTGCCATGCTGGGTGGACGTCCTCCCAGGATCGGGCCATGCTGCAGTGCGCTCTGTCACTCGCTGTGTCCACCAGACACCAACAGATGACAAATCTGAATTTGATCACTCAGCTGCTGGGCTTCACACTTCCCACGATGCACACAAGAGGAGAGCTGGAGGAGGAGAAGGAGCAGATCGGCTCTCTCCTCTCCTATCTGTGCGAGGGAGGAGGAAGAGGGAACTGTCAGTGCAAGTTCTGGGCTGTATGAGAGAGACAGAGTCCTGCTGAGGAGGCACTGATAGGCAGCACTGATAGGCTGCACTGATGTGCACTGATAGGCAGCACTGATGGGCACTGATAATCAGCATTGATGAGCACTAATAGGTGGCACTGATACGCAGCACTGATAGGCGGCACTGATGGTCACTGACAGGAGGCATTGATGAGCTCTGATAGGTTGCACTGATGGGCACTGATAGGCAGCACTCATGGCCACTGATAGGTGACATTGATAAACTCTGATAGGCAGCACGGATGGGCACTGATAGGTGGTATTGATGAGCACTGACAGGTGGCACTAATAGGTGGCATTGGCGGGCTATGATAGGCGGAATTGACGAGCACTGATAGGTGGCACTAATAGGTGGCACTGATGGACACTAATAGGCTGAACTGATGGGCACTGATGGGGCTGCACTGATTATCAATGTAAACAATGTGCTGGCAGTCTTGCTAGTTAATATATAAGGGGTAAACCTATGCGCTACAAGTAGGTATAAGACGTAAAAAATGAAGGAAATGGGTAAAGATGTAGTGGAACACCAAGGATCAAGCAGCTAATTCCGTAGTGTCACCACGTACCACAATAGTTTGTAAGATAGAGAGAATCAGTGCTCTAATCCTTAAAAGCGATGGACCACCCAATGAAAAAAAGACTTGAATAGTTGAAGTTCAAAATATCAGAAGTTATGCAAAATTAAACATGAAGTGGTGTAGTAAGATCAATATCCATAATGTGATATAAATATATATATATATAACAGGTGTGGATATAAAAATACTTATAAATCACAATGAATCTCCAACATGTGGTAAAAAAACACATTCAAATGATCAATCAAATAATCTCAAAAAAATATGAAAATTCATAAAAAACAATGCATAAATAAGTAAATAAAGTGATGAGTGCAGGAGTGGTGATGTAATATAAAACACCAATAGCTAAAAAATATGACAGTGATACAACTACTTAAAATAATTGCCAAAATCCGAAAGTAAAGAGTATGGTGAAAATGATGATATAAAAATTAGTCATATAAATCCAAGAAGTTTTCAATAAATATTATATGTGAATAAATTAAGTGCTAAAAAGTCCATAAATAGGTTATAGTGAGTGAATAAAGTGCTCAATTGTCCATTAAAAAGATCAAGTGATTTAAAAGATGAAGTGAAGATTCCAGTGACAGCCAGGTGCAGTGGTAGGTGAGCTAACAATCCAGCATTAAGTGTAATGGCCGCTCACCTCCATTCACACTCAAATGAGCGTTTAGGTACAATCTTTCACCTCTTGATCTTCTCCAATGGGTATGATACTTGTGTATATCGACAATCTCCCAATCATATGTAGTACTTCAAGATATGTATATATAGGTTAAAATACAAGAGGGAAACTCTCATGGTGCAGTTAATCAGGGTATAATTTATTAAAAAATGCAGGTCACTTACAGTAAAATATGGTACGATGCGTAGAGCAAACAACAGAGCCGCCGATGCAGTAAACTCCGATACTTCCGGTCTCGGCCGTAGACCGGAAGTGACGTCCGTACGGCTTCTCCCTGGTGCGTTGCGTCACAAACCATGTGACTTCTTCAAAAGGCCCTTTGAAGATCTTATGGATCTTACTACACCACTTCATGATTAATTTTGCATAACTTCTGATATTTTGAACTTCAACTATTCAAGTCTTTTTTTCATTGGGTGGTCCATCGCTTTTAAGGATTAGAGCGCTGATTCTCTCTATCTTACAAAGTCTTGCTAGTTAGCAGCTCTCCTTTCCTTGCACAGACACAGCATGGGAGGAAACGACTGCCGGTAACCGGCAAAACTGTTTACATGTGACCAGTTGATCACACGGTAAAGGGCCACTGTGATTTGCCCTTTACTGCAATCTGTGAACTGAAGGACACAGCAGTCACAGAGCATGCTGGATGCACGCCCCAGGGAACACTCTGGAGGCAGGATTCTGGGAGGATATCCATGGACGCTCTCCCAGAACTGGAAAGATGAAGACATGGATGAGCGAGTTTGGGGTGGAGGAACTTGACTGGCCTGCACAGAGTCCTGACCTCAACCCGATAGAACACCTTTGGGATAAATTAGAGCGGAGACTGCTAACCGGGCCTTCTCTTCCACATCAGTGCCTGACCTCACAAATGCCCTTCTGGAAGAATGGTCAAACATTCCCATAGACACACTCCTAAACCTTGTGGCCAGTCTCCCCAGAAGAGTTGAAGATGTTACAGCTGCAAAGGGTGGCCCAACTCAATATTGAACCCTATGGACTGAGACTGGGATGCCATTAAAAGTCATGTGCATGTAAAGGCAGGCGTCCCAATACTTTTGACAATATAGTGTATTTGGGGGGGTTGTGGAGAGAGCAGCATGCAGAAGGTTTTTAACCTTACTGCATAGAATGCAGTAAGGTAAAAAGCCTTCTGTCTTTACAACTTAAAAGCTCAGTCAGACTTTAACTTGAACTCTTTGGGGTCCACTGACTATGTACCCCCTCTGTAGCTTCAGGGTCCTTTACAACTAGCTGGCACTGGATCCTGGAACCTCTCCTGGAGTGGTCACCTCTAACTTCAGGCAGACCCCCCAGGGGCAATCCACAGTGCTCACAACCTGTGTAGGCTTTCCTGGGACTGGACCTCTCTCTCTCTCCGCAGGCTCTCGGCACACCGGATCCCCTCAGCTCACTCAGCACTCTCTGGACACTCAGGCGACACCCTGAGACACCACCTTCCTCAGACAGGAGGAGAGACAGCCGCACTCTCCTTCCTGGGACTCTGCTCCTGCCAAAGACACTGTGTCGTGTGCCACCCCCAAACTTATACCCACTCCCAGAATCCTTTGCAGCAAAATCTGCCTCCTGGGGTAGTTACAAGCCTGGATGTGCCCCCTGATTGGGCTTCCTCCACCACCCTGTGAGAACCCTCTCACAGGAGCCAGTGGGGATACTTCTCCCTTCAGCAGGAAACCATGACACCCTGACTATCAAATCACAGCCCTGCTGTTAGGCAGACAAGGCCCACTATATCTTTACCTAGCACCTACCTGTAGGATGCTACAGGTGTTTGCACAGAATGCACAGAATGTCTAGCTCTAGCACTTGCTGACTGCATCCACAGATGGAAAAGCTAGATGGTTATCTCTACCAGAAATGCAGGAGAAGGGAGTGGCCGCACAGTACTGTGTATATCTGTGTAGAATATGATATCCTGCTATTCAGGTCTCAGGAATAAAAAGTAGTCACCGCATAAATGAAACATCCATAACCCATGTTTTATGTTTAATTAACTAAAAAAAAAAATGTAAACCCGAGCATAAAAAAAATGCATACATTCTATGCATAAACAAATATAAGTCCTTTCAAAGTCACAAATGTTTGTAACTGACAGCTCACTTCATCCTGGAATTAAACTTAAGAAAAAAAAAATAGGAATCCAGATATCTGCTTATGCAATAAATATCATATTCCTTTGGTTTTAAATTGCCTGTTCAGATACCTATTTAATGTACAGTTGTGCGTAGGTGGCTGGCAGCTTATCTGCTACCGTATCATCCATCTGTAATTCAATGCTGCTAAAACACACTTGAACTTTAGCTAATAAAAAACCCCTCAGCCTTTAAACGTGAGGAATTAAAGTGATTGTAAACGATCACCTTGGAAAAGAACCCATTTAATTTAAAGTACAAATGAAAGCCAAAACATTTTTATATAGATATATAAAAAATATATATATATATATTAATACCTTTTTTCCCCTTTTTAGAAGTGATCAAATTCCCTTTGTTCTCAGCTGTAGGGGAGGAGAACCAGCAGTACACTGAGCTTCTTAGTGAAGAATGGCTGTGCAGCAGGGGAGTGTCAGGACAAGTCTGATAATTCCACAGTGCACAGTCCTCTGGACGGTGGTCTGAGGAGGCCTGTAATGCACAGTGCTCTGGACGGTGGTCTGAGGAGGCCTGTAATGCACAGTGCTCTGGACCGTGGTCTGAGGAGGCCTGTAATGCACAGTGCTCTGGACAGTGGTCTTAGGAGGCCTGTAATGCCTCTGGACAGTCTGAAGAGGCCTGCAATGCACAGCGCTCTGGACAGTGGTCTGGGGAAGCCTGTAATTCTACATACTGCTCTGTGCAGTCTGAGAAGTCTCAGAAGGCATGTAATGCTATACAGTGCTCTGAGTGGTCTGAGGAGGCCTGTAATGCACAGTGCTATGGGCGGTCATGAGTCTGGATTCTCTGGAGGCCTGTAATGCACAGTGCTCTGGACAGTCGTCAGAGAAGGCATGTAATGCTACACAGTGCTCTGAGTGGTCTGAGGAGGCCTGTAATGCACAGTGCTCTGGGCGGTCGTGAGTCTGGAATCTCTGGAGGCCTGTAATGCACAGTGTTCTGGACGGTTGTCTGGGAAGGCATGTAATGCTACACAGTGCTCTGGGCGGTCTGAGGAGGCCTGTAATGCACAGTGCTCTGGACGGTCGTAAGTCTGGACTCTCTGGAGGCATGTAAAGCACGGTGCTCTGAATGGTGGTCTGAGGGGGCCTGTAATGCTGCACACTGCTAAGCAAGCCACACCACTAAGTACACTATGGTCACTACCTTGGTTGCTGGGAGGGTAAGCACTAATGGGCTTTACAGGGGGAGCTCCAAGGAAACCAGAAGTTCACATGATCAAACGTCCCTCCCTCAGATTTTTGTTCCATTTTCATTCAGTGATGATAATAGAATTGATTTTTGTCATT
Source organism: Pelophylax lessonae (assembly GCF_965119305.1). Classification (NCBI taxonomy): domain Eukaryota; kingdom Metazoa; phylum Chordata; class Amphibia; order Anura; family Ranidae; genus Pelophylax; species Pelophylax lessonae. The sequence continues at coordinate 489,517,613 of NC_138772.1, read as the reverse complement.
GTTTTTTTCAATTGATGAGAATGTGGGGTCAGTTTCATTTCGTTTTCATCACTGGCAATATGCCCCGATGAAAAAGTTTTAGTCTAAGAAATTAACACTGCTGCAAAGGCAATTTTTTTGACTAGTTTGTGGACTCTTGCTTGCCTAGTTGGGCACAGCTTCCACAGTACAGGTCTACTTTAACTTAGAGCTATAGAAATAGTCTTGATGAGATGGATACATTAAGAATAGAGTTCCCTGTTATGCCACCCACCTTACCAAAAGCTTATGTGTGATCATATGATTTGAAGAAATGATCAGAGTTCTGTTTGATTGAGTCTTCGCTTCAGCAACGAGCACATGGCTAAATGTCTAGTCATGTATTTTTCACAGAGGAAAGATGAATAATGCCATCATGTGACTGCATTCCTACATAGTAACACTGTGTAATATCTGCTATAAAACTTAATTTAAAAAAGCAGACTATTGTAAAAGGAAACTACAATTTTTGGAAGACAGTATTGTGCTAAGCTTATGATTGTAAAATTACATTTTTTGTATTTTTTAAATAATTTAAGCAATCTTTGTTTTACAAATAAAAATGTAATACATTGTGTACACAGGATAAAGGAATACCAGACCACTAGGACTTTCCTAAATGGACAGCACAGCAGAAGCTGGTGCCTTTCAGATACCGTGTCTCTACATGAATCCTGCTTTGGAACTGTATAGAAGAAGCTTTAACTCATTCTCTTGTGTGTGTAAGTTTCAGTTTGAGCTACCAAACTCTGTAAGATATTGGTATTTTTTAACAGAAGGTAATACGAAACAGGAAAACCCCACCTGCTGACTGTATATCAAAATATAAAATATTTATATACAATGTTTTATGATGATTATCTGTTAAAAATACAACAAGTGTATTAAAATGTTATATTATAGCCCTAAGCATAGTAAAACATATGTGCTAACTATTACACATTTTCTTTAAAGTCCAACTGTATATTTTCATTAGAATAAAAATAAGCGTATACGTTTTTAAAACCACATTTGTCACCCTATATCTGGTGCTGTGTTTTGCAGACTCTCTGCTCCAGTCGTCCAATACTGGGCCTTTTCTGGGTTTAATGAGATCTGGCATCATGCAAGAAGCAACCCAGTTCCTCCAAGCCCTGCCCCTGAGGTATGCCATCAAGCTGCACTGGACTCAAAGGGAAATTCTGCAAAGAAGAACAATAGTAGTGTTCTTCTCTGTGACTTAAGTGACCATCCATTTCCAGAAAAGGAAAAGGACCGGTGATGTAATATGACTGGATCAAAGACCCATGAAAATAATCTACATTTTTTTGGGGGGAGGGAGGGGTAGTTTATTTCTGATATTTCCATTGAGGTACTCTTTAAGTGACAAAATGAGAAATCTATTGGTATTCATTGCTACACTTTGCACATCATCATTGCTTGTCGGACTGCTTTATTAAAAATACAAATGTGTGAAATGAGAAGAGAAAAGATGTTACATTATGCTAGAAGGGAAATAAGTAGGAATCAGGCAGGAGAAATCAAGCGCAAATAATGTTTCAGATAAAGTCTCAACATGAAAACCGTTGCTCAAAATCTAAGAACGCGGCTTCATAAAGTCTTGTGCCGACGGAGTACATGAAAGTAGCAACACTCTAAAGGATGTGTGCTAAAATGTGATAAGTACATGACAGCCCTGTGATACTACAATTTCTAAACCATACTGAGCCTAGCAATGTGTACAACACAGCAAGAAGAATTATTAAAAAGAACAACATGCTTCAAGTAGTAGTCTATCTTGGTTTGATTTATGGGGGGGTTATCGAATTCTGCTTGAAATCCATGAAACCCCAACTTAATCAAACAAGGGGATAAATCTTGAAGCTAAATTCTGGTAATTTTCAAGACTAATAGACTGCCAATGTTGTGTGGAAAAGCTGGTGATGAAAGGGCAAGTGTATTTATTATTGGTCTCATATATTTTATTCTTAAGTAAAGAAGATCTATTGGTATCTGCCACCTCTCCAATAATCTGATCAGATTGGCTTGGTATTTCTGATTTCTGATTCAATTTCTGATTCTGAGTATAAAAATCTTTAAGGGTACTACAATTCCTTTTCATCTTAACTATCTGTCCCTTAGGGATTTTCTCCAATCAGGTGGGACATGACAGCTATTGAGAGGGATATACTGTAACTGTTCCAGGCTGTGCTTTTAAACAGTTAGATCCAAGAAATTGATAGTTAATTGGCTATACGAATGAGTTAGTGTGATGTTCACATGATTGTCATTAAGAAACAAAATAAACCTATTTAAAGATGCCAGATTTTCGTTCCAAACTAATAGGACATCATCAATGTATTGTTTGTAAAATAGCAAAGCTGGCCAATTCCTCCCATTAATGGTATCATGCTTCCATCTAGCCATAAATAAATTTGCAGGGCTCGGCGCAAGTTTAGCGCCCATAGCGACACCTTTAACGTGTAAATAAAATTGACTTTCAAACCAAAAATAATTATGTGGCATGGCAAAGTGAATGAGGTGTATATTAAACTGTTTTTGTGTGACAGGGATGTCTTCTAGAGTCTGCAAATAAAATTTGACTAATTGTAGACCATCGTCATGTGAAATGTTAGTATATAGCGAGGTTACATCAGCTGTAACTAAGTAAGCACCTGTTGGAATGTGCAGTGCTGCAAGGTCATTGATTACTTGCGTAGTATCCTTTATATAGGAGGTAATGTTAGTAACAAGGGGCTGTAAAAAATAATCCACATATTCTTCTATTCTCGACACCAGCGAATCAATGCCACTGATGATCGGCTTACCTGGGGGTTTGACTGCATTTTTATGCACTTTAGGCAAATAACAAATTATGGGAATTCTAGGGGAACAGGGAATTAAATATTCCCTCTCCTTCTTATTTGAAATACCATGCTTATACCCCCACTGAACTTTCTCAATCAGTGCCTTTTTGTATGATGAAGTCAGGTTGTTAGACCAGGGTCTGTATGTGCTTTGATCACTCAAGATGGTATACATTTCTGACATACAGTCTTGTTTGTCCAGCAGAACAATTCCTCCACCCTTATCGGCAGGTTGAATAATTAAATAATTTCTCTTAGAGAGGCTTTTCATTCCCATAGATAAAGATCTATTTTCATAAATCTTATTGATGGGTAGCTTCTCTATAACCATTTCTCTAAATACTGTAATATGGGAATTTGAACCACCCAGAGGATATAATATGTAAGCATTCTTCAACTCTGTATGTTTATATACAGAGGGAACTATAGTGTTTCTAACGATAGGATTACGTAAAAAATATTTTTTTATAGATATCTGACTCGTGAAACCTTGTAGATCAATCAACGTTTGATACCAATTAAGTGGTTTTATGTGGGCAAAGTTAAGACCCTTATTAAGTGTGTATATTTCATCCATATTTAATGTGGCTTTACTTAGAATAAAAATACCTGAAGTGTCTAAGTTCTCCTCTTTTTTGGCATTCATGGGCTATATGTCAGGATTATTGGGGAGATTAAATAAAAGAAAAATGGTATTATTTAAAAGCTATGTATATTCAGTCCTATATAGAGATTTTGAATAGTACAGCATCCATTTTGTTAGGGGTGATGGAAAGTTCATATGTTCTGTTACAAGATGACTTTACAGAGTCTTAAGTTCTACAACAGATTTTCTTTCTATTCTTTAAATCGTAAATAATGGAACTTTCTGACATTTCACCTGATAAAAGGCTAGCCAGGATGGCACCAGGTTTTAGTGGGGGGTGATGTCCAGACGTTAGTCTATCTGTATTTTACAATGAACAATAGTTAAGTGTATTCTATTTGATTCATTTAAACTAAGTTTTAAAGATACACTATATCATGTGTAAGAAAATTATATCAATGATTATGTCATTATATATTATGAAGCATATACATCGTCCTAGGAATGTATTGTATACTATTGTTTTGTTTTTGTGTGTAAGAAGCTAAGTACTAATTCCACTTAAATCGCTTCACTTATAGGGAGTGTTTGTATAAGATATGTTTCAGTCTTGGCTAGGTGATATAAATCCTACAAGCCAGACGCTTTTCTTGGCTGCACATGACATGGTCAAATGATTTAATTATTTTTGCCTAGCCAGAGGTCATAGGTTGTCAGTTAATAGTGGTATTATTGTATTCTATATATTGAATCTAAAGAGTAATACAATACTGCCCCCTTTGGAGACTACTAATAAATGCAGTCTCGGGGTAAATCAGTAATTTCCAATATATATATATTGTATTAATAATATATTCTTATTAAAACGGTGTTTTACCAGATTCAATCCCTGCCAAGATACATGATGGAGATATTAGATGGACATGTATATATTATGAGAGTATGGACAGGTTTTTATATTGTTTATGATTATTCTTAAATATAAAGAACTTATCATTTAATTTTAATATCCAAAATACTGGGTGACCAGTGGAGGCGTTGCCAATGATCTCACCAAATAATGGATAAAATATCCCAACCAATGGGGATAAAGTTCCTCCTTCTGGGTTAAGCTTATGGTAATTTTACTGTCCTTTTGTTCAACACAATATAAAAAGGGAACCCCAGATGTAACAGGACATACACACATTACGACAACATTCATTACACTTACAACACACACGCTACTCACATCCATACATATACTCATCTATACATACTCCATCTTGCTCCATAATTTATCTGAAACTTTGAAGAACGCCAAACTCCTCCCTAACCAGCCACCATTTTGGGAAGGCAGCCATCTTAAGGACTCTGGTAACAACCATTTTAAGCTAGCAGCCATCTTAAGTGTGGTAAATATACCTTGCTGTTTATCTGATTATTATTTAATATTGTTTATTTCCTTCCTTATATGTTTTATATTTCATATTTAAGGGTAATGAGATTACAATCCCAGCCGTATGAACTATATTAGATTTTTCTCTTAAAGCTGATTTTTGTTTTCATACATTTTTATTAATATCAGATTTAGCGCAATATTAGCAATATTAGTCTCCAGTTTTGCATAGCCTATTCTCACTCCATCTGCAGCGGAGTGACTGTTGGCTGCGCAATTCGCAGACAATTGTGGTCTGATTATATAGAACACTTTAAGGAGAACACAGGCGCCACTCTAAGTGCAGTATTTGAAATTTATTGAATAAACCAAATAAGAGGTACTCACAAAGGAATATATACAAAAGGCATCGTGGTATATAAAGTGGATGTAGTTCAATTGCTCCGGTGTCCAGGTCAGGATGACTGAGCGGTCTGGATACACAGGCTGTGACCAGTGGATGTCGGCACTTCCTTGTCGTGGGGACTCACCGCTGCTTTTTTTATGGACTTGATATATGGACTTTTAGAAAAATGGACTAATTTATTGACTATTCACTGTCTGCTCCTATATCTGTCCCCCTGTCTTTTAGGTGGAGCCTGCGAGGTCTCTATTATATTATTTTTTCCCCTTTGCGCCAGTTTTGTAAACCTTGTTATATAGAACACTTATATATGGTTTCTACTATACCTGGGGAAAAAGTAATCTGGCTTTCATTTTTAATTTAATTATTGAGCTACATATCACATTGCATTTATTGTTTTAAGTTTGTATTTTATGTAAAGTTATCTCTTTGTGTCATCTGAAGTTTAATCATTTATTGTGAATACATGTCTTGTGAATAAATATTCTTATATATTTCCTACTGTAGACTGTTTTCACTGAGATTGGTATATGCTGTTAAAAAGAAATGAATTGATTAAAAAGAACTTGTTACATATTGGTTTGTGGAAATAAGTTGAGATTCTCCTACCTTACAGATCTTTGCTTATTTACATAAATAGAGACGCTGTTATATTCAGAGCAGTATAAATATTCTGACATTTCTTACCCCCCTCGTCCTTCCTCTTTCTTGGGTGTTTCTCTTGCGTTCTCGGCCATCTCTGGGGATAAAGAGGATTGGGTCTGTATTGTGGTTCCCATTGTTGGTAAGGGGTGTTTTGAGAAGTTTGTGTAAAATGTATTGATACGTTAGAAAAGTTACATCCTGAAGGTGTAGAGGGATTGTTATAGGTGGAACGGTCTACCCTCTGATAAGGGGGTCTCAAGTTATTTCTAGGGGTCTTGGAAGGGACCTCCCATTGTCCTTCTCTCAATTCCCTCAGGGGATGATGTTGGGATGTATTATTAGTTTGCAATCCACCATTATTAGTCCGGGTCCATTGCTGGGCCGTGGTGGATTTTGTTCATATGGGTTTTGTTGGCTATATCTATCTCCTACTTGTGCATCATCAAGGTTTTGTAAAGGTTCATATAGTTTGCAGGTATTATATAAATATATGCCTGAGGATATGCATATTGCTTAACAAAATGAAAAGTTTAATTAAAGCTCTTCTTAGGAATGGATATAGATGTAATTTTACTTTTACCCTTCCTCCCCTTTTTTTTTTTTTAGAAGAATGGAAGAAGGGATAGTCCTCCTTATAGTATCCACTTGGGAGGTGGGGTGTGGATTAACCTCTATAGGGGAATTCTGACGTGAGGAGTGACGTGGGGAGCGTGACATCCTCTTGCCATTTAAATACCCTACTGTCACTGTAATCTTGGTATTCCCTTAAACAATTTTTCCTTTTTTTTTTAAATCGTTGCTCAGATTCAAATGTATCAATGATTTTTTTGTAATTTGTCTGATTCTTTCTTATAATCAGGCTGATCCTTGACTTTATTTATCTCAGTCTCTAGGCAGGATAATTTAGCTTTTTCCCTAGTGGCCATAAAACCTAGGAGATCAAGGCCTGCACCATAAAAAAAAAACTTGAACCATTCCAGGTCCCCAGTTTTATCATCCCTATCCAGTGGGACATGTTTATATATCTTACAAAAGGGAGTACACCCCTAACATTTTTGTAAATATTTTATTATATCGTCTCATGTGACAACACTGAAGAAATTACACTTTGCTACAATGTAAAGTAGCGAGTATACAGCTTGTATAGCAGTGTAAATTTGCTGTCCCCTCAAAATAACTCAACACACAGCCATTAATGTCTAAACTGCTGGCAACAAAAGTGAGAACACCCCTAAGTTTTGGGCCCAATTAGCCATTTTCCCTTCCCGGTGTCATGTGACTCAATAGTGTTACAAGGTCTCAGGCGTGAATGGGGAGCAGGTGTGTTAAATTCGCTCTCACTCTTTCATACTGGTCACTGGAAGTTCAACATGGCAATGAACTCTCTAAAGATCTGAAAAAAAGAATTGTTGCTCTACATAAAGATGGCCTAGGCTATAAGAAGATTGCCAAGACCCTGAAACTGAGCTGCAGCATGGTGGTCAAGATCATACAGCGATTTAACAGGAACGTTTCCACTCAAAACAGGCCTCGCCACGGTTGACCAAAGAAGTTGAGTGTACGTGCTCAGCGTCGTATCGAGAGGTTGTCTTTGGGAAATAGACATATAAGTGCTGCCAGCATTGCTGCAGAGGTTAAAGGGGTGGGAGGTCAGCCTGTCAGTGTGCAGACCATACGCCGTACACTGCATCAAATTGGTCTGCATGGCTGTCATCCCAGAAGGAAGTCTCTTCTTAAGATGAGGCATAAGAAATCCCACAAACAGTTTGCTGAAGACAAGCAGACTAAGGACATGGATTACTGGAACCACGTCCTGTGGTCTGATGGGACCAAGATAAACGTATTTGGTTCAGTTGGTGTCAAGCGTGTGTGGCGGCAACCAGGTGAGGAGTACAAAGATAAAGTGTGTCTTGCCTACAGTCAAGCATGGTGGCGGGAGTGTCATGGTCTGGGGCTGCATGAGTGCTGCCGGCACTGGGGTGCTACAGTTCATTGAGGGAACCATGAATACTAACAGGTACTGTGACATACTGATGCAGAGCATGATCCCTTCCATTTGGAGACTGGGCCGTAGGGCAGTATTCCAACATGATAACGATCTCAAACACACCTCCAAGACGACCGCTGCCATGCTAAAGAAGCTGAGGGTAAAGGTGATGGACTGGCCAAGCATGTCTCCAGACCTAAACCATATTGAGCATCTGTGAGGCATCCTCAAATGGAAGGTGGAGGAGCGCAAGGTCTCTAACATTCACCAACTCCGTGATGTCGTCATGGAGGAGTGGAAGAGGACTCCAGTGGCAACCTGTGAAGCTCTGGGGAACTCCATGCCCAAGAGGGTTGAGGCAGTGTTGGAAAATAATGGTGACCACGCAACATATTGACACTTTTGGCCCAATTTGGACATTTTCACTTAGGGGTGTACTCACTTTTGTTGCCAGCGGTTTAGACATTAATAGCTGTGTGTTGAGTTATCTTGAGGAGACAGCAAATTTACAGTGTTATACAAGCTGCACACTCACTACTTTACTTTGTAGCACAGTGTAATTTCTTCAGTATTGTCACATGAAAAGATATAATAAAAATGTGAGGGGTGTACTCACTTTTGTGAGATACTGTATGTCCTGTGTGCATTATTTAATCTGCACTAATAGAAAATAAAAGCTATATGTGTGTGCTTTATTAACTATGCTGCTTTTATATTGCCAACAGAAACACAAGAGGAGAAGAACAAGTCTGGCTTTCTGGCTGCATAACATTCACAGCACAATATGCTTCATTCCCTTTATATTCACACCCTTGATTATAAATTAGAGGCAATATCTTTTAGGAGGGTATGTGCTGCAGGCAGCTCATATGTCTCTTCTTTGACACTCTCTCCTTTGCAGATCTTATTCATAACCATTTCCTAATATTGTATGTATTTGTCTAAGCAGAGTCGCTTGCAGAACGGTGGAGGAGGGGAGCAATGTCACAGCACAATGTCACTCCTGCTTTAATGGAATAAAGTCCTACTCACACATGAGAGCCGTATATATACTCACATCTCCATTCTACACTGGGGGCCAAAATCATTTGCAAGCTAATAGGATTCACAAGGTCAGCCAGAGCCAGGAGATGACCGGGGACTTCAAAAGCTAAGTTTTTATTTATTTTTGGATAGTGAGGAAAAGGGTTATAACACTATGATTATATTTTAGATCAATAATTTTGAAAAATTATTTATTCTGACCGCCACTACAACCACTCCCAACCTAAATGATTGTAAAGGCAGAAGGTTTTTTTTTTATCTTAATCAGGGCTTTTTTTCTCTGAAAATAGGTGCAGGAACTCAACTACGACCCCCGCCCCAATACACATACACCCTCCAAACTGCGTCAAATAGTGGGTGTGGTCACATTTTACTAACAGTGAGAGGGTCATACAGGGGCATTAAATACTAGGAGTGCATAATGTGCAGAGTTTGTAGGGGTTGATCTGTGTTACACACAGAGTGCAGAGTTTAGGAGTGTGCTGCAATACAGAGTGCAGAGTTCAGGGTGCTCTACACACAGAGCTGCCCTACTTCTCTATCCCCCATCCGCATATCAATTTCCCCCCCCCCCACTTCAGCTCAGACCTCTGCATGTAACCCCCCCTTCACTGCCCCCATCTCCCCCCCCTCCTTAAAAGCTCCACCATCTTCCACATTTCTTACTTTTGTTGCTGTATTAAGATTGAGCTTCCGGCCGGCTACAGTAGTACCTCCCCACACACTGTAGGTGGGCCTGCCTCTTTAACTTGCAGGGAGACCATCCAATGGGGATGTCGGCATCAACGCTCCACATTGGGCACCTGCATTTCCCTTGTCCCTATCCTGAACCCAGTAGGAGACCCTGAGGAGATCAGATCTGGGGGAGCAGTTGGGAGACCAACTGTCACTTGTGAACACAGAAGCTGTACCTCTGTCTTTACAAGGGATAGTGGTGAGCAGGGAGCAGAGAACCTGAGCCAGAGGTGGTGGAACTAAGTTCCAGCTGAAAAAAAGCCCTGATCTTAATGCATTTAAAAAAAAACCTTTTGTGTGCAGCAGCGGCCCTCAGCCCCCCTAATACTTACCTGAGCCACATCTAGATCCAGCGATGTTGCGGCAGTGTCTCGGCTGCCTGGGACTCCCCTCCTCATTGGCTGAGACAGCAACGCGGCGCCTTCGGCTCCCGCTGCTGTCAGTCAAAGTCAGTCAACCAATGAGAAGAGAAAGGGGGCGGTGCCAGGCTGGGCCGCGGCTCCGTGTCTGAAGGGACACACAGAGCTGTGACTTGTCTCAGGTGCCCCCATAGCAAACTGCTTGCTGTGGAGGCATCCAACAGGAGAGAGGGGCCAGGAGCACCGAAGAGGGACCTGAGAAGTAGAGGATCCAGGCTGCTCTGTGCAAATCCACTGCACAGAGCAGGTAACATGTTTGTTATTTTTAACTAAAAAAAAAAATAGACTTTACGATTACTTTAACAATGTTATATATACTATATATATATATATATATATATATATATATATATATATATATATATATATATATATATATACAGTTGTGCTCATAAGTTTACATACCCTTGCAAAACGTATGATTTCTTGGCCAGTTTTCAGAGAATATGAATAATAAACACAAAAACTTTTCTTTTACTAATGGTTAGTGTTACCTAAAGCCATTTGTTATCAATAAACTGTGTTTACTCTTTTTACATCATAATGTCAACAGAAGCTACCCAAATGAACCTGATCAAAAGTTTAAATACCCCAGTTCTTAATACCGTGTATTGCCCCCTTTAACATCAATGACAGCTTAAAGTGTTTTGTGGTATTTGTGGATGAGGCTCTTTATCTTCTCAGATGGTAAAGCTGCCCATTCTTCCTGGCAGAACCTCCAGTTCCTGTAAATTCTTGGGCTGTCTTGCATGAACGGCACGTTTGAGATCTCCCCAGAGTGGCTCAATGATATTGAGGTCAGGACTCAGGAGACAGAGATGGCCACTCCAGAACCTTCACTATTCTGCTGTAGCCAATCAAAGGTTGACTTGTGTTTAGGATCATTGTCATGTTGAAGAGGCCAAACAGATCCCCAGTGAGGATGGTTACCTTTAGCCCCCGTCCACACTGGGGCGACCTGTGAGGCGACCTGGTCGCCTCATAGGTCGCCTGCCATACAGAAGCTATGGACCCGTTCTAATAGGAGCGACACAAGTCGCTCCAACTTAGAAAAAGGGTCCGGAGCTTCTTTGGGGCGACCCGGAGCGACCTGCATAGACTTCAATGTTATGAAGTCCGTGCCGGCCGCTCCGAGGTCGCGGGGCGAGCAGCGCGCCGCGACCTATGAGGTTGCCCGGCAAAGTCAGGTCACTGCAATGTGAACGGGGCCTTAATAGCCATTCAAACCCCTTTGTGTCAACTTGTGTGCATGTAATCAGGCCAAAATCACCAGGGTGTTTAAATTTTTGATCAGGGTCATTTGGGGAGTTTCTGTTGTCATGTTGATTTAAAAAGAGTAAACACAGTTGATTGATAATAAATGGCTTCAGCCAAACACTAACCATGAGTGAAAGAAAAGTTTTTGCTTTATCATTCATATTCTCTGAAAAATGGCTAAGAAATCATAAATTCTGCCAGGGTATGTAAACTTATGAGCACAACTGTATAACCGTGTGTGTGTATGTATATATATATACTGTATTTCGTTTCAAGCATAACGTTAGCTTAAAAACATTTTTTCTTTACTATACAGCTTTGGTTACATTACTTATCTACTATGATGTGCAGTCTACTGGACTTTGTAGAAATCTTCACTGCAGGGCTGCCTGTCCTCTTCCTGCTGAGAGAATCCTTTGACTGGTCAGACTCGCCCCAATTTACAGATGGTGTTACAGGCAGTAAAATCAGTTAAATCAAAATTCTCAATGTTGGAGAGGGAGGATAAGGTGTGTCCCCATTAAGTCATCTTTAGTGCAGCTGAGCCTAGAAAGCTGAAGCTGTTAACGCCCGCACAGCACTGGAAGTTCAGCAGCAGGAAGAGGACAGGGCAGTGAGGAAGATACACAAGCCAGCAGCCTGCACATTGTGAGACGAACTTCATTACAGGTAAGTAATGTAACTACAGCTGTAGTGTTCTCATCCTCATGTGCCAATGGGGAGCATGCAAACAGGAAGAGAAAGCAGAGTGACAATGAGTAGGGTTGAGCGAACACCTAGATGTCCGTGTTCGACGGGTTCGGCCGAACTTTAAAAAAAAGTCCGGGTCCGTGTCCCGGACTTTTACCGAACTTTTCCCGGACACCGAACCCCATTGAAGTCAATGGGGACCCGAACTTTAAGGCACTAAAATGGCTCTAAAACACCAAAGGAAAGGGCTAGAGTGCTGCAAATGGCAGCAAAACGTAATTAAGAGCATGGCAAGTGCTCTGCAAACAAATGTGGATAGGGAAATAACTTAAAACAACAAAAAAAAAACAGAAAAATAAAACAATGTTCTTCTTCATCTCTGAAGGACGAGGCCCATATGGAGTAGGAGGGAGGTTGAGGTGGTGGTGGATGTGGCGGTGACATAGGCGTGCGCACAGGGTGTGCTGGGTGTGCCTGGGCACACCCTAATCACCTAGGGCACATAGCATTGCCAGTGAGGAGATGGGAAAGATCTCCCTGGGACCTGCTCTGCTCTATTTCTCCTTGCCTACAGGTACATGGCCCCGATACATTACTCTCCCTGCTGGCAAACACATGCATGTGTATTTCAACTTTGGGGTGCACACCTTAATGCAATAGGCTGCGCACACCTATGGGCGGTGTAGGTGGAAGCGGCGGTGGAGGAGGACCAGGGCCGGATTAACAGCATCATGGGCTTGGTGCTGAGGATTTTGAAGGGCCTTAAGGGCCGTGCCTTGCCATGCACCCAGAGGAGGAAGGGTGCAGCCATGCATGCCTAATTCAACATGGGATGCTGTCTCTGAAGCCCATAAACACATCCATGCATCGCCAACTGTCCCTCCTTGTCCGGCCTTCACGCTGTGTGGGGAGGTTCTGAGGGTGCTGCCTGGGGAAGCGAGCATAGAAGCCAGACTTCTGTGTTTACAAGTGACAGAAGAGCGGTAACAGTGAATATGGCCAACCCGGGGCCTATATAAAAGGTAGGGGCCTGGAGCTGCAGCTCCAATAGCCCCTACATTAATCTGGCCCTGAGGAGGAGGACGAGGTAGCCAACACTGCTTCTTTTCAAAAATTTTAAATGAGGGTACACCCCAAAAGAGTGAGAAAGAGCAAAAATGGAACAATGGGTGGGTAAGGTCGGTATCCATTGCTATTCTGCATAAGGTACGGAAAAGTCCCGTGGGATCCATGCCTGGTTCATTTTAATGAACGTGAGCTTGTCCACATTGTCTCTGGACAGGCGGCTGCGCTTGTCTGTTATAACGCCCCCAGCCGTGCTAAATACCCGTTCAGATAATACACTGGCTGCAGGGCACGCCAGCACCTCCAAGGCGTAAAGGGCAAGCTCAAGCCATGTGCCCAATTTGGAGACCCAGAAGTTGAAGGGGGCAGACCCGTCATTCACTACATGTAGGCGTGTGCACACATACTGCTCCACCATGTTGGTAAAATGCTGCCTCCTGCTAAGACGTTCCATCTGAGCTGCTGGTGCTGCTGTTTGTTGTGGCGTGCTGACAAAGCTTTTCCACATTTCGGCCATGCTAACCCTGCCTTCTGAGGTGCTGGCGGTGCCCTGGTTGCGTTGGCGACCTCCTCCTCCTCCTCCTCTGCCTTGTGCTTCCACTGTGGCCCCGCTGTCAGATGGGAATGCCAGCAGCATGGCGTCTACCAGCGTGCGCTTGTACTCGCGCATCTTGCGATCGCGCTCCAGTGAGTGAATTAAGGACGGTACGTTGTCCTTGTAACGGGGATCCAGCAGCGTGGCCACCCAGTAATCAGCACAAGTTAGAATGTGGGCAACTCGGCGGTCGTTGTGGAGACACTGCAGCATGTAATCGCTCATGTGTGCCAGGCTGCCCAGAGGCAACGAAAGGCTGTCCTCTGTGGGAGGTGTATCGTCCGTGTCCTCTGTATCCCCCCAGCCACGCACCAGTGATGGCCATGAGCTGGCCTGGGTGCCACCCTGCTGTGAACATGGTTCCATCTCCTCCTCCAGCTCCTCCTCCTCCTCATCCTCCTCATCCTCCAGAACTGTGCCCCTGCTGGACAATTGCGTCCCTGGCGTTTGCGTGTGCAGGAACCCACCCTCGGAGCCCCTTGCGAATGACTGCCCTGAAAGCCTTGGAAATGTTACCTCTTCATCCTCCTCCTCCTCCTCATCCTGTGCCACATCCTCTTCCATCATCGCCCGAATTGTTTTTTCAAGGAGGCATAGAAGTGGGATAGTTAAGCTGAGAACGGCGTCATTGCCACTGGCCATGTTGGTGGAGTACTCAAAACAGCGCAACAAGGCACACAGGTCTCGCATGGAGGCCCAGTTAAATTAAATAGCGGAATAGAAAATATGATCCAAAAAAAGTGTATGTATATCACACGTACACAACCACACTGGGCCCCAATTACTATTGTTTGTACCCCTAAAAGGCTAGATGAGGAGTAGGGGGAGTATGGAACAGGCAGCACCCTCAAACCTTCAGAAGTATGAGATGAACCCCAACAACTTGGAAAGGTGGATCTCTCTCACACGTACCGACACAGACTATCCCGCAATTCAATTGATCCTCAAAGGTTTTTGATTAAATAGCGGAATAGGAAATATGATCCAAAAAAAGTGTATGTATATCACACGTACACAACCACACTAGGCCCCAATTACTATTGTTTGTACCCCTAAAAGGCTAGATGAGGAGTAGGGGGGGTATGGAACAGGCAGCACCCTCAAACCTTCAGAAGTATGAGATGAACCCCAACAACTTGGAAAGGTGGATCTCTCTCACACGTACCGACACAGACTATCCCCCAATTTAACTGATCCCCAAAGGTTTTTGATTAAATAGCGGAATAGAAAATATGATCCCAAAAAAGTGTATGTATATCACACGTACACAACCACACTGGGCCCCAATTACTATTGTTTGTACCCCTAAAAGGCTAGATGAGGAGTAGGGGGAGTATGGAACAGGCAGCACCCTCAAACCTTCAGAAGTATGAGATGAACCCCAACAACTTGGAAAGGTGGATCTCTCTCACACGTACCAACACAGACTATCCCCCAATTTAACTGATCCCCAAAGGTTTTTGATTAAATAGCGGAATAGAAAATATGATCCCAAAAAAGTGTATGTATATCACACGTACACAACCACACTAGGCCCCAATTACTATTGTTTGTACCCCTAAAAGGCTAGGAGTAGGGGGAGTATGGAACAGGCAGCACCCTCAAACCTTCAGAAGTATGAGATGAACCCCAACAACTTGGAAAGGTGGATCTCTCTCACACGTACCAACACAGACTATCCCCCAATTTAACTGATCCCCAAAGGTTTTTGATTAAATAGCGGAATAGAAAATATGATCCCAAAAAAGTGTATGTATATCACACGTACACAACCACACTGGGCCCCAATTACTATTGTTTGTACCCCTAAAAGGCTAGATGAGGAGTAGGGGGAGTATGGAACAGGCAGCACCCTCAAACCTTCAGAAGTATGAGATGAACCCCAACAACTTGGAAAGGTGGATCTCTCTCACACGTACCAACACAGACTATCCCCCAATTTAACTGATCCCCAAAGGTTTTTGATTAAATAGCGGAATAGAAAATATGATCCCAAAAAAGTGTATGTATATCACACGTACACAACCACACTAGGCCCCAATTACTATTGTTTGTACCCCTAAAAGGCTAGGAGTAGGGGGAGTATGGAACAGGCAGCACCCTCAAACCTTCAGAAGTATGAGATGAACCCCAACAACTTGGAAAGGTGGATCTCTCTCACACGTACCAACACAGACTATCCCCCAATTTAACTGATCCCCAAAGGTTTTTGATTAAATAGCGGAATAGAAAATATGATCCCAAAAAAGTGTATGTATATCACACGTACACAACCACACTAGGCCCCAATTACTATTGTTTGTACCCCTAAAAGGCTAGGAGTAGGGGGAGTATGGAACAGGCAGCACCCTCAAACCTTCAGAAGTATGAGATGAACCCCAACAACTTGGAAAGGTGGATCTCTCTCACACGTACCAACACAGACTATCCCCCAATTTAACTGATCCCCAAAGGTTTTTGATTAAATAGCGGAATAGAAAATATGATCCCAAAAAAGTGTATGTATATCACACGTACACAACCACACTAGGCCCCAATTACTATTGTTTGTACCCCTAAAAGGCTAGGAGTAGGGGGAGTATGGAACAGGCAGCACCCTCAAACCTTCAGAAGTATGAGATGAACCCCAACAACTTGGAAAGGTGGATCTCTCTCACACGTACCAACACAGACTATCCCCCAATTTAACTGATCCCCAAAGGTTTTTGATTAAATAGCGGAATAGAAAATATGATCCCAAAAAAGTGTATGTATATCACACGTACACAACCACACTAGGCCCCAATTACTATTGTTTGTACCCCTAAAAGGCTAGGAGTAGGGGGAGTATGGAACAGGCAGCACCCTCAAACCTTCAGAAGTATGAGATGAACCCCAACAACTTGGAAAGGTGGATCTCTCTCACACGTACCAACACAGACTATCCCCCAATTTAACTGATCCCCAAAGGTTTTTGATTAAATAGCGGAATAGAAAATATGATCCCAAAAAAGTGTATGTATATCACACGTACACAACCACACTAGGCCCCAATTACTATTGTTTGTACCCCTAAAAGGCTAGGAGTAGGGGGGAGTATGGAACAGGCAGCACCCTCAAACCTTCAGAAGTATGAGATGAACCCCAACAACTTGGAAAGGTGGATCTCTCTCACACGTACCAACACAGACTATCCCCCAATTTAACTGATCCCCAAAGGTTTTTGATTAAATAGCGGAATAGAAAATATGATCCCAAAAAAGTGTATGTATATCACACGTACACAACCACACTAGGCCCCAATTACTATTGTTTGTACCCCTAAAAGGCTAGGAGTAGGGGGAGTATGGAACAGGCAGCACCCTCAAACCTTCAGAAGTATGAGATGAACCCCAACAACTTGGAAAGGTGGATCTCTCTCACACGTACCAACACAGACTATCCCCCAATTTAACTGATCCCCAAAGGTTTTTGATTAAATAGCGGAATAGAAAATATGATCCCAAAAAAGTGTATGTATATCACACGTACACAACCACACTAGGCCCCAATTACTATTGTTTGTACCCCTAAAAGGCTAGATGAGGAGTAGGGGGAGTATGGAACAGGCAGCACCCTCAAACCTTCAGAAGTATGAGATTGTGTTCACTGTACCCCACAAAGATTGAGTTCACTGCACCCCACAATGATTGTGTTCACTGCACCCCACAAAGATTGTGTTCACTGCACCTCACAAAGATTGTGTTCACTGTACCCCCCAAAGATTGTGTTCACTGCACCCCACAAAGATTCTGTTCACTGTACCCCACAAAGATTGTGTTCACTGCACCCCAAAAAGATTGTGTTCACTGCACCCCAAAAAGGATGTTGTTCACTGCACCCCAAAAAGGATGTTGTTCACTCCACCCCAAAAAGATTGTGTTCACTGCACCCCACAAAGATTGTGTTCACTGCACCCCAAAAAGATTGTGTTCACTGCACCCCAAAAATGATTTTGTTCACTGCACCCCAAAAAGGATTTTGTTCACTGCACCCCAAAAAGGATGTTGTTCACTCCACCCCAAAAAGATTGTGTTCACTGCACCCCAAAAAGATTGTGTTCACTGCACCCCACAAAGGATTTTGTTCACTGCACCCCAAAAAGATTGTGTTCACTGCACCCCAAAAAGGATGTTGTTCACTGCACCCCAAAAAGGATTTTGTTCACTGCACCCCAAAAAGATTGTGTTCACTGCACCCCACAAAGGATTTTGTTCACTGCACCCCACAAAGATTGTGTTCACTGCACACCAAAAAGGATTGTGTTCACTGCACCCCAAAAAGATTTTGTTCACTGCACCCCAAAAAGATTGTGTTCACTGCAGCCCAAAAAGATTGTGTTCACTGCAGCCCAAAAAGATTGTGTTCACTGCAGCCCAAAAAGATTGTGTTCACTGCAGCCCAAAAAGATTGTGTTCACTGCAGCCCAAAAAGATTGTGTTCACTGCAGCTCACACACAGAAAAATGGATGTGGATCACTGACACCTGCCTATCTCCAATCCCACACCACACAGCAATATCGATTGTAGTTTGTAGAACACAGTTTCCCTAAAATTCAGCAGACTCTGTCCCTAACAGGATTGAGAAGAGATCGTAGATCAGGATTGAGTGCAGACCCCACCCCCCACACAGCAATATCGATTGTAGTTTGTAGAAGACACTGACCCTATAATTCAGCAGACTCTATCCCTAAAATGCCTACAACTCGCCCTGCCTAAACACTCCGACCTGTCCCTCAATTCTATCCGGACACAAATGGTTTTTTCCTGCCTATCTTTCCCTAATCAGCAGCCAGCACGTTGATGTGTGCTCTGTCCCTGAATCTAAGCAGCATAATGACGCCGCTGCGGCTGCCTCGAACTTATAAAGACTTGGTCACATGCTTCAGACGGCCAATCACAGCTACTGAGACATTTGCAGGCATGGCTGGGATGGCTTAAGGCACACCAGTTAAACGATTGTTGATTGGCTGTTGAAAGCCCGCCATGAAAAGAGCGCCAAAGCATGCAAAACCCGGAAATAAAACGACCGAACACGGATTTTTACCCGAACATACAGTAAAGTGTCCGTGTCCGTGTTCGGGTACAAAAAATCCAATTATTCGGTACGAACACGAATAATACAGTCCGTGTTCGCTCAACACTAACAATGAGTGATTAGATCCTCAGCCTGTTACTTCTTTTTACTGACCGGTCACACGCCTAGGAGGGACAAGACCTGCAAGTGTAACTTTAGAGTATAATTCTAGTCAAATTCTAAGGCTTAACCTCTTTCCGATCGCCCGCCGCCTATTTACTGCGGCAGTGCGGCCCTCCTGCGCAAACCGATGTAGACCTACGTCGGTCGCGCGCCTGCAGCTAGGGGGCAAGTGAGCCGCCGCCGGCGCGATCCCACCCCCACTCGGCAGCGCGGACTTCGATGCACAGGGCAGGTGGCTCCGATTGCTGCCTGACACCTGCGATCGCTCCACGCTGAGAGAGAAGAACGGTTAGCTGTTGTAAAGACAGCTGACCGTTCTTCTCCCTGGAATGATCACAGAGTGCCTGTGATCCTTCTATATAGGAACACATGTCTCTGTGATCATTTCACAAGCCACGCCCCCCACAGTTAGAATCACTCCCCTAGGCTCACATTTAACCCTTTGATCACCCACAGTGTTAACCCCTTCCCTGCCAGTGTCATTGTTATAGTTACAGTGCATATTTTTAGCACTGATTACTGTAGTAATGTCACTGGTCCCCCCAAAAGTGTCAAAAATGTTAGTTAGGGGTGCGATCTGTCCGCCGCAATGTCACAGTGCCGCTAAAAATCACAGATTGCCGCCATTACAAGTAAAAAAAAACAAAAAAACAATAAAAATGACATAAATCTTTCCCGTAGTTAGTGGACGCAATATCTTTTGCGCAAACTAATCAAAATATGCTTATTGTGATTTTTTTTTAACCAAAAATATGTAGCAGAAAACAAATTGGCCTAAAATGTAAAAAAAATTGATTTTTAAATTATGTTTTTTTTTTAGAATGTTATATAGCAGAAAGTGAAAAATATTGTTTTTTTTTTTCAGAATTGTCGCTCATTTTTTTGTTTATAGCGCAAAAAATAAAAATCGCACTGGTGATCAAATACCACCAAAAGAAAGCTCTATTTGTAAGAAAAAAGGACATCAATTTTATTTGGGTACAGCATCTCAGGACCGCGCAATTGTCCGTTAAATTAACTCAGTGCCGAATTGCAAAATATGGCCTGGTCATTAAGGGGGAAAATCTTCCAGTCCAGAAGTGGTTAATCTACTCCCAGCCCCATTTTAAGGCTATTCTATGTACCCTGTAAAAGAAAAGATGTCTGTACTTCCCTATTCTAAGGCCGCTCCCATCAGGTCTCCTCTACAGCTTTAGTGTAGAGGAGAGGCAGCGAAACGGTTGCAGAGAGACAACCGACAACAGATGACCCATAGTAAGCCTATTGGTGACGTCATCGCACAGGCTCTGCAGCCATTGTTGCTGCCTGTTCTCTACTACTGTAGCCAACGCTGGGACCTGATCATGTGACCGAACTGAAGAGGTTTCAGAATAGGTAAGTATAGACATCTTTTCCGTAAAACAAATACAAAAAATACTTTTTTTTTAACCACTTGCCGACCACCGCAAGTACATATACTGCGGCGGTCAGCCCCTTACAGGCAAAGTGACGTATGGGTACGTCACTAGCCCGTGAGGCTCTGGGGCGCGAGCGCGCGCCGCCGGAGGCGCGCTTCCGCTCGGTCACAGACCCCCCCCCACGCGTGTGCCCGGCGGACCTGATGTCCGCCGGGCACTCGCGATCGTTCCGTGACAGCGGGAGAAAGGCAGGCGGCTGATGTAAACAAGCCGCCTGTCATTCTCCCCTGTGTAAGAACAGTGATCATACGGTTCTACTATGTAGGACCGTTGATCACTGTTTCTACACTTCAAGCCACAGCCAATCACAGTAAGAATCACGCCCCTAGGGACACACACCACCCCTCCTTCTCAAATAAAGTTAACTCCTTCACTACCAGTGTCATTTTACAGTAACAGTGCATATGTATAGCACTGATTACTGCAGTAATGTCACTGGTAACCCCAAAAGTGTCAAAAATGTCAGTCAAGGGTCCGATCTGTCCGCCGCAATGTCGCAGTCCCGCAAAAAAATTGCAGATCGCCGCCATTACGCGTTAAAAAAAAACAACAAAAATGACAACAATCTTTCCCTTAGTTAGTAAATAACTTTTGCGCAAACCAATCAAAATACGCTTTTTGCAATTTTTTTTACCAAAAATATGTAGCATAAAACAAATTGGCCTAAAATATAAAAAAAATTAGATTTTTACATTTTTTGGGGGGAATTTCATATAAAAAAATGTGAAAAATATTGTTATTTTTGCAAAATTGTTTATAGTGCATGATCAAAAAATCGCACAGGTGATCAAATACCACCAAAAGAAAGCTCTGTTTGTGGGAAAAAAAAGGATGTCAAATTAGTTTAGGTACAGCGTCGCACGACCGCGCAATTGTCCGTTAAAGTCACGCAGTGCCGAATCGCAAAATACCCCCTGGTCAGGAAGGGGGTAAAATCTTCCGGGGCTTAAGTGGTTAAACACAAGGCCCAGCACTGGGCTGGTAAAAGCTAACTAAAGCAAATTACATGTGTGGGGCAGGAATGGAGTCAAGAGCAGTCACTCCTTGGTGATTATGTATGGCAGCCACGCAGACAAACAATCATCTGGCAATCTCCAAAACTCAATTTATAATATATTCTTTTGCTATTGGTGTCATGCCCTCTCCTTGTCTGGAAAGGGAAATTTAATTTACTGTATTTACTTTCTGCCATCCATAGATGTATTTTAATTAATACAGACTGATGCTGCTTCTCTGATTCTGAAGTTATTATGCAAAGAACATTGTATATTTGATATTTGTGCATCCTGTGACCCTGTTTCCACAGATATAATAAATTAAAATGACTAAAGTGATTTTTTTTTTAAGTGTACGCCATTGAGAGCTAGAAATGAAGCCTTGAAATGCACAAGGCACACATAGCCTTCTAAACATTTTTTCCTCTTCCAGACATGGCTGTATTGCACCAGGCCAAACCACTGCCTGAAAACGCTTGCCTGCTGATAATTTGCTGCTTCCTCCTTCGGCAAATGTGCAGGCCGGATATTCACACCTTTGCTTATAGAAGGCACCCTGCTGTCTTCTAGACAGAAAAACAGACGTAATATGCTGGATTTACGCACTGCCTTGTGGTGCGCTGAATAGAAAAAAAAATACAGCAGGTATAATTTGTGGCCCATGGGTGTGCAAGAAACGTGCCTGTATAAATCAGCAGACAAGTGAATGCTGCTGTTGATGCATGATTTTATGTTGTGTTCCTGTGGCAAAAAAATTACATGCTTTATGTTTTCTCCAGCACCCCGCAGGGAAATGCATGTGTTCTTCCATAGGTGTGCACAGCTTATTGCACTATGGTTTGCACCTCAAACACATGCCTTTCTCTGCAGCCTCTGCTGCACTGGACAGTGAATAAATGGGACGTGCTCTGTGCTGAGCGGCTTCCTGTTCTTTCACAAATAGAAACATAGTAAACACAGTTTGTGAGTGTGTTCATTTAGAAAAGGAAGGGGCTGGTAAATTACATATTGATTAGCCCCTTTTCCCACTCTCTGTCCTGAAACATCCGCCGTAGCAGCCGGGGGGGGAGAGGTGAGGAGAGGAGGGAAGCCAGCAGCCCTGTAGTGGGGGGGGGGACGCAAAAGGGGGGGAAGCCCGGGCAGTACTGCACAGTGTGATTATGGTGTGCCCAGGCACACCTGGCACAGTCCCTGAGAATGCCTATGTGTTCTTTATTGCACTCATTGCACTGAGATGAAAGGTGTGTTTGTTTTGGCCGGTTGGGTGGGAGGGGACATTGAAAATTATTGTGAATGCAGCACGCATACACCACATAATGTTGCACTGCATGTTTACACACAGCAACTCACATGCAATAGTGTACATGTAGCCTTGAGAAAGTACTAGAGGTAGCTGATTTGGGGGCTTTAGGGGTGCAAGCTATCGAAGAAAAAGTCTAGTCCTGGTTAAATAGTTGTCAGTAAAACTGTACATCAATAGTGTCCAAACCACCTGCATCAAAATGTCCCTGTTATAGCATTTATACAGTGAATCTAATTAAGAACATGTATTTGGATAGGCATCAGACTTTCACCACATTGCCCAAGGCACTCTGTAGTCAAAGAGACTTGGTAAGACACGCCCCCTCTCTACAAGTCTATGTAAGGAGATCTGTTATGAGGGAGTGTGGCCATTTCTCTTCTATACCAGCATAGAGCACGGGAATGGGAGTGTAGGACGTGAATTTTTACTAAAATAAAGGGTATTTTAATGCATTTCCAATCGGAAAAAAAAAAAAACCTACAAAAGGTACAAGACTATGGTATAAAAAAAACCTGAAGGATATGAAACTTCAGTTAGGTTTTGGAAGAATTGTTAATTGTGGGAACATAAAATTTGCCACACAGTGCATTCTGTACATTCTACAGACAATGCATGCATTCACAGACGTGGTAGTTGGTACTTCATTTACAAGGTGTAAATATATCTCCTAATCCCACTAAAACCCTGAAATGGGAGGACTGGGTTCATTTCTATAAGTTTTTTTTAATTTATTTATTAATGAGAGGTATTTAGTTACAACAGTTTTTGCAGCTTTTAACATTCTATTCAATTAAATCAGTTCCTGCCCTAAAGGAGCTTACAGTCTAAGATCCCCACTCCACATGCATACATGTACTGTATGTGTGTTACTGGTAGGATTACCAGGTGAAAATACAAGAAAAAAAAAAAGATTGAAAAAGATACCTATTGCAGCTACCACATTTAAGTACTGCTAAGTTACAATATATGAAAATTACATTTTTGGATTACACTTTAAAATGGTATTAAACCCAAAGGCAAACATTTATTATATTGCAGCTTACCAATCATTAGATGTGATGGCTGCATTCACTTTCTTTATTAGGCTTTATTTCTTCTAATTTTATCTGGTGATCCCGGCAGTAAGTCTGTTGTTTTAATAAAGAAGAAGTCCTCCAGCAGAATGTATCAGTTAATGAGATGAGACAAACCATTTAACACTAGCAGAGGGTTTTACAGTGAGCTGCTTTTATTTATTTATGTAAAGCGTTTATCCCAAAAGGAAAAAACGGTGTTCTTCAATTGCTTTTACCGTATTACATGGAGTTTTACTTCAATTTGTTACTGTATTAAAATCTACTAGTATATCTAACATTCCGCCCCCCCCCCCCTCCCCACACTCACAATGCTGCTGTCCAAAGGATCCCCTGTGCTCCTTCATCCAGAGTGAAGGCATTCTAATACAGGAGGTTTTATTGGTCAGATCACCAGGTGCAGACAAAGGGAAAAAGCCTTTGAAAAGAAAACGAACGCAGTCACCACATCTAGTAATTGGTAAGCAATATATTACATTTTTAGTTTTGGGTTTAATACCGCTTTAAGCTAGATGTGTCATGTTGGTACAAAAAAAAGACCATTGACGTAGGAAGATAAAATCTTCAGTAAACCTTTTCTTTGCACAGCTCAAGCAGTCATTGTGTGATTCCCAGAGCATGAGAACGTACTCTAGAAGACTTTAAGTGTATGCTCTTTGTATTACTGACACTCATTATGATTGGTGCCCTCAATAACATATAAAAACACAAATCCCAAAACCTAATAATGAATTTTAAAAGTGTAGCACTTCTGTACCTATAGGAAGATGAGAAAGAACACCATGTAGTGTACTAAAAATTCAAATCTTAGGGTGGAATCCTATAATCATTTGTTGGGGGGAAAAGAACTGGGTGTCCATCACGTTCATGAATTTAATATAGCCCAAAGAATTCAGGAAAAATGGTTGAGGTACAAAATACCCAAAAAATAGACAAAAATGGTTCCAAACGTCTCTTTTAGCAACAGTCAAAACAGGCCATGGACCTTTAAGCCATGCACCATTACCTAGCACTTTCCAACATGAGCAGCCGGACTTATTGTAATTTCCATCACCAGCAGTCTGTACCCAGCTTTTCTGAACACTTTTCAGCTGCAAGGCCCCTTCCCAGGATCCTCTAAACTGGCAATTATCTTCCTTCTCCAGCAAAGCAACATAAGTTCCTTAAACTCAGACTCTGGGCTCTCTTTCAGCAAAGTCCTACAAGGCAGCAGGCTTGGGAGGTGAAAGACCTCCAACCAACACAATCTCTTTCCAAAGCAAAGCCTGGAAGGACAAAGACTCTTCCTTCAATGGCATCCTCTCCGTGCAGCATCATGGGAAAGAACACCATTATCCAAGGTCACCTAAAATATTAAAATCCTTCTCCAGCATGCGCCACTGCTGGCAATAAATCTCCTAGTGATTTGACAGAGGGAAATAAACATTTATAGTGCAGTTATAATGTGGTTTAGTGGTTGGCACTTCTGTCTTGCAGCACTGCAGATCTCAGTTGACGATCATGACACTATCTACATGGAGTGTACTTGTTTGGCTTTTCTCTGGCTACTTTGTCTCTTTCCACACTGCAAAAACATGCTGGTAGGTAAATTGGTCCTTATATAATATTCTATTGAACATGACCAGGACTACTGCCTCATGACAGTATAGCTGATGTTCTGGTTGCCAAAGCCTACACCTACAAACCTTATACCAATCATCACCTTAAATAATGATGCAACACATTTGTTGGATTTAAAAAACCATAGAAGCCCTTTATTAACAACCATGAACAACAAAATTAACTTTTTTCTTCATTTCATGCAACAATTAACTTTCCAACCCAAATGTATCTGACTGAAATATATATGTGTCAGATTGATGAAGGACATCTTTCTATCGCATCGGCTGTATCCACCACACTTTACCATCCTGGCCCCTAGCCGCAGTTACACTGGCTCAGGGACAATATTCTTAATGTTTTTCACACACGATGTAGCCCAATGACAGATATCCTCTTACTTCCTTGTTAGGGATGGTACCCATACCAAGAAAGGCCCAAACCATTACAATTCACGTCCTGTATTTTACCAATCCAACCTTCAACAACCTGATACCCCTGCCAAAGATGCTCACAAGTGAAAGCTCACGCTTAGGTGACCCACCACAGTCTCAAAGCCCTTTGAAGAACCTCTTGCAAACCCAAAAACCACATGTCTATTCTGACAGGAGTCAAATGAACACCTTCTCCCCATAAATATATCAAATTATCCCCTTCCAACTCAACATGACGCACAACCAAACCAAACTAACAAAAAATGTTGCCACCTTCTTGTTTACCTTATCCCTTGCTTTATTAATCCTGTTCACTGATCGTGCCATACACCAGGAAGCCCTGGCAATGATGTCCGACCACACTAGGATGGTGTCTGGAAAGGAAGACCGTAAGCGGAGAAAATCCAGCTTTATGTCCCGGATTAACTCCCGTAAACACCTAAGTCCTAGATCGTTGCCCCCCACATGTAGTATTAGGATGTCCGGGGCCTTATCCAATCTGGCATATCTTGGAATTTGCGGCAACACCTTGGACAACAGCATGCCAGGGACCCCGATCTATCTCATTACAACTTCATTACGTGGGAAACCCAGCTGCCTGCCCTCTGGTCTTACTAACGCCCTCTTAGCACCCCCAAAAAAACATAAGAATGTCCAAGGATCCACATCAAGCAAGCTGGTTCTGAAAAACAGAAAGCAACAAACATAACAAAGCACCAACCCCCCAGGTGACATGCCACACTAAAAACCCCACAAATCCTTGGACACCAGAACCATCTTTAACAACAGGTAACTAACTAACAGTCACCAAGACACCCGACTTACTCCAGGAATGAACACAAGGTTTACTGACATACAAGGACTATAATAGGTGTGGACAAACATACAAACGAAAACGCTGAGATTCCCAACAACCAATTTGCCTTAGAATCTGGTCGCTCAGGCCCCACCGGGCCCCCTCTGTGGCAGCCCCAATCTGAAATGGGAGGAATAGGCAGATGGCGGGAAACCACCTGCCAGCAAACATTATCTGAAAATTGTAACAAATTGATACCGCAACATGGCGGTACCATCTGAATGTATGAAAAAAGGCCCGGGCACCACATCCACCGGTGTAAGATTCTGGTACCTTCGGTACCCTTCCAGCCCAATTCTTCCGCATATAGCTACCTGTCCCTTTAAATCTCGTGACGTCATGACTAGGCGCCGCTCTGAGCGGCTATTTCAATCGCCGGTTTTCACTCACAAGGTGTTCGTACAAACCGCTTGTTACACAGCCTTGTCTGACGCTGTGTAATGTTCCGGTACCTTTGGTACCCTAAATTACACTTTCCACAAGTGTATGCGCCCCACCATTTACTTTTGGAAAGGTGCGCATACACCTTTAAGACTGGAGCTGTCATCACCCAGCGCCGGACTAGATGGCTATTTAAAGCGCCGGTTCTCACTCACATGTGTTCGTTCAAACACCCTTACCTGGATGCTAACCTTGCTTGAAGCTCCCATGCTTGCAAGCTTACCTCGCTGACGGAACCTCGCCGCGCTGATCCCTGTATCCCGCTACTGGATCATCCGCCTCTCCTGAACCACCCTTCGGCTGTATCGCTAATAGTGCTAAGTACCCCGCAGGGGAATTCTCTATAAACTTATACTAAGCTTACACTATCTAGCTCTGCATAGTAAAGACTGTTTATCACATTTGCATAACTAGATTGCTAGCTCTTGAGACTACTGCTACTTTTCTGCACTGGGTTGATCTCTTTTGTATGTCCACCTGCTATTCTGTCATCTGCTACCATACAACATTGCTAAACCTTCCTGCATCCATCTGCTACTGTCTCACCTTCAAGTGTCTATCACCTACCACCTCCACTCAACCTATCCCTCAACCTTCATCATTGTGTTACCACATACATAAAGTCATTCTAGGAACCAGCTTGCTAATTGTGTGTATTTACTGGCTGAAATAAGACCTTCCACACATGATGAGTCATTGAGGTTGGGAATGGTATCTCAGCATATCTCTTACATGACTACTGACATGGAACTATTTCTGCAGCTGAAAATCCACACCATATAAGAAACGCAGGAGCGTTACAGATTGAACGAACCAAAAAATGGATTCAGCAGAAATAACCACTCAGGTGACACAATTAAAACAGCAAGTATCTGCGTTAATACACGCACTTGCTGAATTAAAAGAAGACAATCAGGCTCTGTCGCAGCAGGTAATTAGACTGACACAACTTACCTCTGCTCAGTCCCCTGAACCCAAGATAAATCCCCCTTTGGTATTTACAGGCGATCGCAAAAAATTTCGCGAATTTAAAAACGCATGTGAGTTACTTTTTTTTGCTAAAACCTCGTACCTACCTTACTGATCACATTAAGGTTTGTACTATTATTTCTTACCTATCAAGCGATCCTCGAGCCTGAGCAGATTCTCTTTTTGAGAAAAACGACCAGCTTCTCAACTCCTATGCCTTGTTCCTGGCAGAGCTCACTAGCCTATATGATGACCCCAATAGGCAGAGTACTGCTGATCTTCAGTTAAGATCCTTGAAACAAGGAAGGAGGCCTGTAGAAGACTTTGTCGCAGAGTTCAAGAGATGGACCCTTGATTCAGAATGGAATGATGCATCTCTGAAAACCCAATTTAGGCTTGGCCTATCAGAAGCCGTTAAGGACGAGCTCGCCCGAGCGGATCTGCCAAAAACCCTGGATGCATTAATACAACTCAGTATTACCATAGATAGAAGACTACGAGAAAGAAAGGCTGAAAAGATGGGAATGCCATTATCTGTTTCCTCTCGGAGTCTGGCCGTTACTATGGAGGTAGGAACCATACGCCCACCGCTATCAACTATGGAAAAAGCCAAAAGACGAAATGAAAATCTCTGCTTGTACTGTGCATCCCCGGATCACAAGATAAACGTCTGTCCCCTAGTCAACAAAAAGAAGGGTGAGTGTTCACATATCTCCCTAGGAGGATTGACAACTTCATTCACTAACCCCTACATTTCTGTTTTTTTGACATTACAGTGGGACCAGAACAGGATTACTACTAAGGCCATGATTGACACAGGATCTTGTGGAAATTATATGGATATATGTTTTGCTGCTTTAAATAAAATTCCTATTATTTCTAAACTCAAACCTGTCTCAGTAAGTCTTATTACCGGTGTTCCGTTATCCTCTGGTCCGATCACCGATCAGACACAAGCACTTCTAGTCACTATTAACGAGTCTCATAGGGAGACTTCTACCTTCGATTTAATACCATCACCCCACTTTCCCATTGTGTTGGGACTTCCCTGGTTGCACACACACCAACCAACCATAGATTGGAAGAAACGGTCCTTGACCTTCCCTTCTTGTTATTGCGAGGAAACGTGTAACCTCCCGTTTTCCGGGAAGATTCTGTCTGTGGTGACAGATGAGATTGCACCACTATGTTATCAGGATCTTTCTGAGGTTTTTCTTGAGAAAAATGCTCAAGCATTACCTCCTCATCGAGACTATGATTGTAGCATTGATCTACTCCCAAATAGCAAATTGCCGTTCGGTCATGTTTATCCTCTTTCACAGGATGAACTTGCCCATCTCAAAACCTATTTGGATGAGAACTTGGAAAAAGGTTTTATTAGACCTTCCACTTCTTCCACAGCAGCAGGACTCTTTTTTGTTCGCAATAAAGATTCAAGTCTCAGACCTATCATCGACTACAGGAAATTGAATGCTATCACAATAAAAGATCGCTATCCTCTACCGCTCATCCCTGAGCTCATTGAGCAGGTGCGTGGAGCTACCTATTTTTCAAAATTAGACCTGAAAGGAGCATACAATCTCATTCGAATCCGTGATGGACACGAGTGGAAGACTGCATTCAGAACTAGATACGGATTGTTCGAATATCTTGTGATGCCATTCGGCCTATGCAATGCCCCTGCAGTTTTCCAACGATTTATAAACGATATTTTTAAAGACTTACTAGATGTCTGTGTTGTGGTATATATGGATGATATACTTATATATTCACGGACCCTGTCGGAACACATAAGACATGTAAGACTAGTATTATCGAGATTGCTTGCACATAATCTTTATGTGAAGCTGAAGAAATGCTTGTTCCATAAAGATGAGGTACTCTTTCTAGGCTACATCATATCCAAAACAGGAATCGACATGGACATGAGTAAAATATCCTGCATTCAGGATTGGCCTACACCAACTACACGCAAGGCGCTACAGCGATTCCTGGGATTTTCAAATTTCTACAGGAAGTTCATAAAAAACTTTTCTGCTATTGTGAGACCCCTCACACAGCTCACTAGCATACAAATACCATTTAAATGGTCAGAAGAAGCAAATAAGGCTTTCCACTTGTTAAAGACAAGGTTTACTTCCGCTCCCATATTACGCCATCCAGACCCATCCCTCCAATACATTCTGGAGGTAGATGCGTCAAACATGGCAGTAGGAGCAATACTCTCCCAACGACCTACCCACACTTCACCACTTCATCCAGTCGCTTTTTTTTCTAAATCCCTGAGCATTCCCGAGATAAATTACCCCGTGGGTGAAAAGGAACTGCTTGCTATAAAATTGGCTCTGGAGAATTGGCGACATTTACTCGAAGGCACCCAATTACCAATAATTATATACACGGACCATAAAAACCTCCAATATCTTCAGACTAGCAAAACTCTCTCGCATCGACAGGTACGATGGTCACTATTCTTTCTAAGGTTTAACTTCCTAGTGACCTACACACCTGCAGATAAGAACAAAAAGGCGGATGCACTATCACGACTAACTGAAGAAAACTACTTTGAAATCCCTTCCGTTCCTATAATACCTCACAAACGCATTATTGGAGTTGTCCGTTCCTTAAAGGAAGAGGTTCCGCATGGTATAAGTTTGGATTCACCCCCACCACAACTAAATACTGATGCAGAAGGCTTCCTCTACTACAACGACAAACTTTACATACCACCTACCCTACGCACCAAGATCTTGGAATTATCGCATGATGTGCCTATGGCAGGACATATGGGTATGACAAAGACTTTCAATTTGATTTCTCGACAATTCTGGTGGCCTGACATGAAAACATCTATACAAAAATTCGTCTCTTCATGCAATGTCTGTGCCAGGTCCAAAATTGACACTACGAGACCATCCGGTCTACTATGCAGTCTACCAATACCCCAAACTCCATGGGAGGTTTTGTCATTGGACTTCATCGTAGAATCGCCTCCTTCCAAAGGATTTAATACCATCTTGGTGTCAGTGGACCATCTGACAAAGATGGCACATTTCATTGCTATTCGCAGACTACCTTCGTCCAAACAAACGGCAGAACTCCTGATGAAACATGTCTTCAGATTACATGGTATCCCAAAAACTCTTCTGTCTGACCGTGGATCCCAATTTATTTCTAAATTCTGGCAAGAACTATGTCACATACTACGGATTGAGCGGAAGCTCACTTCTCCTTACCATCCGCAGACCAACGGACAGACTGAAAGAGTCAACCAATGCATCGAGCAGTATTTACGTTGTTACACTTCTTACCAACAGGATGATTGGTTGGATCTTCTCCCCCTGGCAGAATTTGCCTACAACAACGCAACTCACAGTACAACCAAGCAGAGTCCGTTCTACTTGAACTATGGGTTCCATCCCTCTATTCTCCCTCCACGCATCCTTCCTTCAAATAACCCAGTAGCCTCAGACTATCTTACCCAAATAAAGGATTCTCTGGGTTTACTAAATACTACCATTGCACACGCTCACAGTCAACAAAAGAAGTACTATGATCTTCGTAGAAGACCTTCTCCACAGTATACTATCGGGGACCTCGTTTGGCTCTCAACAAAAAACTTGAGACTGAAGATCCCTAGCAAAAAGCTTGGACCTCTGTTCTTGGGACCTTTCCCAATCAAGAAACTTATTGGAAAAGCTGCAGTGCAGCTTACATTGCCAATGGACCTAAAAATCCATCCCATTTTCCATGTGTCGCTACTAAAACCCCATGTTCCGGACCAAGGAATAAGGCCTAATATTCCACCTCCCCCTCCTGTACAAGTTGAAGGTGGAGAAGAATACGAGATAAAAGAGATTCTGGATTCTCGTATCTACAGAAGAAGACTTCAGTACTTGGTTAGATGGAAGAACTATGGGCCCCAAGACGACACCTGGCTAAACACCTCTGACATACATGCCCCTAGATTAATCCGCAATTTTCATGCGAGATACCCAGACAAACAAGCTCCAGAGGCCTTCAGGAGCAGGCCTTAAGGGGGGGGGTATTGTAATGTTCCGGTACCTTTGGTACCCTAAATTACACTTTCCACAAGTGTATGCGCCCCACCATTTACTTTTGGAAAGGTGCGCATACACCTTTAAGACTGGAGCTGTCATCACCCAGCGCCGGACTAGATGGCTATTTAAAGCGCCGGTTCTCACTCACATGTGTTCGTTCAAACACCCTTACCTGGATGCTAACCTTACTTGAAGCTCCCATGCTTGCAAGCTTACCTCGCTGACGGAACCTCGCCACGCTGATCCCTGTATCCCGCTACTGGATCATCCGCCTCTCCTGAACCACCCTTCGGCTGTATCGCTAATAGTGCTAAGTACCTAGCAGGGGAATTCTCTATAAACTTATACTAAGCTTACACTATCTAGCTCTGCATAGTAAAGACTGTTTATCACATTTGCATAACTAGATTGCTAGCTCTTGAGACTACTGCTACTTTTCTGCACTGGGTTGATCTCTTTTGTATGTCCACCTGCTATTCTGTCATCTGCTACCATACAACATTGCTAAACCTTCCTGCATCCATCTGCTACTGTCTCACCTTCAAGTGTCTATCACCTACCACCTCCACTCAACCTATCCCTCAACCTTCATCATTGTGTTACCACATACATAAAGTCGTTCTAGGAACCAGCTTGCTAATTGTGTGTATTTACTGGCTGAAATAAGACCTTCCACACATGATGAGTCATTGAGGTTGGGAATGGTATCTCAGCATATCTCTTACATGACTACTGACGTGGAACTATTTCTGCAGCTGAAAATCCACACCATATAAGAAACGCAGGAGCGTTACACGCTGCCGAAGCCTCCTGCTATTTCCTGTATCTCGCTACGGATCCTGTATCTCGCTACCAATCCTTCTCCTCATTACCGGACCCCTCATCTCTCTAAAACCAACTAGTGATAAGTACCCCGCAGGGGATTCCTTCCTATCAACTTGCACTATCTACTCTTGTATACTAAAGACTGTTGCTATCTATGCATTACTATTTCTATCATCTGCACTGTTACATAGATTGCTAGCTCTTGAGTCTACTACCATCTATATCCTTGCACTGAGTTAGCAATTCCTGTACACTTCATCTGCTGTCCCCTACCACCTGTTAATTGTACATGATTGCTAACCTATCTGCATACTATCTATCACCATCTGCTAACACTCCTGAACATTACTATTGAGTGCCTATCATTGCTATCACTACTCACGCCTGTCCTTTCAGCACATCACCTCTATACTATCGTATACAACCTATCACTCCAGGAACATCTTAACTGAGTGCCTGTATATTTGCATGCTGAGGCAGGCTGGGCCACAATGATGAGTCTGGAGAGTTGGATATGGTGATTCAACACATCTCTGCACGACTACTGAGTGGAAATTCTGCAGCTGCATATCCATTTCACTAAACAAACGCCGGAGCGTTACAACCGGGCACAAAGAGGAACCCAACACTCTTCTGAGCTCCGCACAAGTCCACTGACCCAACTGATCAGTGTTCGATTTTCTAATAACCAGGGTGACCCTGACACCTTGAGCCAACGTGTCCAATTAAGCTAGCCCCCCTGCAGTATTTCTTGAAGGAATAACCAATTTCCCCACCCACAGTGCCCCAAAAAAGGCCAGCACGAATGCTGTCCGAAACAATGTGACCTCAAAAGGAGTGGAATAAACTTGGGGCAAGCCATCTAACAGGACTCGAAGCATTGTAAAGGACACAGTCCGACAAGAATCTGCCAACCTGAGGTCCCTCCAGTAGCCCTTCAGGGCCATGCCAACCACAAAGGATTTAGTGACATCCTCAACGGCTGACAACTTGAACATGAAGGCCAAGCCGGCCATTTTCCGGCTAAGCGAAGAAATCGATACACCCTCCTTGCAATTTTTTCCTATGAAGTATAAAATGTGCATCCCCAAAGCAGCCACCCACTGAACTTACCAGTACCTGCCACTCGGACCTGCTTTACGCTGTCCACGTGGACTCCGCAACTGATCGTTGGATCAACTCAGCTAGGGAGGCGACACTACGTCCTACAATCGACTGGGGCACAGGATTCCAAGCCGCTCCGCCTCCGGTGCCAACTGACGAAATCTGTCCCACTGCAATCGAGAAAGCGCGTCAGCCACATTGTTCTCCACTCCAGGAACATGAACATCATAGACAAAAGCATTCAAACTCAAACACTGCAGAACTAAATGCCTAAGCATGCGCACTACCGGTGGTGACAAAGCAGACACTGAGTTAATGGCATGTACCACACCTAGATTATAACAGTGAAACCAAATATGATGATTCTGAAACTCTAGCCCCATAATTCCACTGCCAGCACTATCAGGAATAATTCCAACACTACCAACTTCCAGATGAATTCATATTTGTTACAAGACTCTGTTCACCTTCCCGCGCTCCAGCTGCCTCCGAAATAGGCTCCAAACCCCACTGAGCCTGCCGCATCAGTGTAAAAGTCCAAATCATCATTGGAAACCACAGACCCCATCCATGCCATACACGGAAATCATCCTGATGCTCATTAGTTATTCTCACAACCTTTAACCCCTGCAGTAGCAGAAACCAACCGCCGGTAAACACCTGACCCATCGGCAAGATGCGCCACACCAAATTGAGTTTTCCCAAGAATGACTGTAAAGCGAGTGAGTCCCAGCAACTGCCCCCCCGCAGATCCTCCAGCTTGTCCAGTGGTAAACGGTATTCCATTCTACTGGTATCAATGATAATACCTTAAAAATTCACTTCTGTGGTGGGCCCCTCTGTTTTATCCACTGCCAACGGCCCCCCAAAGATTTGAAAAATATGTTGAAGGATAGTCAACAGCGTCAAACAAGTCTGATCCCCAGGAGGGCCAAAAACTTGGAAATCATCCAAGTAATAAATGATTGACTTTAATCTCGACAAATTTCGTACAACCCTTTTCAAAAAGGAAAAATAGGAACAAGAAAAGGCGTAACCCATGGGTAGGCACTGATCAATGAAATAGCTGCCCTCCCACATATAGCCCAACAGATTAAAACAATCCGGATGAAAAACAGAAGGCTGCTTCAATATTGGCCATAAGGGCCCCTTGACTGAATCGGCGCACCCACCTGACAGCCCCAGGTGGGTCTAGGGTGAAACTTCACCTTGAAGGGGATGTTCCGCTTTATGTCCTCCCCCCCCAACCCCCCCCCACCTTCTACCACCTTTGCCACTTTTTTAGGGAAGTCGGTACCTAGAAGAGAAGGATCTGGGCTGCTCTGTGCAAAACCACTGCACAGAGCAGGTAAGTATAACATGTTTGTTTTTTTAACTAAAAAAAAAAACAGACTTTAGTATAACTTTAAAGTGAAACTTCACCTTAAAGGGGACGTTCTGCTTAATGTCCTCTACCCCCCTTCTACTACCTTTTGGCGCTTTAAAAATTTTTGGGGTGAGTGGGTACCTAGTTTTGATAGGTACCCTCTCCCAATTCCCCCTTGGATAGCCTATGCACTCTGAGAGGAAGTTTGGCTCCCCCTCTCTTTGCCCGCATTCTTCTGGGACACATCACCATATCATACCAATCACAAATTCACAAAGTGCAGCGCGGTTCATGCATTAGGAAGCCGTCTGTAAAGCCGCAAGGAGCCACTGTCGGCTTCCCACAGTAAACATGCTGGTGCTGGGGACCTGGAGACTGGTGAAGAACTGGTCCTGGTGAGGATCCCTGGAGAGGTAAGTGTCCCTTTTGACACTACAGTATTTGTAGCTGCTGACTTTTAATTTTTAATCGCTAGGGTGAAGATCCTCTTTCAGCCAGAATCCTTACAAAAGAAAAATGTGACAGTGCTCTTTTAATAACTCGTGTATTCTGCACACTGAAGACTGTCAGGCACAGAGACTGTTCTTGTACAATTATGAGCAACCACATTAAACTAGCAGATCTGTGAAATGCTTACTGCCTAATGTATGCAAATCTCATGCACAGATAGAGGGTATAGCGAATGTGGAATGGATGTATCCGAAGGAGCAGTATGTACTGCAAACTGCATGACTCTCACTGATATATTTAAAGTTTAATCACATCTGTCACACAGAGATTGATCAACTCCATCAATCCAGGGTGTGGAATCTAGAATTACTGCATTGGGACCCTTCAGCTGTCACTATATTAGCATTGTGGCACAAGATGCGTGCTGCCAGTGTTTGACGTGGCATGATACGTGAAAAGGAATCTCACAGGATGGGGAAAATTTCATATCCACACCAGTGAGCTGGACTGACAGATTCTCAAAAGCTGACTAAAATTATTATTACTAATGAGAAAAGAGGAGATGTGTATGTAAAAGTGTTAAATAATTAGTATTTTACTAAACCATTTTTAAAGAGACCCAGACACTAACTTTACCGATTGCTAAAAACACATCCAAATTTTAAATACTTGCTTGTTTTTCTTTTTATAAATTATTTTGAGTCACTTTTAATGTGTCTCTAAACTTGCTAGAAAACTAGACTATTCTAGGGAAAGTCAATTTCTTATCACAGCCCCCTTTGTCCTTGCATGTCATAGGCCTCTCCTTTTCTGGAAGTGGGTAATTGCTGTTGTGCTGGGCTTGGCCCTCTGCTCTTCTCTTCACCTCCCTATATAATCCCTTTTTTTGGAGCATCAAGGTAGCATACTACCAGTTGGAGCAGTCACCCTTCTTTTTGTTCTCATTGTAGGATTGGCTAACAAACTCTTTAATGTCTATTGTTGTCCCAGTCAGGTTAGGGCTCTCCTGGGCGCAAGCCATCTCTGTGTAGTGTCTTAGGTAACCATATGGGGAGAACCCCATTATGGTGGTTTGTGGGTCATTTAGAGGTCTGTGACATCATCACGCTTGACATAAATAAATGTCACGATGCAAATGAATGTCATGACGTCACAATGCACGTTGTGATGTTTATTACACCATGTGTGATGATGTTGCTGTGTTTTTTTACGTCGTGACATTATGCCAATTTGGCACCAATAGCGCCCATTTTAAGCACATTTACAAACATTTCTCATGTTTATTGGTTGACATTAACCTCTGAAGCAGTGGGCATGACTAGCGAAACGGGTCAGGTTTCCAGCGTTTCTCCCATAATATCAGTTGTTGGGACGCCTCTCCCTCACCATCTTCTCCATCTATAAAAGAGACCATGGTTCCTCTGGATACAAACCTATAGACGACTATTATCTGGAACAGTACGGATTTCCCAAGACCTACATGGATGGTTAAGTATCACTTTATTCATTTTTTTTTTTTGGAACTTTCATTGATTAATCTGGTGGCTCTCCTATTAGACAATTACAAGCTATGCTTCACACAGTTTGAAGAACTTTCCTATAAGGATTCAGTTGCCAACAGGGGATCATTCAAGGTACCATGCTATAAGCTATACATTAGGATACATGTGAGGACATGGGCAGCTTTCCCTGGGAGTCTTCCAGCAATTTCTGACATATTATTTTCAACCATAGACTCTTTGTGGTCATCTAGCCATATGAAGTGGCCTATCCTTGGTTCTTAATAGGGAGGAGAGGTCTTTTCCATGTGATACAGCTATATAGTTCATATTGACTAGTCCCCCTCCCGGGGTATATACTGTATACCTATTAGGATTTCATCCATGCAATTTTGTTGCTATTTTTTTGAGGGTGATGCTTAATACATAAATCAGTTTTCCCTCAGCTGCAATGGTTGGGTTTTCAAATAATTGGCCAATTATGGTTTCAAGTTAGAAAGTAGGTTTTTGTGTGTTCTAGGATTTCAATAAAGAATTCATTCTCATTCTATTCCTTACATGTTTCAAGCAATTTGCTGGGACTCACACTCTTTTAGGGATACATTATAGATTTTGATATTGAGGTTGAGCTTTAGTTTGGTTTTTATCATTTTTTTTTACAGTGTATTTCACAATCTTTATACCTCCCTCCTGCACAAGCCCCTTCTATCTCTAGCATCCTTGGGCAGCTTTAGCCCTATATGCTAGAGGTGCCCTGCTCCGAAATGTCGCCTGAAGGTCTGGGCATGTGTGAGCAGCACAATACGCAATTACATCATGAAAGTTACAAGAAGACCTGGGAAGTGCCTGCTTTAAAGAGATATACAGTAAACCCCCCTCAATCGCGGGTGTTACGTTCCGGACCCACCCGCGAAAAGTGAAAATCCACGAAATAGAAAAACCCTATTAAAATACACTGTAGGCATTTTTTTTTACTGTCACTGTACTTTTAAAAGCATTTTACGGTCTTTAAACACACTTTTAAAACAATAGAAACTCATTTAAACACATAAAAGATACTGAGAGACAGAGCAAGAGCTATGAAAAACACAAAAATATTTAATTGTCAATGATTTATATAGAAACATAACATTAC
Source organism: Pelophylax lessonae (assembly GCF_965119305.1). Classification (NCBI taxonomy): domain Eukaryota; kingdom Metazoa; phylum Chordata; class Amphibia; order Anura; family Ranidae; genus Pelophylax; species Pelophylax lessonae. The sequence goes on along the minus strand of NC_138772.1, from coordinate 489,479,160 downwards.
AGAAAAAAACGCAATATACCGGGACCGCAAAAACTGAACTGCGATGGAGCGGGGGTTTACTGTAGTGGCAGAACAGACTGGAGCCTTGGGGGGCTTGCAGATAGCCTCCTTGTCACTCTTTCAGCCTTCCTGCACCCAGTTTGATTTCCCCAGAACCCCTACTGCTATCTGTGCATTAAGCTGTGCACTTGGTAAATAAAGAGTCTATCCCACTCTGTATATAATTTCTTCTAATTTCTCTACATTGGTGGTCGATCTAATCATATATGTTATTTCTAGTCCTGCTTAACCTATCCTGCCTCTACAGACTGTGCTATTGCTATAAGGCAAGGGTCCAGGTAAGTAGTGAATGTTTAAAAGAAAGAAAAGCCAGCATTAATCACATCTGCCTGTATTAACGGCGAGAGATGAGAAAAGATGTACCTGCTAGTGCAAAGACTGTTCCCACGACTGTTGCAGAAGAGTTTTTTGAGATGACAAAGATCCTCCTCACACAATTATTGTTCCCACAAAAGCCATTCAAAATCATTCTCAGGCTATGGGCATCCACCCAAAAATTTATGCTGGGTGTGTAGTGATCGGGCATTTCCAGAAATGTCAGTGTGTCAGACATATTATACAGAGGTGAAGAAAGAAAAAGAAGCCTCCTTAAAAAAGGTAGCATCTTTAAATAATAGACAGAAAATTGTGCTATCCTCTCCCTAAAATGTCACATAGTCAGTCAATGCATTTATCTGTAGCAAGGTACAACAAGCATGTGACGTCACATCCGACTGATGGAATGCACGCTGCAACTGTCGTAACCACCGAGCTGCACATAGCGGTAATCCGAGGACTGCTTTGTATTTTAATGTAAGTGGATATTTTTTATAATAAAGTGTTATCAAGGATATTTCGCTATGACGAGTCCTTTATTTTTATGGCACTGAGGAGAAGAACACGGCCAGCATTTAGGGCATAGCAGCCCCGCACAGTATTTTTGTTCCAGCTCAGACCTGCAGTGAGAGATTACCCCTGTCACAGAGGCCCTTGTCTAGAGACATCCAGTGAGTAGGGACACAGCAGGAGAGCACCATCTCAAGGAGCACGAATTATTGAAGCACCACAGCACTTTCTTTATGTTGCTATTTATGAACTGTATCCGAAGGGTATTGCGCGGTTTGCACTGGGCACTTTAATTGTGTATATATTTTCATTGTTTGCACCTCTGGGTCTGTCTGAGTATAAGTACTGAGTGAAGCAGATCTACTGCGATGTACTGTATAGATCTTGTTTTGGCATCACCTTCCAGTGGGAACCCAGGTTGGGGTACCAAGATGTGGACTTTCTATATGGATTTGCTATACTAAGGTATGGATATGGGGCTGGGCAACAGGGGGCACTCGGCCTTATTCTGAAATGTAATTGCACATCCGGAGAGGAGGAGTTATGGAATTGTGTCTGTGAAGACATGTAATATCCAATAAATAGTTGTCCAGAAAACATCCCTAATGCCTGGCCTGAAGTTACTAAAAGGAATAAAGTGTGTTGAAAGGGGGTGCACTGCATTCATACTGTATCATACAGAACTGGGATTGAAGAGTTAACTAACCGTCTGGGTCGAGGGAGAGACTTTTCATGCAGGGAGAAGTGTGCCCAGAATAATCTGTGAGGTTATAGATTATTCTGAGAGTGTTGAAGATATGTTACTGTGCAGTCTTTATGGCTGGAAGATGTACAATTAATATACAGAGGGAATAGCAGCCAGTCTTGAGGGATGTGTGTGAGTCACATAGTGAAGATGTGATATGAGGGCAGGTGGAGCAAAGTATCTATTCATGCTACTTTCCCAAAATGCTTGAAGTCCATCAGCTGGGTACAGGGAAGTGGACCAGGATGTCAGTCCTTTTGCAGGTGGATTTTCCCCTTCTGTCTAAGTAGTAGTCTGTAGTTATGTGTCCGATACATGTGTAGTGAATAAAATAGTGCTACAAGCGGTGGTGCAGTGGAGAGTGAATAAAGAGTTCATTGACCTTTAGCCCAGTAAGAGTGAAACCCTTGCACTTAAGTGAGACCACTTATGTGTACTTATGTGTAGAGGAGAGCCACTTTATGTGTGTGTAATGATGTCTGGTGCCCCTAGGGGGTGAAGTGTTAGGTTCTGCTCCCCACCTGTCAACAGGTGGACTTTTTACATCATGCATGGGATTTCCAGTTGTGATACTTTTTTCAACCAACTCCTCTATTGCCAGATTCCTATCAAGCTTGAGGTCTCAGGAATTCACAATAATAGTGATGATCACTTATTGGCTGAGGAGGCCACGGTTTGCAACATAATTACAGATTTCTATACCGGGGCTTATACACTGCTCAAAAAAATTAAAGGAACACTTTTTATTCAGAGTATAGCATCAAGTCAAGTAAACTAATGGGATATTGATCTGGTCAGTTAAGTAGCAGAGGGGATTGTTAATCAGTTTCAGCTGCTTTGGTGTTAATGAATTTACCAACAGGTGCACTAGATGGGCAACAATGAGATGACCTCCAAAACAGGAATGGTTTTACAGGTGAAGGCCACTAACATTTTTTTCCCTACTTATATTTTCTGACTGTTTTTCACTAGTTTCACATTTGGCTAGGGTCAGTGTCATTACTGATAGCATGAGGCGATAACTGGACCCTATAGAGGTGGCACAGGCAGTCCAACTCCTCCAGGATGTCACATCAATACGTGCCATTTTCAGAAGGTTTGCTGTGTCTCCCAGCTCAGTCTCAAGAGCATGGGAGAGATTCCAGGAAACAGGCAGTCACTCTAGGACAGGGATCCTCAAACTATGGCCCTCCAGCTGTTACGGAACTACACATCCTATGAGGCATTGTAAAACTCTGACATTCACAGACATGACTAGGCATGATGGGAATTGTAGTTCCTGAACAACTGGAGGGCCATAGTTTGAAGACCCCTGCTCTAGGAGAACTGGACAGGGCCGTAAAAGATCCTTAAACCATCAGCAGGACCAGTATCTACTCCTTTGTGCGAGGAGGAACAGGATGAGCACTGTCAGAGCCCTACAAAACGACCTTCAGCAGGCTACTGGTGTGAATGTCTCTGACCAAACAATCAGAAACAGACTTCATAAGGGTGGCCTGAGGGCCCAATGTCCTCTAGTCAGCCCTGTGCTCACTGCCCAGCATCGTGGAGCTTGATTGGCATTTTTCACTGAACACCAGAATTGTCAGGTCCAAAACTGGCGCCCTGTGCTTTTCACAGTTGAGAGCAGGTTCACCCTGAGCAGATGTGACAGACATGAAAGGGTCTGGAGAAGCCGTGGAGAATGTTATGCTGCCTGTAACATCGTTCAGCATGACCGGTTTGCTGGTGGGTCAGTGATGGTCTGGGGAGGCATATCTATGGAGGGACACACAGACCTCTACAGGCTAGACAATGGCACCCTGACTGCAATTAGGTATCGTAGTGAAACCCTTGGACCCATTGTCAGAGCCTATGCTGGTGAAGTGAGTCCTGGTTCCTCTTGATGCACATGTGGCGAGAGTATGCAGCCAGTTCCTGGAGGATAAAGAAATGTATACCATTAAATGGGCCCCATGCTTAACCGGCCTAAATCCTATATAAAACACCTCTGGGACATTATGTTACAGTCCACCCGACACTGCCAGGTTGCACCTCAGTCTGTTCAGGACCTCAGTGATGCCCTGGTCCAGATTTGGGAGGAAATACCCCAGGACACCATCTGTCGTCTCATTAGGAGCATGCCCCGATGTTGTCAGGGATGCATACAAGCATGATGCATGAAGCATTAGATTTAGGATTGAAATACGCTCTGGATAAAGACCTAGATAAATTTGAGGCATACATTGATTTTCAAAATTTACCAGGAAGCTCAACATCAAAAAAGTTTTGTACAAAAAACAGCAGGCATCACATAACAGGCCAGACAGTATTCAAACATACGGTATTAAGGAACAACTCCACGTTCAATCCAAAAAATCCAGGGAATGATAGCCTGGAAATCTTCAAAAAGATGGTGGAAGAAGATATCAAGCACCTGAAGGTGAAAAAAAGCAAGCAATGGAATGTCTGGAAGAAGATAAAAGACATAGAAAATAGGAAAGAATCTGTTATTCACCCTGCTGACAAAAGTGGAATTTTGGTAATTTTAAACAAAAAGGACTATGAAGCAGAAATGGAAAAATGATTGAACGTAGAGGGGACATACAAATGATTAACAAACAACCCAAGAAAAGTATATGAAAAAAGGCTGAGAACATATGTAAGGAAGGGCAAGGATAAGGGCATCCTAAACACGAAAGAAGCAAAATACTTGGTTCCAGAGGCTGCCAAGACACCAGTGATATACTATGTACCTAAAGCCCACAAGAACCAAGAAAAACTCTCGGTAGACTGATTATTAGTGGAAAAAAAATCCTTATTTTCAAGACTTGGGGAATATGTGGACCAATGTCTACAGCCATGGAGGGGAAATCTTACCTAAAGGACAGTAGACAGCTTATCTCAGAACTTAAAGACATAGAAATAGAGGAGGGTGAACTGCTGGTCACTATAGATGTAAATTCACTATATACAAATATAATACAGGAGTATGGGCAAAAAGGTACTGAGTGGGCACTACAAAAATATACTGATCTAAAGCAGGAACAGATTAAATATATACTGAAGGGTCTTAAATGGCCATAACCAGTAATTATTTTTGGTACAAGGGAGACCACTATGTTCAAACGATAGGGGTAGCAATGGGAGCAAAATATGTCCCAAGTGTGACAAACATTTTAATGAACAAATGGGAAGCAGAGAAAATATACAGCATAGAGAGGAAAGATCTGAAATGTTATCAAAGGTATAGTGATGATATTGTGATGATCTGGGCACAGTAGATTCTCTACAAAAGTTTTTTTAAGGAGATTAATCAAATCTACAAAACCAATAACCGACTGGGCACTAGAATGTTCTTTAAACAAACAGATAGAAATGGGTATATACCCACCAGTAGTTGCCATCGTCCAAAATGGACAGGGAATATACCCAAGGGACAATTTCTAAGGATACGCAGAAATTGTAGTGACTAAAGAAATTATGATACCCAGTCCAACATACTGATGCAAAGGTTTGTGGAAAAGGGTTATAAGAAGAATTAGCTAGAAAATCTGAAAGAAAAGATCAAGAGGATGGATAGGGAAACACTCTTAAAAGAGAAAAGGAAGGAGGATTGCAAGGGCAATAAGATGGAAGTGGCCTTTCTCACTGGCTTCAGCAGGCAGTACAAATCTTTGGAGAAGATTGTGAAGAAACACTGGCCTATCTTAAAATCAGATAAAGTACTTAAAACATCCTTCCACAAGGACCTAGATTTATATATAGGAGAGAACCAAACTTGAGAAACTGACTAGTTCACAATGTGGTAGATTTCCCCAAGGGAATCAGTATATTTCCTGACCTGAAAGTTTTTTCAGGTGCCAAAGATGCCTGGCCTGCAAAAGTAGCCAAAAACAAAGAAGTTGAATTAACACTTTCAGATCTACAGTTACCGGCAATCAATACAAGATTAAAAAAATGATCTCCTGTAGTAGCACACATGTGACATATATTATAGAATGCCCATGCCAGCTCCAGTATGTAGGAAGAACAACAAGACTACCCTTTTAGAATACAAGAGCACATCAACAATATGAAAAAAAGATTTATGAAGCATAGTGTATCCAGGCATTTTAGAGAAGTACATCAACGCAACCCTTGGTGTTATCGCTCTCACTCTCCCATACTGTTTCCACATGTAAAACGAGGCAAAAGGAAAAGGATTACCATCGGATGGGGATCTTAGGTCTGCTATCTGATGTACTGGGAGCTGTGGATACTGGTTACCCCCAAGAGGGATGAGCTCTCTGGTGAGTGAGGTACAAGAGGGGGAGCAGGTTTGTGGAACACCAGCAACAAGCACTAATTTGGAGAGTAGTTGGAGCACTATAAAAAACACCTGTCACTTTATGAGTTTGTGATAACCTTTTCAAATGGACTGGGTTTTTAATGCATTTTTAATATATATATTTTTTTACTCATCATCAGTTTTCTATGCATATGCACAGTTGTGAAGTACTTTTAACCACTCCAGCTCCGGAATGTTTTACCCCCTTAATGACCAGGCCTTTTTTTGCGATTCGGCACTGCGTTATTTTAACTAACAAATGCGCGGTCATGCGACGCTGTACCTAAATACTTTTGATGTCCTTTTTTTCCCGCAAATAGGGCATTCTTTTGGTGGTATTTGATCACTTCTGCGGTTTTTCGATTTTGCGCTATAAACAAAAAAAGAGTGACAATTTTGAATAAAAAAACAATATTTTTTACTTTCTGCTATAAAAAATTCCCAATAAAAATAAAAAAAAAAATCAAATTTTTTTATCAGTTTAGGTCAATTTGTATTCTGCTACATATTTTTGGTGAAAGAAATCCCAAAAAAGCGTATTTTAATTGGTTATAGCGTTTACAAACTACAGGATAGATTTATGGACTTTTTATATATTTTTTTGTTTTATAGTAATGGAGGCGATCAGTGATTTTTAGCGGGACTGCGACATTGCGGCGGACAAATCTGACACTAAGTGACACTTTTTGGGGACCAGTGACACTAATACAGTAATCAGTACTAAATAATATGCACTGGTACTGTATAAATGACACTGGCAAGGAAGAGGTTAATTCTGGGGGTGATCAAGGGGTTAAATTTAAGCATAAATGTGCTTGTGAACTGTGGGGGGGGGCTCTGTGAAAGGCACACAGAGATCGGTGTTTCAGCTTAGCTGAGACACACGATCTCACTGTGCCTGTCTGACAGGAGAGCCGTCTGCTTTGTTTATATAGGCAGACGGCTCTCTTGTCAGTTTCCCTGAAGATCGCGGGAGGCCAGCAGCGATCGAGCCCACTCCTCCCGCGGTCTGGCTCCTGCTGTGTCTAACCACAGTGGGAACGCGGTACTGCAGGTGTAAGCGTGTACCTTGCCGGTTTGCGTTCCACTTGGCTCTCACGTGACGACGCTACGTGCGTTCCACCTTACGCGTTTCATCAGCATGCTGTGTCAGTACCGCGTTCCGATACGGCTCATCTATTAACCGTGACGGCCACTCACATTTTATATTATTTTATGACTTTAGGGTTTTATGTCACATCTTTTTATGTGTACCCTAAGTGGGAAATAAACATTTTTTGGAAATACTAAACTATCTGGAGTTTGCTTCCTTGCATGACCCTATTGGAGGAAAAGACACCTAGGAAGCCTGCAGACACAGGCCAGATCTACTGGATCACATCCGTTGTATCTTTACCCAGTGGGGGACACCACTTAAGCGCATACGGTTGTGCTGTCATATGACAGTCATGACCCACTATATCTGGTGAGTGATTTAATTCTTTCACGTGTGGATCATGCACTACGGATGGAAGTCAGCTTTATTGTAAGCTGAAGAGCACCTCAGTTTTTCAAGCACCTGCACTTTAAAAATATGAAGACTGTGTTGTATATAAACAGTGGTTTGGACATTTACAAAGACTGTTTGCTGATTCACTTTACGTGCACTGAGCACTTTTTAGTTTAATCACATTGTACTATTGCAAAGACTGTTGATTTATTTATTTCATGTGCACTGAGCACTTTTGTTATATTACATACATTGCACTTGTTTTTTAATTTGCCTATGCAATATTTATAATTTTTGGATATTCACTTGTGCATATTTATATAATTGATCTATTGATATGATTTATTTATTAACTATTGCACAATAGATGCTTTATTTGTTGCACATACTTATTGATTTGCTACATATATGCACAGATAGCACATTTCAATTTTTTTGGGTTTATAACCATTTGGGCAAGCGCTGAGGCTAGGTTTCTCTACTAGAGGCCTTTTCTTTCTACTCACTAACTTACTCCCCAGCTGCTACAAATCCTGTTCAACATATATAGTAGATAGGCTATCACACCCAGTGGCACAATGGCTATACCTCCACTAGGTATAATACTTACAAAAGCTCTTATGTTTGATTTCAACACTGATAAAAGCTAGAACATCATCCACTAATAAGACTTATCATAACATTTTGGAAAAATATGTATGTTTTACAGAGGGAAACAAGTGGAATCTCATGTCTCTAGATAAATCTTAAGTTATTCAGTTTCTACAAGCTGGCCTTGATAAAAGGCTTGAGTTACATCAAGTGGACAGTCAAGCCTTTAGTCATATAGTTCCTCAAGTGTGTCCAGATCAAACCTCCAAAGAAACCTTCCATAATATCAGGCAAAAGAGTTTTTATATTGCATACTGATAGAGAGATTGCATATTTAATATTTCCTAAAGTTGCCTTACAATACCTAAGAAAGTCTAGTTACCTTAGATGGCTTCATACCAAATGAAAAGAATGTCAAAACAAACTGGCCAAGTCCTTAAAGCGGAGTTCCGGCCACAAAATCATGCCTTTAGATTATCCTTACCTGAGCTAGAATTGGATATTCCCAGCTTTTTTTTTTTTAAACTTACCTAATTACAGAGGATAATATACTCACCTTTACATCCACTTCCTCCTTCCTCGGCCGCGGCCCACGTTGTCACTTCCTGTCCCACAATGCGTCCTAGGAGCTCTTACTCGTCGCTCCCAGGATGCAATGGGCAGTGACGTAGGCGGCCGGCCGCTCCTCGCATCGCGTTATTTCCAAACAGGAAATAACGCGATGATAGGCATCCCTATACTATGCCGATCGCATAGTACTGGGCATGCGCGAGATTTCGCGCTGCATTCACCGGCCCCTCTCCTTCTCGAACCAGGAAGCAGGGCATTCATTAACACAGCAGCTTCAGGGGAACCCGGACAAAGATGGCGGCGCTCAGGAGACTTTTTATAAAGTAAGATTTTCTAATTGCCAATCGATTATTGTACTGTAAAAAACAGGATTAGTTGATGTATAAAGGGGGGGGGGGGGGGGTGACAGTTTGGGAGGTATTGATAAAAAAAAATGATTCTGTGGCCGGAACTCCGCTTTAAAAGATCATGTTGCTAGCATGTTGCTATCAAGGGGGTTGTTGTTTCATTGCACACAAATCCTATAAACTACCACGAAAGCATGCGGGACTCTGTTGCAAAACAGCATCTTTAGTTAAGTATTCTTGTTATTTCTAATATTATTACATTTATTATCTGTATTTGTCATTACCTAAATAAATTTTATACTTATAAGTATTTGTGTGATCTATCTTTACACATATGGAATACAACTCCAAAAACCTAAACTATCACATAACTGTGATAAAATACATACTTTTGGCCAAGAGGGGCCCTACCCTGTACTCTTCTTGTACAGAGTGTACTTAAAAAGGTTCTCAGTTCATCCTGAAAAAAATCATTTTTCCATTTTAACCATAATGATGTGATACCATTATTTCCAGCCACCACAGAAGATACACATTCAATTGGATGTAGGCTTCATGCTGAGGAGATCCTTTCATTATTAAATCCTTATTTTGGAAAGTGATAACCTTGTCCCTAAGCTCTTAATGCAAGCTAACAAAGGACCTGTCTCTTGAAGAGTGCTACTGTATAAGATAAATCCTATAAACATTCCTGTCTGTGGTGACCAGAGATGTATAGTAACTAAGTAGAACTACTTCACTTCTGTACTTAAGTACCGAAAGGCGGTATCTGTACTTTCCTGGAGTAGAATTTTTTTCTCCTACTTCCACTTTTACTTCACTACATTTTTTCGATGATTTCAATACTTCTACTCTGATATTTTTTTTTTTGTGCTGCATAGTTACTCTCTACTATTATAAAAATTACCACTGCCAGAACAGTAGATGGCAGGTTTCATGAAGCTCAAAACATGTGTATTATCAGCGCATACGAAAATAAATGCTACTGTATGTATAAATAAAAGCTGCATTTGAAATAAAAAACAATATGATGTTCAAACGTTTGACTTCTTTCTTTAATAACTACATAACACAGTACTTGTAACTTTACTTTCAGTACTTGAGTAGCAATTTTTTTTTCAAAACTACTGGTACTTTTACTTTCAGTACTTGAGTAGCAAAATTTAAAAAAAAACTACTTGCAATACTTAAGCACAAAAAATGTTGAATACTTTAGTACTTCTACTCAAGTCACTTTTTGATCGAGCACTTCCACTTCTACTCAAGTCACTTTTTGATCGAGCACTTGTACTTTTACTCGAATATGGGTTTCGAGTACTTTATATAACTCTGGTGGTGACAGTGTGTATTACAGACGATTATCCTAAAATCATAATTGGTTTTGCTAGAATTATGAGCTTCCTCCTGCTCAGACCAAAACGGGGGTGGTGGCATTTAAAGGGTTAATTGCTTAATTAGTCCAGTAACAATCGCTCTCAGCCTGCTGGCACCTAGATTGTGGTCCCGCGAGCTGGAAAATCTTTGTGCAGGGTGCCGCTGAGAGTGGCATTGTTACATAAGTGACAGCGTGGTGTGAGATTGGCTGGTCCTTTGTCACCAGTTAGTGAGAAGGACAGGGATCTGATACCTGTGTGCGTTACACCCTGTACCACTTTTAAAGAAAAATGCTAATTGGTTACTATAGTAATACTGATTGTTTGCTATAGGTCAGCATTTCCACGGCCGTTTGCCACATCCAAGATGGCCGCCTGCTTTTCCTGGAAGGTCAGAAACAGCAGAGATCGCACAGCCATGATCTCATAAGAGATTGCGGGAGCATGATCTTAATCCTGCCCTGACGTCAGCCCTGCCATCAGTCAGCCTGCCCTAGTGCCCGCCCTGCCACCAGCCCTGCCATGATCAGCCAGCCATTTACAAAGTTAGTACATGAGAGAGCCCACCCAGCAGTCAGCCAACCAGCCCTGCTGTCAGCCGTTTTCTATCACTCATGGCAGAGAAGTGATAGAGAGTAGAGTTCATTGTTAAAGCTCTGTTATTGTCAGATAGAAATCTCTGTTAGGTAGGGACATTGAAATTCTCTGTTAAGGACATTGAAAGGCTCTGTCAGGGTCATTGAAAGGCTCTGTCAGGGACATTGAAGTTCTCTGTTAGGGACATTAGAAATTCTCTGTCAGGGACATTGAAAGGCTCTGTCAGGGACATTGAAATTCTCTGTTAGGGACATTGAAAGGCTCTGTCAAGGACATTGCAATTCTCTGTTAGGGACATTGAAAGGCTCTGTTAGGGACATTGAAAGGCTCTGTTAAGGACATTGAAATTCTCTTTTAGAGACATTGAAATACTTAAAATTAAATTAAATTAAAATTCTCTGTTGGGCTCTGTTAGGGACATTGAAAGGCTCTGTCAGGGACATTGAAATTATCTGTTAGAGACATTGAAAAATACTTTGTCAGGGACATTAAAATTCTCTGTTGGGACATTGAAAGGCTCTGTCAGGGACATTGAAATTTTATCTGTTAGGGACATTGAAAGGCTCTGTCAGGGACATTGAAATTCTCTGTTAGGGAAATTGAAAGGCTCTGTCAGGGACATTGAAATTCTCTGTTAGGGACATTGAAAGGCTCTGTCAGGGACATTGAAATTCTCTGTTAGGGACATTGAAAGGCTCTGTCAGGGACATTGAAATTTTATCTGTTAGGGACATTGAAAGGCTCTGTCAGGGACATTGAAATTCTCTGTTAGGGAAATTGAAAGGCTCTGTCAGGGACCTTGAAATTCTCTGTTGGGGACATTGAAAGGCTCTATCAGGGACACTGAAATTCTTTGTAAGGGACATTAAAAGGCTCTGTCAAGGGCATTGAGTGAGAGGCAAAAAAACATTAACTGTATTTTTCAAAGTGTTCAAATCTTTTTGCTTCACGTCTAACTCAAAACTCCTGCCTGAGTTCAGTTCTTTCAAAGAGTGTTCTCAAAATCAGCATCCTTTTCAGTCAGGTTGTGAGATCTGTATTTTTCAAAGTGTTTTTTTTTTTTTTTTTTTTTACCAATAAAGAACCATGAATTTGGAAAGCTGGTTAAAGCAGGGAACTCTTCAGAAAAAAAATGATTACTGTATTTTCTGGCGTATAAGACTACTTTTGAGCTTCAAAAAAATCTCCCAAAAATGGGGGGTCGTCTTATACGCCGAGTATAATATCTCCAAGGTAACCTAAGTATAAGTATTACCGGTAGATGTAATCTCTCAAGACGCTGGCTGTGCGGGAATCCTGTACCGGTATACTGTATGTACTGTAGCTTCGGCTACATACAGTATACCGCGCTGAGCCAGTCAGGGAGAGCGATGTATTCTATTATTGAATGCAAAGCCTGCTCGGATTGGCGGAGTAACATCAGCCCGCCTCTCTGACTCTGCCAATCCGAGCAGGCTTTGCATTCAATAATAGAATACATCGCTCACTGTGATTGGCTCAGCGCGGTATACTGTATGTAGCCGAAGCTACAGTACAGGATTCCCACACAGCCAGCGTCTTGAGATTACATCTATTGGTAATACTTATACTTAGGGTACCGTGGAGATATTATGAGAGATTACATGTATTACAGTACTTGGGGTACCTTGGAGATCTATGAGAAATCTGATGTTTTTCAATGGTGTTGCCTTGCTTCGGAAGGGGGGTAGTCTTATACGGTGAGTATAGCCCAGAACCTATGTTTTAACTTGAAAATTAGGGGGGTCGTCTTATACGCCCAGTCGTCTTATACGCCGGAAAATACGGTACTACTTCTACCTGTTCAGCACTTATAGAAACCGAGAAAGAAGATACAACTGAAAATCAAAAAACCATGACTGAAATTATTGTATCTACTGTTCCTCAAATAGCAGAGACAAGTAAAAAAAAAGCACACATTGCTAACCAATCTTATTCTCAAACAAAGAAAAGAAAATATGATGATAGCTACTTGTCATTTGGATTCACAAGTGCCAGAAATTAAGATAGTCCCGAAGCACAATTCATACTTTGCAATAAAATATTGCCAAAGAGTTCAATAGCACCTGCAAAATTACGTCGTCATTTTGAGCAAAACCATGCAGAGTACAAAGATAAAGACATTGACTTTTTTAAGCAAAAGCTAAAGGAGTATCAGAAGAGTAAACAATTTATGAGCATAAAATTTCAAAATGCTAATGAAAAAGCCACAGAGGCTTCTTACAGAGTGAGTTATCGCATAGCACCAGCAGGAGAAGCACACACAATTGGGGAATCACTAATAAAACCTTGTGCAAAAGAAGTAGTGTCATGTATTTTAGGTGAGAAGTTGAGTAAAAAAATTGAAGCTGTGCCACTTTCCAACAACACAGTTTTGCGCCATATTCATGATCTTTCTGATGACATCCATATTGAACTCATTTCTCAACTGCATCAATGTGATGGGTACTCACTGCAATTAGACGAGTCCACAGATGTTGCAGGACTTTCAATTTTGTTGGTTTTTGTTAGATATAATTTTGACAAACAGACTGAAGAAGACTTGCTTTTGTGTGAAACTTTGAAAACTCATAGCACATATTTAACTGTATCCAGAAGTTCATGGACACACACAGTATAAATTGGGACAAATGTGTAGATGTGTGCAGTGATGGTGCCAAAGCAAAGGTTGGGAAAGTGGCAGGTGCTGTGACATGAATACGAAACTGAGCAAAAAACAGCACCAGTTCTCACTGTGTTCTTCATAGACATGCACTGGTAGCTAAAAATATTTCAATCTTACTTAAAACTGTGCTAGATGAATCGGTCCAGATGATTAATTCTATTAACCACTTCCCGACTGCCTGCCGCAGTTATACTGTGGCAGGGCGGCCCTCCTGCGCAAACCAACGTAGGTATATGTCAGTTGCCCGCCTGCAGCTAGGGGGCGAGCGTGTGCCGCCGCACTCCCGCCCCCACTCGTCAGCGGGGACTCCGATGCACGGGGCAGGTGGCCCCGATTGCTGCCTGACACCCGCGATCCTTCCCCACTGAGGGAGAAGGACTTGCAGCTGTTGTAAACACAGCTGACCTTTCTTCTCTCTGCAATGATCACAGAGTGCCTGTGATTCTGCTATATAGGAACACAGGTCTCTGTGATCATTTCACAAGCCACGCCCCCATACAGTTAGAAACTGGATATAATTCCAAGTGTTATGAAAACATTCTATATGAATTATTTCTAAAATTAAAGTGGACCTTGCGTTAAATTGCAAGGTCCGCCTACCTTTTAACTTCACTACCCCCCAAAATAAACATACTGAAAAAAAAAAAGATAAAAAATACACAATTTTTAGAAAAAAAATGAAAAATATGTACCACAGACCCCAGCTTCCACATGCTTGGGTATATTAATGTGGCTTAGACAATTTGCAGAGCAAACGCTATGGCAATGACAAGTTTGTACTCAAAATCCTGCACTGTGCTATGTTCTGCAAATTTGTTTTTTTTCCGGTTTTATTTAATTGTTTTTTTTTTTCTTTTTATTGAAGGGGAGAAGCGGCAACCTGATAAGCAGTCCTCGCATTTGCCACTTTAGGATTTTCTAAAGGTATAAATATAGGAAAATAAATGAAATGTAATCCAAGCCATCTCGGTGAAGATACATTTGATTGGCTGCCACTGGCGGCCGGTGTGTTAGGGGCGCAGGGGCGCTGCCCCCCGATCCATGCGTCCGGCCCCCTAATCTGCATGCAGGGCGCCGGACGCATTGAGCTTAATGGGGATTTTTTTTTTTACATCACCTGATTAGACCCAGAGGCTCTAATAGGGCGATGCAAAGGGTGGGCTCGGGACGCAGACAGTGTGACAATAGCAAATGAAAATTCGCTATTGCAACACCGATCCTCCTCCTGGCCAATCAGGAAGCGCGTCCGATACGCGCTTCCTGATTGGCTGCAAGGCAAACCTCATGCCAGTGGCCGAGGAGGAGGCGGGAGCGGGAGGACTGCAGGAGACGCGCCGGGGGACCGAGTGAGTAGAAGCCGCCGCTGCTGCTGGGACTGAAGAGCAGCCGCCGCCAGGCATAGGTGTGCGCAGCCTATTGCATTAGGGTGTGCACCCCAAAGCTCAAACACACATGCCTTTCTCTGCAACCTCAGCTGCACTGGGCAGTGAATGAATGGGAAGTGCTCTGTGCTGAGCGGCTTCCTGTTCATTCACAAACTGAAGCATAGTAAACCTAGTTGTGTTCACAATGTTCATTTGGAAAAGGAAGGCACCAGTAAATTACATATTTACTAGCCCCTTTCCCCACTCTCCATCCTGCAGCGTAGTGATTAGGGTGTGCCCAGGCACACCTGGCACACCCCCTGCGCACACGCCTATGCCGCCAGGTAAGTGCATTGGTCTCGGGGGGGGGGGAAGCCCACACTGCATTGAAGGGGGCACGCACCCTGGTCTCTGCATTGATGGGGGCATGCTGCGGCGCTCTGCAATAATTGGGGACAATGCTGTGGCGCTCTGCAATGATTGGGGACAATGCTGTGGCGCTCTGCAATGATTGGGGACAATGCTGTGGCGCTCTGCAATGATTGGGGGCAATGCTGTGGCGCTCTGCAATGATTGGGGGCAATCCTGTGGGCTCTGCAATGATTGGGGGCAATACTGTGGCACTCTGCAATGATTGGGGGCAATGATGTGGCGCTCTGCATTGATTGGGGGCACGCTGTGGCGCTCTGCATTGATTTGGGGCATGCTGTGGTGCTCTGCATTGATTGGGGGGCATGCTGTGGCACTCTGCAATGATTGGGGGCAATACTGTGGCACTCTGCAATGATTGGGGGCAATGATGTGGTGCTCTGCATTGATTGGGGGCATGCTGTGGCGCTCTGCATTGATTGGGGGCATGCTGTGGTGCTCTGCATTGATTGGGGGCATGCTGTGGCACTCTGCATTGATTGGGGGCAATGCTGTGGCGCTCTGCATTGATTGGGGGCAATGCTGTGGCACTCTGCAATGATTGGGGGCAATGCTGTGGCACTCTGCAATGATTGGGGGCAATGCTGTGGTGCTCTGCATTGATTGGGGGCAATGCTGTGGCACTCTGCATTGATTGGGGGCATGCTGTGGCACTCTGCAATGATTGGGGGCACGCTGTGGCGCTCTGCATTGATTGGGGGGCATGCTGTGGCACTCTGCATTGATTGGGGGCAATGCTGTGGCACTCTGAAATGATTGGGGGCATGCTGTGGTGCTCTGCGTTGATTGGAGGCATGCTGTGGCACTCTGCAATGATTGGGGGCATGCTGTGGCACTCTGCATTGATTGGGGGCATGTTGTGGTGCTCTGCATTGATGGGGCATGCTGTGGCACTCTGCATTGATTGGGGGGCACGCTGTGGCACTCTGCATTGATTGGGGGCATGCTGTGGCACTCTGCATTGATGGGGGCATGCTGTGGCATTCTACATTGATTGGGGGCATGCTGTGGCATTCTGCATTGATTGGGGGCATGCTGTGGCACTCTGCATTGATTGGGGGCACACTGTGGTGCTCTGCATTGATGGGGGCATGCTGTGGCACTCTGCATTGATTGGGGGCACGCTGTGAACTCTGCATTGATTGGGGGCATGCTGTGGCATTCTACATTGATTGGGGGGCATGCTGTGGCATTCTGCATTGATTGGGGGCATGCTGTGGCACTCTGCATTGATTGGGGGCACGCTGTGGCATTCTGCATTGATGGGGGCCTACTGTAGCACTCTGCATTGATGGGGGCACGCTGTGGCGCTCTGCATTGATTGGGGGCACGCTGTGGCGCTCTGCATTGATTGGGGGCACACTGGTCACTAATTTTTCTGTTTGCGCCCCCCCAAAAATTTTGAGCACCAGCCGCCACTGTTGGCTGCTATATGTTACCGTCCTTTACACATCATTATTATACCTGAGTCTACATGGCTGAAACTTTATCGCTCTCCGCTAGGACTGTCTCTGTCCCCAATGGCTGTAGATCCATTGAAATTTCCATTTTCATTAGAGATGGCATCTCCCTATGTATATTTAAAATAAATGTGACAGGAGAGCAAAACACGATCTCAAGGTAATTAAATCTAAATGATTTTCATGCCTATTTACTTTGTTAATTATCCATGGCCTTAGCATAGCACATTAGTTGATAGTAAGATGAACACTTTGCAAATTATAGCTTCATGTGTCAAAGTCCCACCAATACAAAGCTGTGTGTATCGCCCCACAGAAAATAATAAAATGAAAGTGTGAGTGGTTGCTATAGGGCAATACAGACAGTTCTTATTTCTAACATGTTGATACACCACAGTGGCAAGAAACCACATATTATAAAATGGAGCCTGGGAGATATGAACTAACTTGTAAAAGTCAAATGGCATATTATTATTTCAGGCAGCAATAGTATTTAAAGAATGCTAAATTAACATATCATTATACTGAGAGGCTACTTTAGAATAAGCCAGACTCCAGTCAATAACCCCTCTGCCCCCCTTCCATCATGGAAATTATTATTATATTTTGTGCATACCTTTACCTTATCCAATGGTAGGAAGTCTTTAACCACTTGAGCTCCGTAAAGTTTTACCCCCTTCAATTTTTTGCTATTTAGCACTGTGATATTTTAACTGGTAATTGCTTGGTCATGCAACACTGTACACAAATGACATTTATTTAATAATTTCACACAAATAGAGCTTTAATTTGGTGGTATTTGATCACCACTGGGGTTTTTTTGTTATATAAACGTATAAACGAAAAAGGCCAAATTTTTTTTTTTTAAAAATAGATTATTTACTTTCTGCTTTAAAACATATCCAATAAAAATAAAAAAAAAAATAATCAAATTTCTTCATAAATTTGAGCCAAAATGTATTCTGCTACATGTCTTTGGTAAAAAAAAAATCCCAATAAGTGTATATTGATTGGATTGCGTGAAAGTTAGAGCTTCTACAAACTATGGTAAATATATGTGGATTTTGATTTATCTATTTATTTATTTTCTTCTAGTAATAGCTTATAATGGAACTGCAATAGTGCGGCGGACAATCTGACACTAACTGACGCAGGGGGGACCTGACAAACTGTATCTGACATTACCAGCGTCACTAATACAGTGATCAGTGGTGATACTATACACTGTCACTGTACTATTGACCCTAGCTAGGAAGGGGTTAACATCTAGCACAATTAAAGGGTTAAAGCGGAGTTCGACTCAAAAGTGGAACTTCCGCTTTAATTGGTCCTGACCCCCTGACATGCCACATTTGGCATGTCATTTTTTTTGGGGGGAGCGAGTACCTAGATTTGACAGATACCCGCTCCCACTTCCGCTCGGGCCACCTAAGCGGCTCGGGCGGAAGTTCTCCTCTGCCCCTTCCACCCTGCAATCTTCTGGGACACGTCAGGGGTCCCAGAAGATTGCCCGTCCATTCAGCATGTGCAGCGCGACTCGCGCATGCGCAGTGCGCACCTGGCTGTGAAGCCGCAAGCTGTCACAGCCGGGTGCCCACACTAGAGATGCCAGCGCTGCGGGGAGAAAACGGAGAGAACCGAGGCTCCCCCCGGGCGCATCGCTGGACCATGGGACAGGTGAGTGTGTTTATTAAAAGTCAGCAGCTACACTTTTTGTAGCTGCTGACTTTTAATAAACACGAAAACGGCTGGAACTCTGCTTTAAAGTGATTGTTTTTATATGTAATACTTACTTAGTGGTTTTGCACAGAGCAGCCCCGATCCTCCTCTTCTCAGGTCTCTTGCTCCTGACCAGTGGCGGCTGGTGCATTGGGGGCGCAGGGGAACCGCCCCCCTATCCATGCATCCAGCCCCCTAATCTACATGCGGGGCGCCGGACGCAGGAACTTAGATGGGGCTATTTTTTTTTTTTTTAGCCATGTGATTAGAGCCAGAGGCTATAATAGGCTAAAAAAAGGGTGGTCTCGGGGGGCCCACCCAGTTGTGTGACAATAGTGAATGAAAATTCGCTATTGTCACACGGATCCTCCTCCTGGCCAATCAGGAAGCAGGTCTTGAGACCCGTTTTCGGATTGGCCGAAAGGAGAAGCCATGCCATTGGGCATGGAGGAGGAGGGAGGAGACGCAGAAGACAGGAGGAAGAAGCCGAAGCCGCCGCCTGCTGCTGCAGATATCCAGGCAGGGTGAGTGAGCGGAGGAGGGGTCCTGTCCTCTGTCCTCTGCTCTGTCCTGTCCCCCCTGTCTCCTGTCCTGCTGTGGTCCTGGGGGGGGGGAGGGTATGGTGTGTGGCCTGGTGGTGTCTGGGGGGGTATGGTGCGGTCCGTCTGCCGCCCCCCCAGCCCATGGTGCACCAGCCGTCACTGCTCCTGACCCCTCCCTCCTGTCGAGTACCCCCACAGAAAGCAGCTTCCTATGGGGGCACCTGAGCTGAGCTGCAGCTCTGTTTGTCCATTTAGAAATGAAGCTGCCATTCGGCACCGCCCCCTCTCTCCTGATTGGCTAACTGACTTTGTTTGACTGTAGCAGGAGCCAATAGTGCCACAGCTTTGTCTCAGCCCATCAGGAGGAAGAGCCGAGGGACTCGTAGACATCGCTGGATAGAGATGAGGCTCAGGTAAGTATTAGAGGGTGTTGGGGTGGCTGCTGCACACAGAGGGCGTTTTATCTTATTGCATCGAACGCATTAAGATTAAAAAAAACCTTCTGCCTTTACAACTCATTTAAGTGTTTGCCTATCAATGTTTACTATGTGTAGTATGTGCTGCTTTTACTAAGCAATGTGCCAGTATTTACTCACTGCTTTGCAGGGAGAAAAAAAAAAAACAGCACATCGCTGCTGTCTGTAGAGAGCCCTGTGTTGTTTACCAACACAGGGCTCTTTTCTGTCATTTGCTCAGCTAATCAGCGGGTCCAAGCCATAAATCATTGGCTGATCAGCTTATGCTGCAGTGAATAACAGTGGGTGTTTAGGTTTGACCTTATATTATATGGTTTTGGTAAGTCTAAAGGAAAAAGTCTTCAGAAAATCTTATAGTGTGTATGGCCCATTAGACTGTTGGGATATGTCTACTAACTTCCCATCTAGACTTTGAAATATTTGCCCACTCATCTTTGCAGAACTGCCCAAGTTCAGTTACATTTATGGTTCATGGTGACCGTTTTTGGACTGCAGTCTTCAAGTCATTCCACAGATTTTCAATGGGGTTTAAGTCTGGGCTGTGACTAAGCCATGTAAGGACATTCACCTTTTTCTCCTTCAACCACTGTGTGGTCATTTTTGCTGTGTACTTTGGGTGATTGTCACGTTAGAAGGTAAACCTTCTTCCCATTGACAACTTTCTGGCACTTTCTAGCAAAAAAAAAAAAAAAAATGGGTGAACAGGCAAAAAAATTTTAATGAAGAAGAGTAGAGCTGCATGATTAATCATTAAAAGATTGAGATCTAGATTTGACCCCCCACATGATCTTAATCCAGCATTTCTATGATTCATGTACTTTCAGGCTCCTTTATTTCATCCGTCAGCAGGATTCCCCCACTGACAGCTGAAATGTAAAAAACTTTTTAAAAAGCCGCAATCACCAATTGTTATGGAGCAGTACTGTCACTTGCTTAACAAAACCGATGACCCCTTCAGCTGTCAGAGCAGATCCCCTGCTCAAAGCTGTCAAAAAAGAAAAAAGAAAAGCAGCAGGCAATGTTTATCAACAACATTGCTTAGCTGCTGAAACACTAAGATAAAAAGAAACATTGTTTCTTCTTATCTGTCCTTCTTTTTATTAATTTACGGATCAAAGGGATGAACTTTGGTCTGCAAATGAAGTCAGTTTAAAGCCACTTTGTCAAGTAAAAAAAATGTTTGTTTTTTTTTTAGTTTTTAATAAATTGTTTCTCTGTTTAACCCTTTATTAACCCTAATTTACTCTAATCAGACTTATAAACTCCATATTCTCCTTCTCCATTAAGTTTATTATTTTTCTGTGAATTTTTTTTATTTCCTTCTATTTTATAAACTATTAATAAATAAAACTTTTTTTTGTTTGCTTTGTTTATTAATATTTTTACACCTTTAACATATTTTTACATGTTTCACATTGAAAAAAAGTGCAAAATAAAAAAAAAAATGTAATTTGTAAAATAACTTTTCAATGCTTTACACCATTGCTGGCAGCTGAAGTGTAAACAAAAATCAGCAAGTACTAAAAAAAAAAAAAAAAAAAAAACGACCCTTATATAACTTAATGGTCATTTTTTTTTTCTTTACACATTGCAATATTTTTCATTACATTTCTTTAAATTTGATTTAAGCAAAGAGTATTGCGTATTATTTTATTGCCATCTTGTTTGATAAGCTAATGTTCAGGGGTGGTAAATCTTTAAAATAAAACAGTTCTTCAGAATTGTGATCTTTATTCTAAGCAAAACAATTGTGATTCTCATTTTATCCAGAATCATGCAGCTCTAAAGAAGAGACATGCTTTGTCTCTTCTGCATTAAAGTTACTTAACTGCCTGTCTGCCCTTCCGCGCATTTGCAGGAGTGGTATCAACCACCTCCCGGCCAATGAAAGCGGCTGGCGATCGAGAGACCCAGAAGCTGGCCGCCCAAAGATATTAGCGGCTGACGGAGAGCACTGGAATGCCAATTGATAGATCCATGGTGAGCTCTGGAATGCCATTTTGATAGATCCATGGTGAGTATAGTTCCACTATATAAGGACAAGAAAAAAACTAGCGCAAATTCTTTTAGACCCAAATCTAGCAGAAATAACTCTTTAGATAGTTCCGCTATAGTACAGGGAATGCATTTTGAACCACTTTAAAAGGTACTTACCTAACCCTTAGGAGCCATTTAAAGCCCATTGCCTCATTTAAAACCCTTAGGAGCCACTTAAGCCCATTCCTTCTTAAAAACCACCCTATATTCACCTTTCCCTTTGACACATTTCAGTGCAATTCACCAAATGACACAATTTGACCAATATGTCATGATTTTCATGCTGTGAATTTTTCCTTACCACTAATCATGATTCATAATCCAGAATTGAAAAAAGGACAGTTGCGGTAACAAGAAGGATACTGTAGACCATGGGTGTCCAACCTTTTGGCTTCTCTGGGCCACATTGAGTGTAGCGAAATTTTCTCGGGCCGCATATAAAATATATACTATAGTTAAGGTATATAAATAATAAAACGCAGCTTCGCCCTTCCCATGCTAAAGCCCTCCCCCAGCACTAATTTCACACAACTAGGGGATGATCCCCCTCTGAGGCAGCCTCTGTGGACGTGCCCCTGACTCGACCTCCTTCCTCCCCAGCAAAAAAAAAAAAATTGTCATGGGGCAGTGGGCCGCATTGCCTGCTGTTTTGGGCCGCAGGTTGGACATGCCTGCTGTAGACTAAGAGTCCTTTTATACAGACTTTCTGATAAGGTTGTCAGTTTTTCAGGCAGACCTGATTGGAAGTCCAATGCAGGTCTATGGGCTGCCGAATATAAACAGACTTATGTCTACCTCTGAGTATGTATTGGTCTGGAGAAAAATTGGAAACAGTCTGCGTCCTTTTTGTGTTTTCCAGACCTCAATGTGACAGAGCGGAGGTAGCCTAATGTAAACGGACACAAGTCTGTCTAAATCTGGCACACCATAGATCCAACACGGGTCTACAAGCATCTGGCAAAAAGCAAAAAACTGAACGGGCAGGCAGGTCACAAATGTAACGTAAAGTCCGTTCTGCTCCAAATACAACAGAGCAGTGGCGGCTGGTGCTCAACATTTTTGGTGGGACGCAAACAGAAAAATGTAAAAGGCATTGCTTTGCGGCAAAAAATGCTGTAAAAAAGTGCGTGACTTTGAGGTCACAAAAGTGTGAAAGGGGCCTTGAGTAATCAAGGTATAGTGTGCCCCCTTCAATGCAGAGTGACCATCGTGCCCCCTTCCAATGCAGAGTGATCAGCGTGCCCCCTTTCAATGCAGTGTGACCAGCGTGCCCCCTTTCAATGCAGAGTGACCAGCGTGCTGTTCCCCCTTCAACGCAGAGAGATCAGTGCACTTACTTGCAGCGGCGGCTTCTCCTCAGTCTCCCACGTCTCTCCTCGAGTCCTCCCGCCTCCTCCTTGGCCAATGGCATGGGTTCGCCTTTCGGTCAATCAGGAAGCGGGTCTCGGACCCACTTCCTGATTGGCCAGGAGGAGGATCCGTGTGACAATAGCGAATTTTCATTCGCTATTGTCACACAAATGGTCAACCCTTTTCTGAAGCCTATTAAAGCCTCTGGCTCTAATCAGGTGATTAAAAAAAAAAAAACCCCATTGAACTCCATGCGTCCAGCGCCCCGCATGTAGATTAGGGGGCCGGACGCATGGATTGGGGGGCGGCGCCCCTGCGCCCCCAACACACCAGCCGCCACTGCAACAGAGGATTTGTTCACAGATCTCCTGCTGAACAGAGTGGAGAATGCCCATGTGAACGGGCTCTCATTATTTTCCAGAAGAGAGACAAAAGACACCCATCAGTTAAGATAAAAATTACAGGAACTGAAACAGAAATTACAATGAATCAACCCCACAGTGATTTTCGTAAGAACAAGTGATACATTCTCTTAGTTGTACCCACGTTGGATGAATCTTTCCTATCCTTGGCCCTTGTTTCTCTTTGTCCTAACATGTTTAATGTTAGAAGTTATTATTTTGACAATATAATGTGATATGAACATTCTGTTCTACCCACTCTCAAGCACAAGCAATGTTTTAATCCTGGCCCTGTGTGTGTTTTCTCATCACCCTGAGTAATGTGGGTGATGACTTCATCACAAAGAGCGTGTTGGCAAAGGGCATGTTTCTCTGTGGCGACAGATACAGCTCGTTCTTATGATGGTATAATTCTATTTGTGTCAGATGCAATGTTGAAAATGATAATGCCTGATGTGAATTTGTAATCAACACAATTATCTACATTAGCACTAGTATTGTATAAAAAAAACCTTTTAGCTCACTTATATTTTAAGGCTGGCTTGTGCTTTTAATGCAACGCATGGTGACACTTGGTCATCTGCACGGTGTTATTTTACCATTCATTTTGAATTGCACTCTAATACACGTATGATGCAGACTGTTACAGTGCACAAATATTTCCTATTTGGTGCAATGCATTGAAAAAAAGAAATGCCGTGGTGCACTGTCATCTCACTGAATTGGCTTCCATAACACATGTTTACATGCATACTGTAAAGGGGTCTACAAGCTAAAGAATACTTTTTCATTTCAGCTAATGTAATTAAGGCAGGCCATACGCAGGGCATGCGCGCAGGAGTTACTTTCCGGCAAGGATCCGACAAAGAGCTCTGATGGTCCACCGGACCTTCAGAGAGCATGCGCCGCTGGTTTCAGCGGCTGCATGCAGGACAAATATCTCCTAAACCTTGCAGGTTTAGGAGATATTAATTATACCTACAGTACAGGTAAGTCTTATTATAGGCTTACCTGTAGGTAAAAGGTAAAAAGTGGAGTATACTACTACTTTAAACAAGTATGGAGATCAGGAAAACCAAAAGTTCTTATCTGCATACTTGTTTCAGATTAGTGACAATTCTTGAGGCCCTGGATGTCCAGACAGCAGGCACTTTCAATAGAATTTGCTAATGATAAGTCCAAGACCCTATGGGATGTTCAGAGGTAGCATTGTAAGGGTGAGAGTTATGAAGATGACATGAAAGTGTAAAAAGGGTGTTTGGTAACTGTTCCAATAAATTTGAGTTGTTCTCTTCCTTGGGGTCACACATTCATTATGGGGAAGGACTATCCCCATACCCTCATACAGTCACATACATCAATGAAACCTGGCAGAGGTTCCAACTCTTCCTTGCTGTATATTAAGCTGGCCATGCACTATAATGTGTATGAGGTTTTCATGTTAGAAAGTCCATTCATTCCAAAATTAAATGTTGAAAGCAAAATACATTTTTAAGTACAGTAATTTCAAATAACATTCCTTCGTATGAATGTTTGTTCAAATATGTACTAGTTTAAGGCCAGCTTTAAGATGACTGAATTAGTAAAGTAGATTGAGTTGACTATGTGGGTAAACATGCTTTTAAATGTTACTGACACTAATTTGAATAGAAGAATCCATTTAAATGAGCGGTTAGATGTCATCATCGTGGAAAAATCTAGCTTAATATGACTAACTGCTACTAGCAATACCGTGACCTGCAAAAATGAGAACCCTCACGGATATTAATGAGCTTTACATTTTATACACATTTTTAGACATTTGTATACACTTATTACAGAAAATATGAATTATAAATGAAGTATACAGATTTTAGACCCACCCCATGGTTATAGTTTAAGAGCCAGATAAGTCTCGTTACTATTATAATTAAAAAAAAATCATAATCTATCACAATCTATCAATAAGCTTGTAGGGGCTTTTGGGTTCTCCAAAAATATGTTCCCTTTAGAATCTTGAAGACTCATGAAAGATGTTTCATTTGGAATCAGACCTAGATTTTCTGCCCATATCTCCTACCTCCCTAGGCTCAGTGGTGGTCTGGGAATCTCTAATTTTTATAAAATATTTTTTAGTGGAATAAATAAGCTGAAAAATAACCATGCTACTTTTGAAACCACTTTGCGCGTGAGTATAGAGGTACAGTAGTTCAATACGCTTCGGTTAAACTATACTCTGGCTATTTCCAAATGACAGACCAAGCTAAGCTTGTAGGGACAATTGCAAATTAAATCAGGCATTACCATTTATTAGAAAATAATGCTGTATAAGGTGCACTTTTTTTAACTAGTATATTTTTATAGGAAAAACAACTTTAATTGTAGGTCTGACCACCCTAAGTGGCAAAGGTAAGCAGTTCTTCGCCAGGGGTAGCAAATTGTTAGTAGTTTTGCTTGCATATTTATTGTAATCTATTGCTTCTGACACTACCAGGAAAGTTTTTTATTCAATAAATTGATAATTTTTTGGTACTACACCATGAGGAGTCCGCCTCTCTCTCTCTCTCTCTTTGTGTTTCTGGGGTTTTTCGCATAAAGCGTCCACCTAGTTGAGAGGACCCATTGGGAGGATAAGTTGAGGACCTGTACTAAGATTACGGAAATCTAATAAGCCTGCTTGGATCTCTGCTTGCCATATGGTAAGAGGGATCAACACTATCTGGTGAGTGTGAATTTCTGCCATTATTCAAAATGGAGGGTGCCACCATCACTATATTCAGGACTTATTGCACTTTAGGAATAGTGTGTTCACTTGATGGGATATTTTTAAAGGAGCCAGAACACAGTTATTGTTGGACTTTTGGACTAAATTTGCACAATTTTTTCACTCTATTTTTTATATTTTTTACTTTTATATTTTTCTTTTTTTTCCATTTATTTGCACAGAGCATTTTATTGTCATTATTGCTAAATTCTGTTTACTCATTTTGCACAATAATTGATGAGTTGGTTTTTGAATTTGCGCTGCTGATCACATATATAGTTGCGGGTAATTTATATATATCATTTGGAACCAGACCTACACTTTCTGCCCATATCTCCTACCTCCCTAGGCTCAGTGGTGGTCTGGGAATCTCTAATTTTTACAAATATTATTTAGCAGGATAAATACGCTGAAAATTAACCATACTACTTTTGAAACCCCTTTGTGCGTTAGTATAGAGGTACAGTGGTTCAATCCTCTTAGGATAAACAATATACTCTGGTTTCTTTCAAATGACAGACCAAGCTAAGCTTGTAGGGACAACTGCAAATTAAATCAGGCATGATCATTTATTAGAAAATAATGCTGTATAAGGTGAACTTTTTTAAACTAGTATATTTTTTAGGACAAACAACTTTACCATGTAGGTCTGACCACCCTAAGAGGCAAGGGTATGCAAAAGCAGCTCTTCGCCAGGGGTAGCAAACTGTCAGTAGGCAGACATCCTAAGATCTTAAGGCTCACGTGTTGGCGTAGCGATCACGGGCAGAATTACCGCGATTCTGCCCGTGATCCGGAAATCATTGCAAATCGGGGTACGCCTGTGCCTTGCCCGTGATTTGAAATAGCACCCCAAACGCTGTGCAATGTTGCCGCGATTTCCGCCTGTCGAATCGCGGTAACATCGCGCAAAAAAAATCCCGGGACACCCCAAAGAAGATTTTTTTTGCAACGGGTTTTCCGGATCGCGGGCAGAATCGTGGTGATTCTGCCCATGATCGCTACGCCGACATGTGAACGTAGCCTAAAGGTTTTTTAAAGTTGAGCTCCAGACAAAAAAAGCTTCCATATACATATACTGTATTCCTCAATAACCACAAAGGATATAAATCTGCCTTGTGTTCACTTAAAGTAGCAGTCCGGGGAAACCTAACTAACACTTAACCTGCTCTGTGCCACATTCTAACCTCTACCTAACCCTGTAAAACAAAAATCGCTGTACTTACCTATTCTGCAGCCGAACCGGTGCGGTCTCCAGTGGCAGAAGCTGTGTGCAGGAGAGGACCGACAACGGCTGTGAAATGAATGGGAAGTGACATCACCCATAGACTAACTATGGGGCTTCAGTTGTCGGATGCCTCTACTGCACCCGCCTCCACGCTGAAGCCACTGCAGACAGTTGATGCTGGGATCGCCTGCCAAATAGGTAGGTACAGTGTTTCTTGCTTTACAGGGTTAGATAGATTAGGGTTATAATGTGGAACAGAGCAGGTTTAACGTTAGTTAGGTTTTGCCTGGACTTCTACTTTAATACTTTGCAAACCAAAACATTTCTTTGTAAAAGTAGTAGTGACATCACTGGGGGGGGGGGGGGGGACATACACTGTGCTGAGAGTAGAGATGTGGGAGGGACTCCGAAAGTCCACCCACTACAGGCTGCCCGTAGAAAACTACAGGAGGAGCGGAGACAAGACCAGTCACTCTGCACATGGAAGGGGAGCAGCAGTGACCGGTCTTTATTACAGGAAATATCCTGCATAGATGCCAAGTGCAGGAGTTGTTTCATGCTGGATTACCACACAGATGTGGAGCAAAGGCACAAAAGTTAAAGTGTTACTAAACCCACAACAGTAAAATCAGTCTGTATATGCAGTAAAGCATGCTTGTCATACTCACTGTGGAACCTAAGGGGTTAATCCTCTGCATTGTGAAAAAAGGCTATTTGATCCTGTCTTCTCTGATCCTCCCCTCCTTCCACTGTCCCCCTAATAATTTTCTGATATCACAGAGTCTATGGAGTCAAGGTGCACATGCTCAGTTTGGTGTGTATTGCTACAGAGGGTTTTTTTTTTTCTTGGGAGAGTGTATGTGATCATCACAGAGCCAATCAGCCCAGACAGAGGGTCAGTCTCATAGGACAGTCAGAAAACTCCTCCTACAAGCTTTAACCAATGCTTGGCTGGACACTGATATAAGTCACAAGGCTGCTATATACTGCTGATGAGAAAAGGGTATTTAGTTGTTTATATTTACTAAAATAATTGCATTTCCATGTTCTGTGTACTGTGGGAGACCAGATATAGTGAATGCAGGCTCCTGGGTTTGGTAATACTTTAAAGTATAACTAAGGGCAAAGATTTTTTTTTTTTAGGTTTGGATAGAGTAGAGAGGGATTGAAATGCCTGTTAGTTTTTATTGCAGTTTGTGCCCTTGCTAGCCCAAGTTCACACTGGGGCCGTTTTGAAATTGTGCGAGTTCGGCTGAACTTGCACGATTTCAAGCCGGCATTTCAGTCCAACTTCGCAGACAACTGAGCGGGTTCCTGCACAGATGTCTATGGAAATTGCCCTCCCCCCAATTCGTCAAAAGTAGTACAGAAACTACTTTTGGGAATCGGTCCGGGGGCCCCAAAGTCGGCATCGCACCAATTTTGACGGTGCCATTGCTGGTAACTGGCTCCGAATTGACATGCGATTTGACAATCAAATCAGACCAATGTGAACGTGGGCTAAGGGAGATTTCCTCTCTCTGTTTGTCCTGTTTAACATTATCATGGAAGTTGAAAGTAAAAGAAAATCCAAAATTTTGGGTTGACCCCAGAACAGTAATAGAGGGGAAATCTTCCAATGGGGACACTGGTTCTCTTGACCCTGGTGACACTGGGATTTCCTCACTTTGGAAGGATTTCCTGTTTTGGCTATGGGACAGGAAGTGAAGGGAAATCTCCCCTATGGAACACAGATAAAAAAAAAGAAATCTGACAGGGATTATAACTAGTGATCGACCGATATCGTTTTTATTGCCGATACTGATATTTTGGTCATCGCATATTGGTATCGGCCGATATTGGCTGATATTTTCGTACATTAAAAAAAATTGTTTTTTGTTTTTTTTTTGACAGGTACTGTTGTGGAAGGATCTGGGGGTCTGAAAGACCCCAACCCCCTCCTCTGCGCTTAAAAGCATTCAAAATGCCAAGTTTGGCTATTTTGAATGCTGTAATTTTTTTTGAATTTTGCGCCGAGTACCCGGAAGTGATGCCATGACATCACTTCTGGGTTTTTACATGGAGACCCGATCAGAGCCAAATGCAGCTTTGTTTGGGTCTTCTGCGGCCGTGCAGGATGGTTGCCCGGGTCTCCCGGTGGTACAGGAGACCCGGGGTGAGCCACAGAAGGCAGCGGGAGGGGGGGGGACGTCCCCTCCCACTCCTTGTAATGACATCCGAGTGGCTCCTCAGCCGCATCGGTTGTCATTACAAGACAGCCGTCCATCGGCTATGGACGCCGGTACCGGGGTGATGCCTCTAGCTGCAGGCATCACTCCGGTACAAGCACTTTCCTGAAATATCGGCTATATCGGTTACCTTGGTGGCCGATTCCGATATATCGGGGAAAGTGCATATCGGCCCCCGATATATTGGCTTTGCCGATAATCGGTCGATCCCTAATTATAACCCCCCCCCCTTACGCTATCCAAATTTAGAAAAAAAAAATGGCTTTAGTTACACTTTAAGAATACATCTGCGTTTTATATTTAGAGAATAAATGTTTGGCAAATGGCAGCTTTGAAGTAGTGAGGGTTACTGACAGCCTGTCAGGGAAACATTTTCCTTAGTAAATTAGGCCCATTTGTGTTTTTGCTTGTTTGTTTTGCTATGCTAATATAATCACTTCAAATGGCATGCACGTGTATTTCTTTTATAACCTCCCCTCCTTTTGTTTGTAAAATGTGGTTGTTACCCTCAGACATGAAATATGAACAAAGCATATCCCTTTATAGCGTGTGTTTGTCTCAATTAAGAGCACTAAGTCATTTCTGTCTGCTGCCTCAGTCCTCTGCTATCTGCATAAGTCCCTTCTGACAAGTTTTCCTGACATCAAGAGAAAAAAGGGTTCTTCAGCACACCGTCCATGATTGACAGCCACAGCTCTGTTCCTCTGTGCTGTGTCAAGGGGAATGTGTCCCTTCCCTCCAATCAGCCCTCACTAAGCTCTGCAGATTGTAACTTCAGCTCTCCGTCCCCCGCTTTCTGAAAGCTCAGACAAGCTGTATACATTTTGAAGGGATGTAGAGAAGAGAATACTGCAAATAAACAGGTGCAACAGATGTAGAAAGATTTGTTTCATCTCTGTGTATCACAAGAGGCCAGTCACATCACTTTATAAGGATTTACTGTACATCCACTTTAATGCAGTAGGAGTTCACAGAATGACATAAATCAGTACTGCCCATATAACAACAAGAATAATATCTGTGGAAAATGAACATGAGATTTTTGTAGGGAATAGACACAACTGTTCATCAAACATCAAAGTACTCAAAACTTTTCAGTAGTTCTTTTCTGCTGTTGAAAATAAAGCAATGGCATTAGGATACTGCAGAGCGATCAGGCTGGGCATCCATACTGCCCACACACTATAAGTGATACCAAGACGTTGAGTCACCCTATTAGATGGCGTACGGAGCACAAGCAATCACATCAGACTGAAATGGCATCACTGGAGACCAGGAGAGCTGCATACAGTATATGACAACATCTTTTGGGGATTATTTGGATTGGATGGACCTGTGTTTATTATAGGCGCACAGTGATGACATCACACTGTTTGGCGCCAAAACGGATATGTAAAATGCACACTCAGTACTTGCTGACCTGTTGATGGTGAAGGACTGGTTTTGCATGTCATTGGTGAGAATTAGATTTATTTGGACACTAATAGTTTTGCTATAGGCTTTTTTCTGAACCTTATGATTAGAAAATCCTTCTGTTATATTTTTAGGTGTATTGGGGAACTCTTATATTGGCAGATGGCGATGGCAGTGCCATTTTAATATATAGCCCACTTATTGGTTTTTGGCCTACTATGAAGCTTTAATCCCACATGGAAGAAAATATATTTAAAATATATTTTAAAAAAAAAACATTTTTTTATTTTTCCCAAATATATTGGAAATATATTTGAAATGCTACAATTTTGGCCATATTCAATATATTTCTAAAAAAAATTTCCCTAAATATATTGGAAATATATTTTTCTTCCATATGGGATGCTCTAACACAACCACAGATAATTGTCTCCTTTGTGGGGATGGTTTACATTTATTGATTTCAATTATGATACTTATAGACATCTTTGTATAATGATTTTTATGGTGGATTTAATACCAGATGGAGGAATATATTTGGCTATACTGTTTCATAACGCCTTGTTTATGCTAATTGGTAGCGTGGAAGTGGAAAATGGCCCAGGAATAGGTAGATATACAATTTTGTTGGGCTATATTCAATAGCACTAAAATATTAATTTTGGATTTATGCTTGGTTTGACCCTATATAGGGCATTTTGCCAATGCCTCTGTTATGAGAATAATGTGTACCCCTTTTGCACTATCATTCGATGTTTACACAGTCATCTTTTGTTCCGCCATCATTGCTGGAGCTCCCATGTTGTTATGTAAGTGAATGCAGTGATACAGCCTATGGTCCACTTTTTTATATGTATAAAAATGTTGAATACTACTGTATGTTTTTTTGGTTTTTTTTTGCTATATAGGACACATCTCTTTGCTGCCGAGTTTTTAAGGTCCTGGTGAAGCTAAATGTGAAACGCGTTCACCTCTTAGAACAAAAAGCAAAGATACAGTGATTGTTGTATCATTTGGCGTATGTCATATAATGAGACCAATGTTTTTGTTTTAGTTTTAATGCAAAATAATTTTTTAAATGACAATTTGTAATGAAATTTGATATTTTATTATATGTGACTAGTCCTCCTTTGGTACCAGGAAAGTGATGCCATTTTGTGCCCTTCCCACGCCCCCCCCCCCGCCCCCCCTGTTTTTCATGTACGGCATACATGGATGAGTTACCTTTTATGCCCTTCCTCTCTCTATTTTTTTGCAAGTATATGACAAAACTTCCTAAAATTCTGAGATGACAAAGGGGCACACATTCAAGCAAAAGTGTATAGGCCAGGCATGTCCAACCTGCGGCCCGGGGGCATGGCCACAGTGGCTTCCAACTAACGGTAGGCAAAGGCTGCCTCGGTGCCTCGGAGGGGAGGGGGGAGGGACGAGCATGTGCAGTGTTTCTGACTCCTACCACCATGACCACTTCAAATCACTGAAGTGGTCATGGTGGTTAGAGTGTTCCTTTAATATCTCTCAGAAGAAGTAAACCTCTGTATACTGATTCCATTTCATTTGATCATCCTCTAGTTGTGTTAATTAGTGTGGGGGGTGCGCCGGTGCAGGAAGGGTGCTGCGGCATTTTATTACTTATATACCTTAACTATAGTATATATTTTATATGCAGCCCGAGAAAATTTCTCTACACTCAATGTGGCCCAGAGAAGCCAAAAGGTTGGACACCCATGGTATAGGCAAAGGACATATTCCTGCCATGTTCCCAGTTTTGCAATTAAGAATTTATGTGCAAAAATGATCGATTAACCCCTTCCCCCTGGTGTCCCTTTCTTTACGCCCAGGGAACAGTACAGACTTTCTGATCACGTGAACGTGACTGGCTGTCACAGTAGTCTAATGATCTCCCTATCCCAGCCCAGCCCATCCTGCTGGCTCTCGATCCCAGTCCATCCAGCTGGCTCTCGATCCCAGCCCATCCTGGTGGCTCCTGATCCCAGCCCAGTCCATCCTGCCGACTCCCGATCCCGGCCCATCCTGCTGGCTCCCGATCATGACTAGAGACTGAAAGTTGTCTATGACAGCTCAGTCACTGTGCTGGGGGTGCGTTCTCAGCACAGAAACCTCAGCCGTCAATGGGTCAAAGCCTACCCTCTTTGATAATTGGCGGCTGTGGAAGGGAAGGCTGTATATATGACTCCTGTGGAAGGGAGGGCTGTCTAAATAGCTGTTGTGGAAGGGAGGGCTGTATATATGATGGCCACAGACAGTATTGCTGTATATATATATATATATGGGGTCTGTAAAAAGGAGCCATATATATGACTCCTATGATAGGAAGGGCTATATATATGGTGGCTATGGAAGGGAGGGCTGTATATATGGTGGCCGTGGAAGAGAGGGCTGTATATATGGCTGCTGTGGAAGGGAGGGCTGTATATTTGGTGGTTTTAGAAGGCAGGGCTGTATAATTGGTGGCTTTGGAAGAGAGGGCTGTATATATGGTGGCCATGAAAGGGAGGGCTGTATATATGGCTCCTGTGGAAGGGAGGGTTGTATAATTGGTGGCTGTGGAAGGGAGGGCCATATATATATATATATATATATATATATATATATATGGCTGCTGTGGGAGGGAGGGCTGTATAATTGGTGGCTGTGGAAGGGAGGGCCATATATATATGGCTGCTGTGGAAGGGCGGGCTGTATAATTGGTAGTTGTAGAAGGGAGGGCTGTATATATGGCGGCTGTGGAAGGGAGGGCTGTATATATGGCAACTGTAGAAGGGAGGGCTGTATATATGGCTGCTGTAGAAGGGAGGGCTGTAAAATTGGTGGCTGTAGAAGTGAGGGCTGTATATATGGAGGTCGTAGAAGGGAGGGCTGTATATATGGAGGCCGTAGAATTGAGGGCTGTATATATGGCTGCTGTAGAATTGAGGGCTGTATATATGGTGGCTGTAGAAGGGAGGGCTGTATATATGGTGGCTGTAGAGCGGAGGGATGTATATAAGGCTAATGTAGAAGGGAGGGCTGTATATATGGTGTCTGTAGAAGGGAGGGCTGTATATATGGTGGCTGTAGAAGGGAGGGCTGTATATATGGTGGCTGTAGAAGGGAGGGCTGTATATATGGTGGCTGTATATATGGTGGCTGTAGAACGGAGGGCTGTATATATGGTGGCTGTATATATGGTGGCTGTAGAAAGGAGGGCTGTATATAAGGCTGCTGTAGACAGGAGTGCTGCGTTCCCATTGGAAGACTTTATATTTCTGTTCTAATGACAACTATAAATATTGGATTTTCCTTACAGTCCCAGTGTCACCAGACAAAGAAGTGACTCACTGCCGAATGAGGGACACAGACAGCAATAAAACCTGACAGGGGTGCTAACCACTCACTACTCTATCCAAAACTTAAAAAAAAAAAAATACATTTAGATAAACTTTAACAAGTAAAGAGGGCAATCAAAGGCAGTTGTATTGGGAATCTTTTATTGACATATTAGTTTGGCTGTGTAGCTGCAGAGTGTGCCAAAAAGAGCAGGGACTTCGATCAACAAATCGGATAATGAGGTCATATCTCTACCATCCCCTCATGTGACTCACAGAAACGGGCAGTATTTTCCTATACACAATACATTTCAAATCAATAACAATCTACAAAGCTTAGTGCTGTATTATAATTATGAATAAATGGCGCAGTAAATGTGAGATTACCGCTATCTGAGATATGACAAGTCAGGCATTTAATCACTGGGGAAAACGAGAGCCAAAGTGCATTAATTGCCCATAGTCACCAATGACATTTCATCTTTTATCTTCTGGGATACTAAAATAAGGATTCTATTTGGTCAATGTAGACTCTGTATTAGTTCTCCATTTTCCACTAGTTTTCCTACCTAAGAAATATATTATTTCAGATAAACATACTAAGTGAATTTCATAACACTTGAACAAAGCTTTGCCTTTTAACATGTTTATACAAAATGTAGTGACCCTGCTCTATGTATGTAGTTGCGTCTCTATCATAGGCAGGTGCAGGGGGTGTGTCAGGTGTGCCTGGGCGTACCCTAATCCATACCTGCAGTGCTGATTCCCCCTACTGCCTTGGCTTCCCCCATGCTGGCCCCCAACCCACAGTGCTACTGGTTTCCCTCCTCTGCTCTCCCCCCGGGTACTGTGGGGGATGTTTCCAGATGGAGAGCGGGGGAAGGTGCTGGTAAATATGTAATTTATCAGCCTCTTTCTTTTCTAAATAAACACAGCGAACACACTAGCTCACTGTGTACACCCATGACTAAAGCATAGTAAGCTGTGTTTACTATGCTTCAGTTTGTGAATGAACAGGAAGTCGCTCAGCACAGAGCACTTCCCATCATTCACTGTCCAGTGCAGCTGAGGCTTCAGAGAAAGGCGTGTGTGTTTGAGTTTTGGGGTGCATAGCCTAACCTAGATGGTCTCTTTCTAAATTTAGTGTGTGTTACTGCCAGGCTTTAACCAGCCTGAGCTAATATGTACCTTTGCTGGGCTCTGCAGTTTTTTCCTAAGCATGGTGGGTCGATTGCTTCAGCCTGTTGCTGGAAGGAGGTTCCAGTAATTAGTGTGGGAAGGACCATTCATACAGCTCCTTTCACATTAGCAGTACTGATTATAGCCATCTGAGGCTGACAGACATTCAAGAAACGCTACTTCTACCTCCTCAACAAGGATTTTTTTTTTTTTTACCTTTTATTTTTAAATTGGCAAACAATGATTTTACATTGCGGGACTGCCCCTTAACTGCAAGTCAAGTGTTCAGCTTGCGATTGCAGTGCAGCTCCAGTGAACTCAATAGTGGGTGTTTCACAGGCAGTGCCGCCTTTTGTTAGAAATGCAGCAGCTCAGCTGCCTGTTTTTACCACCCCCCTAATCGCCCATCTGAAAGAGCCCTGCATCATGAATATTTATCTGACTTATCCAATTGCTGATGGTGTTAAGAGGTATGGTTTGGGGGGAACCTGTGTTATCGAGAACAGGAGTGTCTAAACTACGGTCCAAGGGCCACATCCAGCCTGCTACAAGATTTAGTCTAGCCCGTAGCAATGGTAAGTGGCATATCCCTAACCACTTCCCAACCATCCCATAGCAAATTTACTGTTACAGGGTGGCCGTTCTGTGCAGAATCTCGTGTATATATATATATATATATACAGTGGGTACGGAAAGTATTCAGACCCCCCTTAAATTTTTCACTCTTTGTTATATTGCAGCCATTTGCTAAAATCATTTAAGTTCATTCTTCTTCCTCATGAATGTACACATAGCACCCCATACTGACAGAAAAACACAGAATTGTTGACATTGTTGCAGATTTATTAAAAAAGAAAAACTGAAATATCACATGGTCCTAAGTATTCAGACCCTTTGCTGTGACACTCATATATTTAACTCAGGTGCTTTCCATTTCTTCTGATCATCTTTGAGATGGTTCTACACCTTCATTTGAGTCCAGCTGTGTTTGATTATACTGATTGGACTTGATTTGGAAAGCCACACACCTGTCTATATAAGACCTTCCAGATCACAATGCATGTCAGAGCAAATGAGAATCATGAGGTCAAAGGAACTGCCTGAAGAGCTCAGAGACAGAATTGTGGCAAGGCACAGATCTGGCCAAGGTTACAAAAATATTTCTGCTGCACTTAAGGTTCCTAAGAGCACAGTGGCCTCCATAATCCTCAAATGGAAGACGTTTGGGACGACCAGAACCCTTCCTAGAGCTGGCCGTCCGGCCAAACTGAGCTATCGGGGGAGAAGAGCCTTGGTGAGAGAGGTAAAGAAGAACCCAAAGATCACTGTGGCTGAGCTCCAGAGATGCAGTCAGGGGATGGGAGAAAGTTGTAGAAAGTCAACCATCACTGCAGCCCTCCACCAGTCGGGGCTTTATGGCAGAGTGGCCCGACGGAAGCCTCTCCTCAGTGTAAGACACATGAAAGCCCGCATGGAGTTTGCTAAAAAACACCTGAAGGACTCCAAGATGGTGAGAAATCAGATTCTCTGGTCTGATAAAACCAAAATAGAACTTTTTGACCTTAATTCTAAGCGGTATGTGTGGAGAAAACCAGGCACTGCTCATCACCTGTCCAATACAGTCCCAACAGTGAAGCATGGTGGTGGCAGCATCATGCTGTGGGGGTGTTTTTCAGCTGCAGGGACAGGACGACTGGTTGCAATCGAGGGAAAGATGAATGCGGCCAAGTACAGGGATATCCTGGACAAAAACCTTCTCCAGAGTGCTCTGGACCTCAGACTGGGCCAAAGGTTTACCTTCCAACAAGACAATGACCCTAAGCACACAGCTAAAATAACGAAGGAGTGGCTTCACAACAACTCCGTGACTGTTCTTGAATGGCCCAGCCAGAGCCCTGACTTAAACCCAATTGAGCATCTCTGGAGAGACCTAAAAATGGCTGTCCACCAACGTTTACCATCCAACCTGACAGAACTGGAGAGGATCTGCAAGGAGGAATGGCAGAGGATCCCCAAATCCAGGTGTGAAAGACTTGTTGTATCTTTCCCAAAAAGACTCCTGGCTGTATTAGATCAAAAGGGGGCTTCTACTAAATACTGAGCAAAGGGTCTGAATACTTAGGACCATGTGATATTTCAGTTTTTCTTTTTTAATAAATCTGCAACAATGTCAACAATTCTGTGTTTTTCTGTCAGTATGGGGTGCTATGTGTACATTCATGAGGATGAAGAATGAACCTAAATGATTTTAGCAAATGGCTGCAATATAACAAAGAGTAAAAAATTTAAGGGGGTCTGAATACTTTCCGTACCCACTGTATATATATATATATATATATATATATATATATATATAATTGATTCTGCACTACTGGGCAGGGTGCGCCACTTTTGCTGTTATTAGTCACAGCAGAAGCCGACCACCAGGTGCCAAAATGTGTTTGCCAGCACCCGCTGATCGCCGAGGAGAGAGGCTGGACAGAGCTCTGCATATATAAACAATGGAGAGTTCCATCTTGACAGCAAGGATGTGATGGATTTTCTTTCCCTGCAATGCAAGGAAAGAAAATTCATCATATCCCTTAGGAAAAAGAGCACACAACGTACACAAAAACACTGGTTAGACACACATTTAACCCTTTGATCGCCCTAGATTTTTAACCACTTCCCGCCCACCCTAGAGGCAAATGACGGCGGGAAGGTGGTTACATTATCCTGACCGGACGTCATATGATGGCGGCAGGATAATGCGCTCTGTGCTCCCCCCAGGGGGCGCGTAGAGCGGCAATCGTTGTTGTGCTGCGGTGTGTCACTCTGACACACTGCATCTCCGATCTCGGTAAAGAGCCTACTGACGTAGGCTCTTTACCATGTGGCCAGCTGTGGCCAATCACAGCTGATCACATAGTAAATAGGAAGAGCCATTGATCGGCTTTCCTCAGTTCATGCCTGACAGGGCACTCTGACAATCAGGTCTCAGGGAGCCCACCAGTGCCCTCCCTATCAGTGCTGCCCACCAGTGCCCATCATTGCCATCTATCAGTGCCGCCCACCAGTGCTGCCTATCAGTGCCCATCAGTGCCCATAAGTGACGCCTATCAGTGCTCATCAGTGCCACCTATCAGTTCCCATCAGTGCCGCCTATTGGAGCCCATCAATGTCGCCTATCAGTGCCCAGCAGTGCCGCCTATCAGTGCCCATCAATGCTGCATATCAGTGCTACCTAACAGTGCCACATATCAGTGCCCATCTGTGCTGCATATCAGTGCTGCCTATCAGTGCCGCATATTAGTGCCACCCCATCAGTTCCTCCTCATCAGTGCCTGTCAGTGCGCCCTCATCAGTGGTCATCAGTGCAGGAAAAAATGTATCTATTTACAAAATGGTATAACATAAACAAAAAAACTTTTTTTTTTCAAACTTTTCGGTCTTTTTTTTATTTGTTTAGCAAAAAAGAAAAACCTTGCGGTGATCAAATACCACAAAAAGAAAGCTCTATTTGTGTGAAAAAAATGACATAAATTTGGTTTAGGTACAGTGTTGCATGACCGCGCAAATTCAAGATGCAACAGCGCTAAAAGCTATAAATTGGCCTGGGCAGGAACGGGGAAAAGTGCCCGGTATTGAAGTGGTTAACCACTTCCCAGCCAGTGTTATTAGTACAGTGACAGTGCATCTTGTTAGCACTGATCACTGCATCATGAATATTTATCTGACTTATCCAATTCCTAATAGTGTTCAGAGGTGTGGTTTGGGGGGGAAATAAAGGTTTGGGAGCACCTTTGCAGAGCTCTTTCCCTTGGGGCTTCTCCCTGGGAGAGTGCAATATGTGAAGATTACTGTTGGAGCCAGGCCTAAGCGTGAGCCTTGTGCTGAAGGACTTTAGATTCAGCTTAGAACTGGAGCAGAATAGAGGTACTCTTGACTGAAGAGGCTAAAGAGGGTCTCAGGGGGCTGTTTGGTCCAGATACAGGGCAAGTAGCCAGTGGATAGCTAGGAAAACCCAATTTCTCCAGCGGGTCCCTAGGGATTCAGCAACATGAATTATAATAAAATGAAGACATTCCAAAGCATGCTTATGGTTGATGAACAATGACTATTATGCATAGTGCCCAGCTGGATTTTACCACAAAGACCTGTGTTATCGAGAACAGTGGTGTCTAAACTACGGTCCAAGGGCCACTGCTACAAGATTTAGTCTAGCCTGTAGGTATGGTGAGTGGCATATCCTTTACCACTTCCCAACCGTCCCATAGCAAATTTACTGCTACAGGGGGGTCGTTCTGTGCAGAATCTCGTGTGTGTGTGTATATATATATATATATATATATATATATATATATATATATATATATATATATAAATTGTATCTGCACTACTGGGTAGGGTGCGCCACTTTTGCTGTTATTAGTCACAGCAGAAGCTGACCACCAGGTGCCAAAGTGTGTCTGTCAGCACCCGCTGATCGCCGAGGAGAGAGGCTGGACAGGGCTCTGCATATGTAAACAACGCAGAGCTCCATCATGACAGCGAGGATGTGATGGATGTTCTTTCATTGCAATGCAGGGGAAAAAAATTATTCATATCCCTTAGTAAAAAGAGCACACCATGTACACAAAAACACTGGTTAGGCACACATTTACCTCTTTGATGGCTCTAGATGTTTAACCACGCAGTGTTGCATGACCGCGCAATAGTCATTCAAAATGCAACAGCGCTAAAAGCTATAAATTGGCCTGGGCAGGAACGGGGAAAAGTGCCCGGTATTGAAGTGGTTAACCACTTCCCAGCCAGTGTTATTAGTACTGTGACAGTGCATATTTTTAGCACTGATTACTGTATTAGTGTCACTGGGTCCCGCAATGTGTCAAAAATGTCAGTTAGTGTCTGTCGCAATATTGCAGTCCCGCTATAAGTGGCTGATCACTGCCACTACTAGTATTAAAAAATAAAAATTCCAGTATATATTCCATAGTTTATAGATGCTATAACATTTACATGTTATTGTTTTGTGATTTTGTTCAACCAAAAATATGTAGCAGAATATATATTGGCCTATGTTTACGAATAAATTCGATTTTTTTTTACATTTGTTTTTGGATATGTTTTATAGCAGAAAGTAAAAAATATTGTTTTTTTTTTTTCAAAATTGTCAGTCTTGTTTTGTTTATAGCGTAAAAAATAAAAAATGCAGTAGTGATCAAATGTCACTGAAAGAAATCTCTATTTGTGGGAAAAAAAATAACACAGATTTTATTTGGGTACAGAGTTGCATCACTACGCATTTGTCAGTTAAAATAACGCAGTGCCGTATTGCAAAAAATGGGCTGGTCATGAAGGGGGGGTACATTTTCCTGAAGGTCAAGTAATTAAAGGAGAAGTATAGCCAAATCTTTTTTTTTTGTTATAATTCTCCTATGGATCACAGGAGTGCAGTTTGTTCTGCACTCCTGTGACCCATTTTCAGCTGACAGTGGGCTAAAGTCTGCTGTCAGCTTATGTCATTCAGTTCTTGGTGTAGAAGCGAGGGGGGGGGGGGGGCAGATGCAGCTGGGATCGGTGCTGCAGCCATCTAGGTGTAGCACCCTCCTAGGTAGGTTCTAGGTAAAGTATAGTTTGCTCTGCCTGCTCAGTAGTTAGGCCTGTTGCATGTCTCCAGGTGTGATTCATCTGGTCTGAGGGAGTGTCCCCACTGTATCCAATAGGGGAGCCTGTTGGACAGTGGAGGAAACCCAGCCAGTGACACACAGGCTTTTGTGGCTGTCCCAGTGGGTTGGCACAAGAGTTTCTTTGGACGGGAAGCAGAGTCCCAGGAGGAGGGTGA
Organism: Pelophylax lessonae; assembly: GCF_965119305.1. NCBI lineage: Eukaryota > Metazoa > Chordata > Amphibia > Anura > Ranidae > Pelophylax > Pelophylax lessonae. Next base: position 489,437,849 of record NC_138772.1, on the reverse strand, counting down.
CGGCTGTCTCTCCTCCTGTCTTCATGGAAGGTGGTCACAGGCAGTCGGCCTAGTGAACAGGAGTATGGTGCTGAGCCAGGAGGTTCAGTGGATACTGACAGTGGAGCTGAAGGCAGGGCAACCCAGGGAAAAACAGTGTCTGTGTGTACCGGGAAGCTTGCCAGGGGTCTGCCCAGGAAGGGGACCACTCCAGGAGGGTGTCAGTGGACTAGGTCTAGCATACACCGCAAGTAGAGAAAAGGGGGGCCAAGGTAGGACCCTGAAGATAAACTCTCATGGGAACACAATTTATATTGTCTTTTCACTGACAAGGTGAAGCAGCAGCCTTGCCGCACACTCTGCAATCAGTTGTCCTCAAGCTTTGTGCATAGTTCATAGTTGGAGTATCCCACTCATCCCTTCTCCCATCCAAGTTCATAGGTGTGCGCAGCCTATTGCATTAGGGTGTGCACCCCAAAGTTTAAATACACATGCATGTGTTTGCCTACATGTATATGGCCCCGGTACATTACTCTCCCTGCTGGCAAAGTGAAATAGAAGTGTGTGGCACTTTTCTTATGGCAGAGCAGGTCCGAGGGAGATCTTTCCCATCTCCTCACTGGCAAACAGAGCGATAATGCTAATGTGCCCTAGGTGATTAGGGTGTGCCCAGGCACACCCGGCACACCCTGTGCGCACGCCTATGTCCAAGTTCTAAAATAAAACACAAAAACCAAATCCCATGGACTGTTCATTGTCTGAGCCAAGAACTTTTAATGCTATTTTGTCTGCTATCAGTTGCTAATGGTAACCCAGGGGACCTGCAAGGTGTAATTCTCAGCAGCCCTCTAGGGGGTAGTGCTACATAGGCATGATATTTTTATTTTTTTTTGCATTCCTAAACTCCTCTAACTAATGTGCACAGATTGAAGATTAACCTCCCTGGCGGTATGATTATGTCAGGAATTCTGTACCAAAAGCGGTACAATTTTTTGCATGGAAATTTGGCGTTATGTATTATAGGCCTACAATTCTTAGTAATTACTGACTTAAACCTGACCAAAACAAGAGTCTAGTAGACATCCCAGATGTGATGAATTTGAAACACAAACGCATGAATTATAATTTTTATTATAATACAGGTATTTATACAGGTTATTATTTATTATTATTATTATTATTATTAATAATAATATTATTATATTATATAATATTATATTTTATTATATATTATATTCTATTATATATTATAATATATATATTATTAATATTATTATTATTTATTAGGTTAATACAGGTTATATGTGTCACAAATGACAATGGCAAGGGGCACTGAAAGTGCACTGTGTCTGATACTAAGGTGATACAGTGTAATCCTCTCAGATTACATTGTATCGCCTCCCTTTTACAGTATGTGTTTGCGTTTGTGCAACATTTGAATTTCCCTCCCAGTTCTGCTCCCATGCACCATTGCTGCTGCAGGGAACGGAACCAGGAAGTCATCAGAGCGACGGACGAGCGGCGGAGATCTCAGCGGCGATCACAGCAATGGGAGATCATCGCTGGATCGCCAGGTGAAGGTAAGGAACCCCGCTGCACGCTCTGCACATCTACCCCGAGAGTGACTCGGGGATACCGATCCTAGCATGAAAAAAAAAAAGTCACGCTCGGGGTTACCGCTAAGGGAGTTAAGGTCAGCAGTGACTCCGCTTCAACCCAATGTAACAGGGCACCCTGATATAAGATAGGGACTCTAAAGGAGACCCTGATGTAATAGGGGGTGGGGTTATGGGAACCCTGATGTAAGAGAGATTCTGATGGGGAACCTGATGTAAGGGGGACTGTGATGTGGACTCCCATGTAAAGGGGACTCTGATGTAAGGGGAGCTCTGATGGGACTCTCATGTAAAGGGGACTCTGATTGGAATTCTTTTCGGCCCGCAAATGATTGTAAAATATACAAAGTGTCCCTCATACTGAAAAGTTTGAAGACTCCTGATCTATAGTAAAGTATTCCTTTGATCTATTAAATGCAAGCTTCCGACCAATCTTCCCAGGTCTTTTGTCTTTCATTCTGGCTCTGCTTAGGTACACCAGGCTTCTTTCCTTTGATACAATCCTCTGCTTTACCAGGTATTCTGAGGACACCTAACCACCTGCAGTTGTGTAGGTCAGAGATTCTCCACTCTGCCCACCAATTCCTATCAGCATTTTATTTATGCACACCCACTCACATTCAGAAAGAATGAAATTATGTATTTTAAAAGGCTCCACAGTGAACTGTAGAAAACAATACTTGTGACTTCATTACAAATAATTCCTCAAAGTCTATGTAAACCCAAAATTCATTTACAGCATTTCTGCTATAATGTCTCACTGTATTCAGTTAGTTTCCTTAAAGCTGAACTCTGGTCACAAATTTTATTTATACATACTCCTCAGTCTCCACAAAGGATATAAATCCACTTTGTGCACCAAATGCCTTTGCAGACCCAGTTATTACCTTGCAAAAGCAGCACTGACATAATTATTACATAGCCTGTGCAGAGAACAGAGCTGTGGGAGGGGCCCAGCAGGTCCCACCCACTACAGGCTGCCTGCAGAAAACTACAGGAGGGGGCGGAGACAAGACCTGTCACCCTGCACAAGGAGAGAGAATAGCAGTGACTGGTCTTACAGGAAGCTCTTGCACAGAGGCAAAGTTTTACATACACCAAATACACAAAGCACACCAAGATTCCAGTAAGAATACACATTCCTCTTTGGACAATATTTGCTTATTCCAGAATTCAGCATTTGGGCCCCATTCACATCTAGCGATTTGGCATCACAAGCAGAATCACTGCAATTCTGTCCACAATCTCAAATCACACTGCAATGCTAGCAAAATGCAGCACACACATTTGTGTGCTATTCATTTTTAATAGCACCAAAACACGGTACAGTCTTGCCGCAGTTGTCACGTGATTTATCGCTTGGCAATTGCATCATGTGATGCTTGTCGCACAAAAGAAGCTCCTGCTCCTTTCTGGGCGACAAGCTTATTGCTATGTGGTTTTGCACACGATTGGCAATTGTGGCAAAACTGCACTGCGTTTTGGTGCCAATAAAAATGAATGGCACACAAACATGCGTGCTGCGTTTTGCATTACATTACAATGCGATTTAGGATCGCAAGCAGAACCGTGGCGATTCCGCCCACAATCCAAAAATTGCTAGATGCGAACAGGGCCTTAACTTTTTTCTGAATCTGTTGCAGTTTCTTACCTAGAGACAGTAACAATGATCCCAAAACCACTGCCTTACAGTTATCAATAGCATTGTCGGACTGAACTGATAGGAAGTCCAATGGCTGACTGAAGAATTGCACAGGGAAGGCTGACAATGCTGATGCTAATTGTGTGTCAGTGACTTAGTGCTGATAGCCTGCAACAGGAAGTGCTTTTCCTGGCAGGATCTCCAAGTAACAAACTTTGCAGCAGACCCACAAAAAAACATTATACAGCAAAACATGAAGCTGAACTTTCTGAAACACAGATTTACAGGGAGTGCAGAATTATTAGGCAAATGAGTATTTTGACCACATCATCCTCTTTATGCATGTTGTCTTAAGGCCCGTACACACGTGCAGATTGTCGGCCGAAAAGATTCGGCCGACGACCGATCGGCCGATTTTCGGCTTGTTAGTATGATGCTTCCGACAGCCGACAGCGCACTTTCGGCTGAAAAGAATCTGTCGTGCAAGCATTAAAATTTTTGTATGCCGACACCAGAGCGGCCGATTGTTCGCCAGTCAATACAGAATTCGGCCGACAGACAGCAGATTTGCAAGACTGGGCATGCTCAGAAAAGAAAAAACACAGGGAAAGTTAACCATCACATGACATCACTTCTGCAGTCGGCTGTAGTCGGCGGACAAAATTCTTGTGCAGTCTTTTGCACTTTTCAACCGACACGACAGCCCGGGGACAAAAGACGGCCGATCGTTCGGCCGACGATCTGCACGTGTGTACGGGGCATTACTCCAAGCTGTATAGGCTCGAAAGCCTACTACCAATTAAGCATATTAGGTGATGTGCATCTCTGTAATGAGAAGGGGTGTGGTCTAATGACATCAACCCCCTATATCAGGTGTGCATAATTATTAGGCAACTTCCTTTCCTTGGGCAAAATGGGTCAAAAGAAGGACTTGACAGGCTCAGAAAAGTCAAAAATAGTGAGATATCTTGCAGAGGGATGCAGCACTCTTAAAATTGCAAAGCTTCTGAAGCGTGATCATCGAACAATCAAGCATTTCATTCAAAATAGTCAACAGGGTCGCAAGAAGCGTGTGGAAAAACCAAGGCGCAAAATAACAGCCCATGAACTGAGAAAAGTCAAGCGTGCAGCTGCCAAGATGCCACTTGCCACCAGTTTGGCCATATTTCAGAGCTGCAACATCACTGGAGTGCCCAAAAGCACAAGGTGTGCAATACTCAGAGACATGGCCAAGGTAAGAAAGGCTGAAAGACGACCACCACTGAACAAGACACACAAGATGAAACGTCAAGACTGGGCCAAGAAATATCTCAAGACTGATTTTTCAAAGGTTTTATGGACTGATGAAATGAGAGTGAGTCTTGATGGGCCAGATGGATGGGCCCGTGGCTGGATTGGTAAAGGGCAGAGAGCTCTAGTCCGACTCAGATGCCAGCAAGGTGGAGGTGGAGTACTGGTTTGGGCTGGTATCATCAAAGATGAGCTTGTGGGGCCTTTTTGGGTTGAGGATGGAGTCAAGCTCAACTCCCAGTCCTACTGCCAGTTTCTGGAAGACACCTTCTTCAAGCAGTGGTACAGGAAGAAGTCTGCATCCTTCAAGAAAAACATGATTTTCATGCAGGACAATGCTCCATCACACGCGTCCAAGTACTCCACAGCGTGGCTGGCAAGAAAGGGTATAAAAGAAGAAAAGCTAATGACATGGCCTCCTTGTTCACCTGATCTGAACCCCATTGAGAAACTGTGGTCCATCATCAAATGTGAGATTTACAAGGAGGGAAAACAGTACACCTCTCTGAACTGTGTCTGGGAGGCTGTGGTTGCTGCTGCACGCAATGTTGATGGTGAACAGATCAAAACACTGACAGAATCCATGGATGGCAGGCTTTTGAGTGTCCTTGCAAAGAAAGGTGGCTATATTGGTCGCTGATTTGTTTTTGTTTTGTTTTTGAATGTCAGAAATGTATATTTGTGAATGTTGAGATGTTATATTGGTTTCACTGGTAAAAATAAATAATTGAAATGGGTATACTGTATATTGGATTTTTGTTAAGTTGCCTAATAATTATGCACAGTAATAGTCACCTGCACACACAGATATCCCCTTAAAATAGCTAAAACTAAAAACAAACTAAAAACTACTTCCAAAAATAGTCAGCTTTGATATTAATGAGTTTTTTGGGTTCATTGAGAACATGGTTGTTGTTCAATAATAAAATTAATCCTCAAAAATACTCATTTGCCTAATAATTATGCACTCCCTGTAAAGGGTAACTCCACTTTTATGGGGAAAAAAATAGCAAATATAGAAAAACGATACAGCGTATACAATTGCGACACAAGTCATATTGCAATTGTTAGTTATTATATATTAGCTTTCCTTTTCAATCTGCAGCACTGTAACTTTCTGAAAATGCAATGAAATATGGCTACCTGGAGGTGTTCTGTACACAGAATGTATACTGACCACACCCCAGAAACATCGTTTCCTGCTTGTGTGATTGGCTCACCGGTTTTCCCAAAAGTCTGCCTAAGATACAAGTCATTTTTGGTGAGATACTCCCTATAGGAACGCGTCTAAAGGGATGCAGACCCAGCAGTTTTCTTCATTAGTGATCTGCAGCTGCACAGCTGACTGATAATTAGGGAACCACTCCCATTAGACTCACTCAGCACAGAGGAACAAACAGGGATTTCATCAGAATAGCAAAAGATAGGAATCTGCAACAAAGGTTGTTATAATCCAGGGGTGGGGAACCTATGGTTCGGGGGCCCTATGCGGCCCCCGAAGTCATCTGGTCCGGCCCCCCATGCAGCTGAATCTGTGTCTCTCAGCTGATCTGTCAGAATGGAGCCGATGCTTCCTGTATAGTTCCTGCTCCGTTATGACAGTCTGAGTGAGTCACAGGCGGAGTGATATCAAATGCACTCCGCCTGTGACCAATACAGGAAACATCACCTCTTCCTCCAGCGTGGCGCTGCTACACTTCTGCTAGCCAGCATTTCCCGCCAGCAGCACACACAGCAGTACCAGCCAGAGCTAGCAGTACCAGCCAGAGCCAGCAGTACCAGCCAGAGCCAGCAGTACCTACAACATTACCAGCCAGCAGTACCCACAGCAATTCCAGCCAGCAGTACATGCCAGCAGTACCAGCCTGAGCCAGCAGTACCCACAGCAGTACCCGCCTGAGCCAGCAGTACCAGCCAGCAGTACCCACAGCACAGTACCAGCCATCAGTACCAGCCTGAGTCAGCAGTGCCCACAGCAGTATCAGCCTGAGCCAGCAGTACCATAAGGCAGTACTCACAGCACAGTACAAGTCAGCAGTACCAGCCTGAGCCAGCTGTACCCACCAGCAGTACCAGCCAGCTGTACCCACCAGCAGTACCTGCCAGCAGTTCTTTTCAAAACTTACCACCACAAAAAAGTAGTCTGCGCTCCAGACTGACCGATGAAAACCTGGAAAACCTGGAAAACCTGTTGCGAGTAGCAACATCATCAATACTAGCTAACATCACACACCTCACCAAAGAGCAGTTGCAGCCATCACATTAGGGGTGAGTTAATTAAATGTTTGACCAAATATAACAGGCTAATTTTTAAGGTGATAATTTTGTATGGCCCCCGAATGGTTTTATAAATACCCAAATGGCCCTTGGCAGAAAAAAGGTTCCCCACCCCTGTTATAATCCTTGCAATGTACAGAGATCACCCAGACGGAATGTTTTTTTTTATCTTAACAAAAGTGCAGTTACGCTTTAAGGTTTACACAAATTTAAATGCAATTGGGTTCATACCTTTCTTTGTTTATTTATGCATTTTTATGTGCGTTTTTATGCATGTTGGCACTCTTTTACATGCATACTTATGTGGCTTTTCATTATTTTTTTTTTGTTACTTTGTTGGGTTCTGTCAACCAATTAAATGATTGGGTGAGTCAAGCTGAGGTTACTATGGGACAGGTCGGTTTAAGTGCTGGAAAGCAGGAAAACACCTGGTATGCATGCCTTCCAACTTTCTGATATGGGAATGAGGGACCCCTATTAGCAAAAGTATGTAGGCGTAGGACTAGGGTTTCCACCTCATCCATTTAAACCAGGACACACAATAATAATTACACAGGTCCTGTGGCTGATAAGTGTGGTAATCAAACTCACTTAGTGCCTTCTGTGCATTATATTAGCCTCAGAACCTGTGTAATTAAAGCCGGGTTCCACCCAAAAGTGGAACTTACGCTCATTTGCTTCCTTCCCCCCTTCGGTGCCACATTTGGTACCTTTCAGGGGGGAGGGGGGGGGGACGGGTACCAATATTGACAGGTACCCTTCCTTCCCCACTTCTGGGAGACAGCGCCATCCACCAGAAGTTCCGTCCTCCTTCTCCTTCCCCTGCCGCGGAGCCTATGAGAATGCGCAGCGCACTTCGTGCATTCGCAGTCGGGAACCGGGTGTGAAGCCAAAAGGCTTCATTGCTGGTTTCTCTTAGAAAGAATGGTGGCGGCAGCAACCGGCAGCCAATCCGAAAATCGGCTGGGGTGCTGACATCGCGGCCTCCCTGGACAGGTAAATGTCTATATATTAAAGTCAGCAGCTACAGTATTTGTAGCTGCTGACTTTAAATTTTTTTTCTCCAGGCGGAACTCCTCTTTAACCGGTTGCCGACCGCCGCAAGTACATATACTGCGGTGGTCAGCCCCCTGGCCAGGCAAAGTGACGCACCGGTACGTCACTCGCCTGCGAGCCAATAGGGGGCGAGCGCGCGCCGCCGGAGGCGCGCTCCCGCCCCCGCTCGCTCACTCTGATCCCCGCGCATGTGACCGGCGGACTCAATTTCCGTCGGTCACTCGCGATCGTCGGTTACAGAGGGAGAAAGGCAGGCGGCTAATGTAAACAAAGCTGCCTGTCACTCTCCCTTGTGTAACAGCAGAGATCATACGGTCCTGCTATGTAGGACCATAGATCTCTGCTGTTACATGAAAAGCCACATCCAATCACAGTTAGAAGCACGCCCCTAGGGGCACACTTAACCCCTCCTTCTCCAATAAAGTTAACCCCTTCCCTGCCAGTGTCATTTTTACAGTAACAGTGCATATGTATAGCACTGATTACTGTAGTTATGTCACTGGTACCCCCAAAAGTGTCAAAAATGTCAGTCAGGGGTCCGATCTGTATGCCGCAATGTCGCAGTCCTGCAAAAAAATTGCAGATCGTCGCCATTACTCGTTAAAAAAAGAAACAACAAAAATTACAAAAATCTTTCCCTTAGTTAGTAAAGGCAATAACTTTTGCGCAAACCAATCAAAATACGCTTTTTGCAATTTTTTTTACCAAACATATGTAGCATAAAACAAATTGGCCTAAAATGTTAAAAAATTTTGATTTTTACATTTTTTTTGGTGGGAATTTCATGTAAAAAATTTTAAAAATATTGTTATTTTTGCAAAATTGTCGCTCTTTTTTTGTTTATAGCGCATGATCAAAAAATCGCAAAGGTGATCAAATACCACCAAAAGAAAGCTCTGTTTGTGGGAAAAAAAGGACGTCAATTTAATTTGGGTACAGCGTTGCACGACCATGCAATTGTCCGTTAAAGTCACGCAGTACCGAATCGCAAAATACCCCCTGGTCAGGTAGGGGGTACAATCTTCCGGGGCTTAAGTGGTTAATATGTGTCCTGGATTAAAGGGATGACCCTACATAGGACACACCCCCTGCCACACCCACTTAAAGGAGAATTTAACAAAACAAAAAAAAGATTAGTTAAACCCACAAGTGTTTTTTTTTAATTTTTATTTATTTTTTATTTTATTTTATTTTTACCACTATTATTCCTTTAGTCCCGGTTCACATATCTGCGATGACAGACATCACACGTGATTCGGAGCGCACTGCTGTCTGTGCAATGAAAATTACATACATACAGATTGTATGGCTGAATTCGCATCACATTAGGACACAACTCGCACAGGATTTTTTTTTTTTTTGCGTCTACACCAGAATCGGATCGCATGGGTGTTCACACCTTTGTGATCTGATTCATGTCCGCACTGACAGTTCTCACTGCGATATGCAAACTGATCTGGGGGTGTCGTTAACTTTGTATTGACACCCCCTGCGTTTCACATATGGCAGTGTGAACTGCCTGCGAGTTGAATGCGATGCGGTAACCCGCAGTGGATTCTCAGGGTTCCCGCATCGCATATGTGTGAACTGGCATTTATACTGGCTTTTGAAATTTACGAATGCAACAATTTAGAAATTGGATGAAAGGTTTAGCTTTGGGAAACATTTTTTGAAATATAAATACTGCATTTTATATACAACTATAGATCTGACCAAAATGAGGGACAAATGAGGAGGAAAGAGGGACCTCGTTCCAAATCATGGACAGTCCCTTGAAATCAGTGACAGTTGGGAGTTATGGTTATGTGTTTCCACTAATAAACCTACAACACATCAACACGCTAAGCCAGGGTTGCCCTTAGAGGGCAGTTTCTATCTGTAGCCCACCACTATCAGAAGTCAAGAGCCCCCACCCTCCCTTACATCACAGTGCATCCCCTTTACCATGTGCTGCTGCTGGGTGGAAGCCGGAGGCAGAGCTGGGAAGCAGATATTGCAGGGTCTGGAGGAGGGCTGGAGTCTGCTGAATGCTGAGACCAGTGGAGGAGGAGAGGAGGGGGTCCTGTGGCTGCACAGTGTTGCAGGATCTGTAGGAGGAGTTGTGACCTCCTCTCTGCTGCCCAACTGCTGGGTTGGGGGGGTGGTCCTCTCTGCAGCTTCAGGGGGGAGCACAGGATCTGGCAGAGGAGTTCTGTCCTCTCTGCTGTTGTCTGCTGAGACAAGGTGGGGGCAGAGATGAGGGAGATGCAGCAGCTGCAGAACAGGTGCAAGGGCCACATGAAATGGCCTGGAGGGTCAAATTTGGCCCACGGGCCTTGTGTTTGATACCTGAGCACTAAGCCTAGCACACACAAGCCAAATGTCGGGCGGCATTGGTCGGTTCAATAGAAATCAGCCAACATTCGGCCCGTGCGTACTGCAGTCGGTCGTACAGATGCCGGCCAAAGGGCCATGACTGAAAAAGAACTGCTGATCGGCTCCCGAGTGTTCTGGTGGGGGGGGGGGGGCATCCCCCTGTCAGAGCACAATAGCACAGCAGGGAAGATCGCTGTACTAACATTGCATAGTTAGTACAGCGGCTTTTCCTAAACTATCATTTTTTTTTCATTCAGCGCTGCTGGGTTGAAACAAAAATAAACCTCTGGTGTGTACCAGGCTTTACAAAGGAACTTTTTTTTTTTTTTCCAACGCACGTCAACACTGCACAAATGTAAAATAGAAATATTAAATACAGCGGCAAAGCCGTGCACAGTTGTTGATGCATGTATGAGATCGCAAAGCTGTGATTGTGGCTTTATTGCAATGCAATCCAAAATGTAAAGAAAAAGGGGTTTCATAACCCCTTTTTCTAGATGGGATGGCGGCAGGCCTTTTTGAAAATAAATAGGTATCCTTTTAGTCATATCAGATAGGTTACTAGGCAGATTTAGTTGGGCTAGCCAGTGTATGGTCAGAATAAGCCCCAATCACTGTGGGGCTTATTCTGTAGCTAGGAAGAATAACATTTAAACTGGTATTTTCTTGTTTTCTCCCGCCTTTGAGCCTGCCCAGGGTCTATTTAAAGGGGGGCTCAGCTCCTGAAGCACACACTTACCTCAGGAAGAACGTCGTGTCAAGCTGAAAGTTTTGTTCCAGTTCTGCTGTCCTGATGAGTCTCATCCGCCAGCTGCTCGAGAGGGCCGGAAAGGAGGGTTCCGAAGATTGGATCCGGCGTTGCCTGGCCATGTCTTCTGCTTCGTCTTCTTCGGCGGAGCCTCCGCCGGCTGCTGTTCGTCTCCCAGCTTCGGTGTCTTCTGGAGAATCCCTCGGTGAAGCGGATGTCGTCGCCGGGTCAAGTGGTGGAGCGGATGTCGTCACCGGGTCAAGTCTCCGAGAAAATTACGTCTTCGGGTCAAGCGGGCGCACGGAAGCCGTCACCGGGTCGGGAAGCGGACCGGATGTCGTCGCCGCCGAGGGTCGGAGGTCAATTCCAGCACCGGAGCCGGCGGAAGAAGATCGTCCTTCGGTCGGGAGCAGGCGCGGCGCGCCGAAGACTCGGGGAGAAGATGCCGTCCCGGCGAAGAGGAAGAGGGCGCCCCGCCGCCGCTACTCACCGCTCGCTGCCAGGAAAGAAGCATCCATCGTCGGGAAGGAGACGCCGGTTGTCCGCGGAGGGCCGCCCATCGCCCAAAGGGAGCCGCCTATCGAACGGAGGGAGTCGTCCGTCGCCCGGAGGGAGTCGTCCGTCGCTCGGAGGGAGCCGCCCATCGTTCGGAGGGGGCCGCCCGTCTCCCGGAGTGAGCCGCTCGTCGCCAGGAGGGATGGACGATCCAGCTCGGCATCGTACCCCGCCGGTGGGCTGGTCGAGGCCCCGGCGCCGTCGCAGAACCCGGTTCCGGAGCAGCAGCAGCAGCATGATGTTCGTCCCCCCGTTCCGGGGCCAGGTGAGGCGGCTAATTTTTTCCCTCCTCAGGTTCCCCCACATGCTTGGGCTGCCCAGCAGGTTCCGGAGCGGGACCGACCGTCCACCATGTTGGACCAGCGTACTGAGTGGGGCGGTAGTCAAGGGGGGGTGGGAGTGCCTCATTTGGCCACGGCTAATGCTATGTCTATAGTTCTCAACGATTTTCTCAAAGAATTTAAGCAAGTCATTTCTGCTCCCGCATTGCAACGGCTTAGCAGTGGCCCGGTGCCCACAGGGGGGGGGGATTTGGCTGTATCTAGTGCGTCTGCTGACGCTCGGGTGCAGACATCTTCACCTCTGGATGTGTGGGCGCCATCTGGTGGCCTTTTAGGTATTAGCGCGGTGACTAATCCGCCATCTAGTTTGGCCTCTCCTGTAGCTGATCCTCCTGCTTCTGTCACCCTGGCTAGGACTCAAAATCTCCCTGAGGTATGCCTCAGGGAGGCATTGACTTGCGAAATGTCCCCTCTGGGTTTTCACCTATCCGAATCTGTGAAGGAGAAAATCTGGAGTGGTTTGTATGTTGATATGCTTTCCTTGCTGCCTTCAGTTAAGGAATTTGTATCCAAGGGTGACAAGAAGGATGAGGAGGAGAGGAGGCGCCCAGTGACAAAGAATTTCTATAACTGGCTGCAGGCGTTTTTCATATATGCGGCTGTGCTTTGTGAGAAACATCCTTCCAAGTGTGTTGGTCTTTTCCAGCACTTGGATATTGTGTTGGAGGCCTATAAAAATTTTGGTGGGACGGCATGGTTCTCCTATGATGTCGCCTTCCGCCAGAAGCTGGCTGTGCAGCAGCATTTGAAATGGGGCGTCAAGGATATCAGCCTTTGGCTGGATCTCTTGTTACCTCAGAAGCCATCCTTTGGTAGGCAGCCGTCTACTATTACTCAGCAGCCTACTCCTTCCCATTCCTTTCGCAAAGGGGTCTGTTTCAGTTATAACGATTCCCAATGCAAATGGCCTGGGAATTGTAGATATAGACACGAATGCGCATTTTGTGCGGGTTCCCACCCAGTTGCAAAATGCTTTAAAAAGATGCAGAGTTCCCAACCGGCAGGGGGTTTTTCAAAAGGCAACAACCCCGGTGAAGCTGTGCGCAATGCTTCCATGGCTTCTGCAATACCCCGACAAGGTGAAAGCCACGTTAGTACTTGAGGGTTTTGCTTGTGGTTTCTTTTTGCCCATTTTTAAAGGCGCAGGTTGCACTCTGGTAAACAATTTAAAATCTGTTTCTTATCTTGAGGATGTGGTCGCTGAGAAGATTTGTAAGGAGTTGCAGGCAGGTCGGTTTGCTGGTCCTTTTGAATCTCCTCCTTTTCCCAGTTTTTGCATTTCTCCTCTTGGCATTGTTCAGAAGCGGGAGCCTAATTCTTATCGTCTCATCCATCATTTGTCATTCCCTCCGGGGGAGTCTTTGAATGATGAGATCAGCGAAGAAGACGCTTCTGTGCAATATTCTTCCTTTGAGGATGCCTTGGTGGTTTTGCGGGGTCTGGGAAGGGGGGCATTGCTGGCAAAGACGGATATTAAATCCGCCTTTCGCTTGCTGCCAGTACACCCTGCTTCCTTCAACTCCTTGGGGTTTTTCTTTTGGAATCAATTTTTCTTTGATAGGTGTCTTCCCATGGGCTGTTCACTCTCTTGTTTTTACTTTGAGTGTTTTTCCACTTTTCTAGAATGGGTTGTGTCCAGTAGGTCGGGCTCTTCTTGTCTCGTCCATTATTTGGACGATTTTTTGTTCATGGGTAAAGCGGGGTCCTTTGATTGCTTGCATTTGCTTGAGACATTTTTTGACATTTGTGAGCAGTTTGGGATCCCCTTGGCGCATGAAAAGACGGAGTGGCCGTCTACTGAGGTTCAATTTTTAGGTATACACATAGACACGGTTTTAATGGAATTTAGGTTGCCCCAAGAAAAGGTGGAAAAACTGACATCTTGTTTGTTAGCAACGATTCGCAAGAAGAAGGTTACTTTACAGGAGATGCAGTCCCTGTTGGGGCTACTGGCTTTTGCTTCTCGGATCATCCCTCTGGGTAAGTTGTTTGCCAGGAAGCTCTATGCTGCTATCTCGGGTCTTAAATCACCTACTGCGCACGTCCGATTATCCTCAGATGTCAAGGAGGATATGCTGGTTTGGGTGCAGTTTTTGATTTATTTTAATGGCAGGGCGGTGTGGCAAGATGAGTTTGTCACCGATCAGGATTTCTGTCTCGCCACAGACTCAGCGGGCTCGGTGGGTTTTGCCGCCGTTTGGCGGACTCATTGGTGTGCTGACTCTTGGCCTGACAGATGGAAGCAATTGGGTTACACTCGCAACAGCGTGCTGTTGGAACTTTTCCCAATTGTTGTGGCCCTGGAGGTTTGGGGTTCACATTTCCGAAATAAGCGCATTTTGTTTCGCACTGATAATAAAGGGGTGATGTTTGCCATTAACTGCTTGTCTTCTAAATCTCCTCCTGTTGTGAATCTGTTGCGGTACCTTGTATCCCGTTGTTTGAAACTGAACATATGGATAAAGGCCGCCTATGTGCCTGGTAAGGATAACGATTTGGCAGATTCTTTGTCTCGTCTGCAGATGGAGAGATTTTTTCGACTATTTCCAGACGCGGATCAAGTGGGTTGTCATTACCCGGCACGGCTGTGGGGCATTGTATAGATCTGGTTGCGCTTAATATCACCAATTCTCTTGCCCCAGCTACCCTAGTCGGATATCAATCGGCTTGGGATCTGTGGTTGGCGCATCTATGTTCTATGGGTGTATCTCCTGATAACTTTTCTGAACGTTTAGTTTTGTCCTTTTTGAATTTTTTGTTTTCTAGGGAATATTCATGGTCTCATGTCAATAAGCTTCTTGCTGGCGTTTCCTTTTTCGCAAAACTGCAAAATCATCCGCCCTGCTCTGCCTTTTTTGCTGTTCGACAGGCTTTAAAAGGCTATCGGAAGGCAAACTGGCGCCCTGATAGCAGGGAGGCGATCACTCCCCATATTTTGGAGCAACTTTGTTTGGCAACCGAGCGCGTTTGTTTTTCGCCTTACGAGTCTGCACTTTTTAAAGCGGCGTTTTCGGTCATGTTTTTTGGCGCTTTGCGGATTTCTGAGCTCATACACTTGTTGTTATCCGACGTCGACCTTCGCGAGGCGGATGTCGGTATTTTATTGCGTTTTTCTAAAACGGATCAATTAGGTGTGGGAAAATGGATTAATTTACACCAATATCGTCATTCTACACTGTGCCCTGTTTTGTTGCTGCGCAGTTTTTTGGCAGTGCGGTCATCTGCTGTGGGACCCTTTTTTGTTCATCGGTCGGGTAAAGCTTTGACAAAATTCCAATTTAATGCCGTTCTGCGCAAATGCTTGTTATCTGCTGGCCTGGAGCATTTACACCTGTCTTCGCATTCCTTTAGGATTGGTGCGGCCACTGAAGCCGCCAGGTTGGGGGTTAAAGCTCAGGCTTTGAAAGCAATTGGTAGATGGAAGTCGAATGCTTATGTATCATATATTCGTCCTAACAATTGTTGTTGATTTTTAGGTTCTGTCTGCCTCTCTGTATGGATCGTTGGCCACTCCTTTGTTCATTGGGCCCGTGCGAGAGCCAGGAGACGAGTTTACTCGGAGAACATTGGTTTGGATCCACGCTTCTATCATGTCCAATGGTTCAGTAAGAGGGGCATGTGTTGGGCTGAACTGTTACCCGAGCTTAGCAGGCTTCTTAAGGTCCTTTCCCCCCCTGATGTAATGGTCATTCATCTGGGGGGAAATGACATTGGAAAGTTTAGGTCACTAGATCTAGTTTTTAGGATAAGGGATGATTTAGTTTATTTACATTCTGCATACCCTGGTATGCGGATTGTATTTTCTGAAGTTGTCCCTCGGCTTGTCTGGTTCAAACACCCGCACCTTAAACCGTTGGAGAAGGTGCGGAGGAGGATCAACAAAGCCTTAGCTAGGTGGTTAGGCTCTGCAGGCATTCTATCTTTCCGGCATTTTGAGCTGGAAGGTGGTATCGCCGGGCTTTACAGGTCTGATGACATTCACCTCTCCGATATCGGACTCGATATCCTCAACAACAATCTGAGTACGTGTGTTGAGAAGGCCGCGCTGTGGGGGTTGTGACAGGAGGGCTTTAGCCTCCTGTCTGGTGGATAATTTGCTTTTTGATATGATAATTTGTTGGTAACCTGGATCTCAGTGATCGGGTTAAAGTTATTGAGTTTATGTTAACAAAATTTTAATACAAGTATTAAAACGGCCGCGGCCTTTATTTTTCCAAATGGTGTTGTCAGTCTCTTTTATTTTAGTTTAAGTTATTTAAATGTATAGAATAAGGTCCTGCCTGCTATCCCATGTAAAGAAAAAGGGGTTTCATAACCCCTTTTTCTAGATGGGATGGCGGCAGGCCTTTTTGAAAATAAATAGGTATCCTTTTAGTCATATCAGATAGGTTACTAGGCAGATTTAGTTGGGCTAGCCAGTGTATGGTCAGAATAAGCCCCAATCACTGTGGGGCTTATTCTGTAGCTAGGAAGAATAACATTTAAACTGGTATTTTCTTGTTTTCTCCCGCCTTTGAGCCTGCCCAGGGTCTATTTAAAGGGGGGCTCAGCTCCTGAAGCACACACTTACCTCAGGAAGAACGTCGTGTCAAGCTGAAAGTTTTGTTCCCCTCCCTCCCCTCCCCTTGGCTGTCGCGGCCAGTTTATACTTGTTGGGTCATCTTTGCGTGGTGCAAAGAGGGACTTTTTCTGGTGTTTTATCCCCTGTTATTGGGATGAGTATGTGTGGATAATTTGCTTTTTGATATGATAATTTGTTGGTAACCTGGATCTCAGTGATCGGGTTAAAGTTATTGAGTTTATGTTAACAAAATTTTAATACAAGTATTAAAACGGCCGCGGCCTTTATTTTTCCAAATGGTGTTGTCAGTCTCTTTTATTTTAGTTTAAGTTATTTAAATGTATAGAATAAGGTCCTGCCTGCTATCCCATACAACTGTCCAAGCCACAGCCAACCCATGAAAGGAGAATTTTATTATAAATGTAAAAGTATCTCCTTGGTCAAACAATTGCTGAATTCCATATATTCAAAGTACAGAAAATTGTTTTGTTTTAGAAAGATCACTGGACATTTTTGTTAAAAGGGACGGAGACTTCTAAATGAAAGTAATCCAATAAAATATTTACAAAGTAAACAAATTTTTACCCCCACAACATTTTTTTCAATCTCCCACATCGGCAGAACTGAACACAATGGTTAATGGCAAACTTGTCTTGAGTCTGACACTTTTGTGAAAATGTTGGTTGCCTGGCTGTCAGGCTTATGAACTGCCTTTTATGCTAGCCCAGGATGATTACTCAGATCAGGAGCTTGGACTTCACTTGCTACATACTTGCTTTAGCTCAAAGATATTAAAAGCAGAGACAGCCAGGCAAACTAGCAAGAAGGGCGTCAGAAATAGCTGCTAAAATATTTTTCTTATGCCCCGTACACACGTGCAGATTGTCGGCCGAAAAGATTCGGCCGACGACCGATCGGCCGATTTTCGGCTTGTTAGTATGATGCTTCTGACAGCGCACTTTCGGCCGAAAAGAATCTGTCGTGCAGACTTTAAAATTTTTGTATGCCAACACCAGAACGGCCGATTGTTCGCCAGTCAGTACAGAATTCGGCCAACAGACAGCCGATTAGCAAGACTGGGCATGCTCAGAAAAGAAAAAAGACAGGGAAAGTTAACCATCACATGACATCATTTCTGCAGTCGGCTGTTGTTGGCCGACAAAATTCATGTGCAGTCTTTTGCAGTTTTCAACAGACACGACAGCCCTGGACAAAAGACGGTCGATCGTTCGGCCGACGATCAGTACGTGTGTACGGGGCTTAAGGCTGACCATACACACTGCAATTGGCAGGCAATTCTATTTATTTTTAACCAATGTCCAATCACATTAATGATCACAAAGATCAAGGAAACCTGTCAGCAATAGTTTCAATCAGTTCACGGTTTGATAGTAACTGTTGGTGGTTGGATGTCCTAAGTGCTGGTTCACACTGAAGCGGCACGACATCGGGGGCGACCTGTGAAGTCGCGTGTACCGCGACATCGGCACGACTTGCACGGACTTCATATAATGAATGTCTATGCAAGTCGCTCCAGGTCGCCCCGAAGTAGTACAGGACCCTTTTTCTAAGTCGGAGCGACTTGAGTCGCTCCTATTAGAACGGGTCCTGTAGCGGTCAATGGACGGTGCGTGACTTGTCAGGCTGACCAAGTCGCCTGACAAGTCGTACCAGTGTGAATGGAGACTCATCCGTTCAGAGAGTGGTCATCATAATAGTTGTATCAGACTCAAGCCAGATACACACCATACAACTTTTGTTGTTAGATTTCCTTTAGATTTACCTTTAACTATGTAGTGCGAGGGCCTGCCTGATTGCATACAAATTAAAAGTGTTTGGATTGGACCTCATATTATTTGGTTTTGGTAAATCTAAAGGAAAAAATCTAAAGAAAATTGTATAGTGTGTATCCAGCTTAACTTATGTCCTAAAATAAAAAAAAAAGAATGTTCAAGTATGACTGACTATGCTCAGCATTCAATATAAGCAATATACACAAAAACTTCATCTTGACTGAGGCTGGCCATACATCATACAATTTACTTCAACAATTTTCCTCTAGATTTACCAAAACCATAAAGATTAAACCTAAACACTTTCAATTTGTGTGCAATCAGGCAGGTACATAGTCAAAGGCAAATTTAAAGTAAATTGAACAAGAAAATTGTATACTGTATGGCCAACCTAAAGCCTGATACACACGATGAGACTATCAGATGATCATTCATCGTTCAGACATTTTCGTACGATTTTCTTATCATGTTTACAGCCTTAAGTGTATATTGCACGCTTGGGGGAAAAAATAAATCCAAAAAAGTTTAAAAAAAAAAGCAAAACATATAGACTGAAAAAAAAAAATAAAAAATGGGAAGACTCGATAAACCACTTAGGCTGACCATACATGTACAATTTTCTGTTAGTTTTACTAAAAACCACAGAATAAGAGGTCAAAGCTAAACAACACTTTCACTTGTATCCAATTAGGCAGGCCTTTGTGCTACATAGTTGAAGGTAAATTTCAAGAAAATTGTACAGAAAATTGTGAGAAGGTTGTATAATGTATGGCCAGCCTAATGGGACATACACACTATAAGATTTTCTGAAGACTTTTTCCTTTAGATTTACCAAAACCATATAATATGAGGTCAAACCTAAACACTTTCAATTTGTATGCAATCTGGCAGGCCCTTGCACTGCATAGAAAAGGTAAATCTGAAGGAAAAAGTCTTCAGAAAATCTTATAGTGTGTATGGCCCTTAAAGCTGAATACACACTATACAACTTTTGTTGTTAAGGCCCGTACACACGTACCGATCGTCGGCATACAAACGTCGGTGGACGAAGGATCTGCCGATTGTACGCGTGTTAGTATGGTGCCTCCGACAGATGTCTGCGCACAATCCGCGGACAAAAGTCTTTCGTGCAAACATGAAAATATTTGTATGCCGACACCAGAACGGACGATTGTTCGCCTGTCAGTACACAATTCGGCCGACAGACCGCAGATTTGCAAGACTGGGCATGCTCAGAAAATAGAAAACACAGGGAAAGTTAACCATTACATGACATCACTTCTGCAGTCGGCGGACAAAATTCTTGTGCTGTCCTTGTGCTGTCTTTGCACTTTTCAGCAGACACCGACATCCCGGGGAGAAAAGAGGAACATTTGTAAGCCGACCATCGGTACGTGTGTACGGGGCTTTAGATTTCCCTTATGGGCCATACACACTATACAATTGCCTTTAGATTTTCTCCTTTAGATTTACCAAAACCATATAATATGAGGTCAAATCTAAACACTTTCAATTTGTATGCAATCAGGCAGGTCATTGCACTACATAGCTGAAGGTAAAGCCTCGTACACATGCACAGATTGTTGGCTGTAAATTGTCGGCCAACGTCCGATCTGCCGATTGTCGGCTTGTTAGTATGATGCTTCCGACAACCAACTGCGAATTTTCGGCCGAACAAAATCTGGTGTGCATGCTATAAAATTTTTGTTGGCCAACAAAGAACGGCCGATTGTTCCGTCAGTCAGTACAGATTTCGGCAGAAAAAAATCAGATGAGCAAGACTGGGCATGCTCAGAGAAGAAAAA
This sequence comes from Pelophylax lessonae, assembly GCF_965119305.1. Taxonomy (NCBI): domain Eukaryota; kingdom Metazoa; phylum Chordata; class Amphibia; order Anura; family Ranidae; genus Pelophylax; species Pelophylax lessonae. Next base: position 489,417,831 of record NC_138772.1, on the reverse strand, counting down.
ACACACGGAAAGTCAACCATCACATGACATCACTTCTGAAGTTGGTTGTTGTTGGCCAACAAAAGTCCAGTGCAAGTCTAGAGCACATTTCAACCAACAAACAACACTGGACAAAAGACGGCCGATCCGTCGGCCAACAATCTGTGCGTGTGTACGAGGCTTAAATCTAAAGGAAATCTAACAACAAAAGTTGTATAGTGTGTACGAGGCTTTAGATTTACCTTTTCTATGTAGTGCAAGGGCCTGCCAGATTGCATACAAATTGAAAGTATTTAGGTTTGACCTCCTATTATATGGTTTTGGTAAATCTAAAGGAAAAAATACTACAGAAAGTTGTATAGTGTGTATCCAGCTTCATGCCTCGTACACATGTTCAGATAATCGGACGACTTATCGTTCGCATTTTGTTGCATGATACTAATATCGAATTCAACAATGCATATAAACGTAGGATTTTTTTCGTACAATTCCGGAAAAGCTTCCTGTTTGCTTAGCTACGTATCAGATGGTGCAAAACAAAAACAATGGCAGCCAGGCTTTTTCTGTGCTATTTTAGTGTTTCTGATCATGCGCGGTCTTTGTCGATCGATTTTTAGCGGACGCATACTGTACTGATTAAACGATTGTCTTTCGCTAAGCTATCGCACGACAGAATTTTTCGTGTTTGTCCCTTCAGCTGGATACACACTATACAATTTTCTTTAGATTTTTTCCTTTAGATTTACCAAAACCATCTAATATGAGGTCCAATCCAAACACTTTTAATTTGTATGCAGTCAGGCAGGCCCTTGCACTACATAGTTAAAGGTAAATCTAAAGGAAATCTAACAACAAAAGTTGTATGGTGTGTATCTGGCTTTAGGATTTTGTTGGATGAACTGTCGTGATCGGCTGTCAAAAGCTGTGTACCAACGATCAGATTATCGTGCGATCAAGTCAAAAGCTATTAGCACGTCCGATTATCTGAACGTGTGTACGAGGCATTAAGGGCCATACACACTATAAGATTTTCTGAAGACTTTTTCCTTCAGATTTACCTTTTCTATGTAGTGCAAGGGCCTGCCAGATTGCATACAAATTGAAAGTCTTTAGGTTTGACCTCATATTATATGGTTTTGGTAAATCTAAAGGAAAAAATCTTCAGAAAATCTTATAGTGTGTATGGCCCATTAGTCTTGGCACTTGGATTTTTCTGCCGTCACTTTTCTATGCTTGCAGTATGTTTTGTATTGAGCAGTCATTCATACTGGAACATCCCTCTTTTGGGACACGTTAGTCTGATTTACATGAGTTCAGCCTATCCAGTGAATGACAGTTTTAAGAGCCCATTCACACTGCCGCGACTTGTCAGCCAACTTGTCAGCCTGACAAGTCGCGGTCCCTCACGGTCCATTGACTGCTACAGGACCCATTCTAATAGGAGCGACACAAGTCGCTCCGACTTAGAAAAAGGGTCCTGTACTACTTCGGGGCGACCTCGGAGCGACTTGCATAGACTTCCATTATATGAAGTCTGTGCAAGTCGCGCCGAAGTCGCGGTGCACAGCGGTGCACGCGACTTCACAGGTCCCCCCCCGAAGTCATGCCGCTTCAGTGTGAACCGTCACTTAGACTTTTGTTTTTGTATGATTGATTGAATATTTACACCAACCCTAAAGCCCTGTACACACGTACCGATCGTCGGCCGAACGATCGGCCGTCTTTTGTCCGGTGCTGTCTTGTCTGTTGAAAAGTGCAAAAGACTGCACAAGAATTTTGTCGGCCAACAACAGCCGACTGCAGAAGTGATGTCATGTGATGGTTAACTTTCCTTGTCTTTTTTCTTTTCTGAGCATGCCCAGTCTTGCAAATCTGCTGTCTGTCAGCCGAATTCTGTACTGACTGGCGAACAATCGGCCGTTCTGGTGTTCGCCAACAAAAATTTTAATGCTTGCACGACAGATTCTTTTCGGCCGAAAGTGCGCTGTCGACTGTCGGAAGCATCATACTAACAAGCCTACAATCGGCCGATCGGTCGTCGGCCGAATCTTTACGGCCAACAATCGGTACATGAGTATGGGGCTTAGCTATAATACTTTGACCTGAGGTCGCAATTGCCTGGAAATTGCTGTGTGTATGGCCAGGGTAATGCTTTGGTGGATCTCCAAGTTAAGGTTGTCACTTGTAGTCCCATGCCACCACAAAATCAGTTCAATAAATGACATCAATGACAAGATAAAATACACAAATCAGCTACAAAATTGTCGGCTGCCTTGGTTTAGAAGGAATATCCCCAAGTACCAAAGACCAGTCCTTGGACATCTCATTTTCCTAACGGTGGCTCATTTCACAACAACTTTGCACATTACATTCAATTCTTATAATCTGTAGCTTGTACAACAAATTTCCAGAGACATAAGGCGAAGTCCTGACTGATCAAAGTCACAAACTACAGCAGCGTATGGTTTGGCTCATGGGCACGGGATGAGGTTACATGGCATGACATCAGTATCTGGTTGGTGGAGATGGAGGTGATGAGGTGACAGGGTGACTGGTCTCACCGGGGTGAATTGATCCTCTCTTGTCCCTCACGGCGGACTCCGCTGAGCTGTGCTCCTCCTGGCACGCATGCCCCAGTCCTGACGGGGGGATTTCCGTGTCCGTGCTGGTCAACCAGGTGGACTCTGTCTCCCTCGTCCAGCTCTCATAATAGCGAGGTTCTATCGCGTCGGCTCTGCTTCCTCCGCAGCCCATCGCGCCCTGAGCGATGCAGCGGCACGGCTATCCTGGAAATAAACGCAGCTTTCGCACTTTTCCAGCTGCAGCACGGATCTTCTCAGATTGGAGATGCAGGATGGGCAGGGGGAGCCCAGGCAACACCGAGTCCAGTCAGCAGGCAGGCACTGAGATGGGCATGCTGGTCATTGCTGGAAAGTGATGCAGAGATGGATCAGAGGGGCTTGTGCCTATAAAGTGTAAATATTCATGGCATGCCTATCTTTTTCCATGCATATTCCTCCTTTGCTCCTCCACATAGTGCATGATCTCTTACTAATAAACATGAGCCTCCCCCTGATGGATGGGAGTGAGCTCTGCTGACGTGGGTAGCTGGGAGATGCAGGAGGACCAGTCTGCCTCCCCTGCTGCTTGCTCCAGCCTCTGGATACGACGAGGATGCAGCATCTCTTTGTGTTCCTATGTCAGGGCACACCGTGGGGAAGGTGGAGTTTGATGGATTGTAGCTTCCCCCATCCTTGAAATGTAGCAGAGCACATCTTGTGCAGGCGTGACGTCACTACACATTCATCGCTGCTCACACACGTGTGCTGCCACCGCAGCCACCTCCCCCCACCGGGCGTCACTGCACCTCCCCTAGCCATCCAGTGCAAGAGAATCCCCAATGTAACCCATCTGCATCTGCTGGCGTCATCAGAGATCTATCATTTCAAGGAGGTGCGACTTGCTGCAACTCTGTTCCTTGATTACGGCAACATCGTCTGCTCTGATGTGTTCCAAAGATGATCCTTGTCAGGTGTCAGAGGGGAACCATAATGTAGAACTGCTCAGTTGCACTCATATATATATATATATATATATATATATATATATATATATATATATATATATATATATATATATATATATGTGTGTGTGTATGTATGTATGTACCATCCCAAATTAATTACAAAAGACAGGGAAAGAAATCCTAGGGGAGGATTTTCCCAAAGAGAACGGGGGGAAGAGGGGATATTTGAGATGCCTAATGAATGGGATTTCATAAGAAATTTGTGGAATATATGAAGCAAAAGATATATATATAAAAACAAGATATACAGCTGCAAGAAAAAGTATGTGAACCCTTTGGATATGGATTTCTGCACAAATTGGTCATAAAATGTGATCTGATCATCATCTAAGTCACAACAATAGACAATCACAGTCTGCTTACACTAATAAGACACAAAGAATGAAATGTTGCCATGTTTTTAATGAACACACCATGTAAACATTCACAGTACAGGTGGAAAAAGTATGTGAACCCCTAGACTAATGACATCTCCAAGAGCTGAAAAAAGAAAAAAAAAAAGAGCTAAAAAGACCTACGATTAAGAATTGTTGACTTGCATAAAGCTGGAAAGGGTTATAAAAGTATTGCCTCATACACACGCATCGATAGTTGGCCGTGAATTTTCGGCCAACGTCCGATCGGCCTATTGTCGGCTTGTTAGTATGATGCTTCCGACAACCGACTCCGACTTTTCGGCCGAAAAAATTCTGGTGTGCAGGCTATAAAATTTTTGTCCTCCGTCAAAACACGTCCGATTTTCCTGCAGTCAGTACAGATTTCGACAGGGAAAAATCTTATGAGCAAGTCTGGGCATGCTCAGAGAAGAAAGAACACAAAGAAAGCAAACCAACACATGACATCACTTCTGAAGTAGAATTTTGTCGTGCGGGAAAATTCGTGTGCAGTCTAGGCACATTCCAACCAACAAAACACCACTCTGGACAAAAGATGGACGACCGGTCGGCGGAAATTCGTTGCGTGTGTACTAGGCTTAAGTCACAACAATAGACAATCGCAGTCTGCTTAAACTAATAACACACAAAGAATGAAATGTTGCCATGTTTTTAATGAACACACCATGTAAACATTCACAGTACAGGTGGAAAAAGTATGTGAACCCCTAGACTAATGACATCTCCAAGAGCTAATTGGAGTGAGATGTCAGCCAACTGGAGTCCAATCAATGAGATGAGATTGGAGGTGTTGGTTACAGCTGCCCTGCCCTATAAAAAACACACACCAGTTCTGGGTTTGCTTTTCACAAGAAGCATTGCCTGATGTGAATGATGCCTCGCGCAAAAGAGCTCTCAGAAGACCTACGATTAAGAATTGTTGACTTGCATAAAGCTGGAAAGGGTTATAAAAGTATCTCCAAAAGACTTGCTGTTCATCAGTCCACGGTAAGACAAATTGTCTATAAATGGAGAAAGTTCAGCACTGCTGCTACTCTCCCTAGGAGTGGCCGTCCTGTAAAGATGACTGCAAGAGCACAGCGCAGACTGCTCAATGAGGTGAAGAAGAATCCTAGAGTGTCAGCTAAAGACTTACAAAAGATACTGGCAAATGCTAACATCCCTGTTAGCGAATCTACAATACGTAAAACACTAAATAAGAATGGATTTCATGGGAGGATACCACAGAGGAAGCCACTGCTGTCCAAACAAAACATTGCTGCACGTTTACAGTTTGCACAAGAGCACCTGGATGTTCCAAGGCAGTACTGGCAAAATATTCTGTGGACAGATGAAACCAAAGTTGAGTTGTTTGGAAGAAACACACAACACTATGTGTGGCAAAAAAGAAGCACAGCACACCAACATCAAAACCTCATCCCAACTGTGAAGTATGGTGGTGGGGGCATCATGGTTTGGGGCTGCTTTGCTGCATCAGGGCCTGGGCGGATTGCTATCATCGAAGGAAAAATGAATTCCCAAGTTTATCAAGACATTTTGCAGGAGAACTTAAGGCCATCTGTCTACCAGCTGAAGCTCAACAGAAGATGGGTGTTGCAACAGGACAATGACCCAAAGCATAGAAGTGAATCCACAACAGAAAGGCTTAAACAGAAGAAAATACGCCTTCTGAAGTGGCCCAGTCAGAGTCCTGACCTCAACCCGATTGAGATGCTGTGGCATGACCTCAAGAAAGCGATTCACACCAGACATCCCAAGAATATTGCTGAACTGAAACAGTTCTGTAAAGAGGAATGGTCAAGAATTACTCCTGACCGTTGTGCACGTCTGATCTGCAACTACAGGAAACGTTTGGTTGAAGTTATTGCTGCCAAAGGAGGTTCAACCAGTTATTAAATCCAAGGGTTCACATACTTTTTCCACCTGCACTGTGAATGTTTACATGGTGTGTTTAATAAAAACATGGCAACATTTCATTCTTTGTGTGTTATTAGTTTACGCAGACTGTAAGAGCCGGTTCACATAGGGGCGACCCAACTTGCCAGGGTGACCTCGGAGCGACATGCAGGGACTTCATATCATTGAAGTCAATGCAGGTCGCTCCAGGTCGCCCCAAAGTAGCTCAGGACCCTTTTTCTAAGTTGGAGCGACTTGTGTCGCTCCTATTAGAACGGGTCCTGTGCTACTCTATGGCAGGCGACCCACGGCGACTTGTCAGGCGACCAGGTCGCCTGACAAGTCGCCCCAGTGTGAACCGGCTCTGATTGTCTATTGTTGTGACTAATGGGCCATACACACTATAAGATTTTCTGAAGAATTTTTCCTTTAGATTTACCAAAACCATATAATAAGAGGTCAAACCTAAACACTTTCAATTTGTATGCAATCTGGCAGGCCCTTGCACTACATAGAAAAGGTAAATCTGAAGGAAATCTAACCACAAAAGTTGGATAGTGTGTATCCAGCTTTAAGCTGGATACATACTATACAACTTTTGTTGTCAGATTTCCTTTAGATTTACCTTTTCTATGTAGTGCAAGGGCCTGCCAGATTGCATACAAATTGAAAGTGTTTAGGTTTGACCTCATATTATATGGTTTTGGTAAGTCTGAAGGAAAAAATCGAAAGAAAATTGTATAGAGTGTATGGCCCATTAGATGATGAGCAGATCACATTTTAGGACCAATTTGTGCAGAAATCCATATCATTCCAAAGGGTTCACATACTTTTTCTTGCAGCTGTATGTAAAAACATAAACTTTATTGCAAGGTATCACAAGGCAGTCTTGAAAAGACTTGCACATACAATTGTTGTAAAAAAAACGCATCAATTTCTAAAAAAACCTTCAGTACATGGTCAAACACAAACATGAGAAGGTAGATATCACATAACACATAGGTGATAACACGGAGTGACGTGGTGTCGGACCCCAGAACCCAGAGACCCCAGAACCCCTTTCTGGGTTCTGGGGTCTGACACCACGTCACTCCGTGTTATCACCTATGTGTTATGTGATATCTACCTTCTCATGTGATATCTACCTTCTCATCTCTGTGTTTGACCATATACTGAAGGTTTTTTTTAGAAATTGATGTGTTCAGAGGGGAACCATGCTGCACGTTGAGTTGTGAATGGAAGGTTTAGGCTTCATCCACACGCCCATAAAAATTTTACTGATCTTATTACGCATGTTTTTTTTCTAGCACAAAAATTCCTGCATAATCAGTAAAAACCTGGATAAAATTGTCCTGTTTTAAAAAAAAAAAAAAAAACTTACATCTGGCATACATGTTTACATATGTCCTCACACGCCTGACGAAGGGGTCCTGCGTGGCTCCGAAACGATGCACTGTTTTTGATGTGATCCTTTTTGCAATAAAGCTTTTGGACTGCTCTTGCAGGATCCATGGTATGCTGGCGAATATGTATGTACTTACATACTGTATGTCCTCAGACACGGATTGTTGGATCTTGGGTTACAGATCTGAACGCAGTGCATGTTTACGCACCTGTGAGAATGCCTCCATTGAAAACCATGCAGCTGCATTCAAATCCATAAATAAAAAAAACGCTTATGTGAAAGTAATCGTTGCTGTGATTTCCAAAATGTTACATTTGCTTGTGCATTTAGGGTTCTTGCACACGGTACTGATGTATGAACATCAGATATTCCTTGCAGAAAAAAAAAAAAAACGTGAGAATGGGCTTTATAGCACATGTGAGTATTTGCACGTATACATGCATACAAATTCTTCTAGCTTTTTTTAATCAGGAGAGTTTGGTGTTCATGCATATATGAATATATATATGAATATGAGTAAAATACTGACCAGTGTATCACTACCCCTGTAGCAGTCGCAAACAAAAGGGTTCCCCACTGCTGCACAGCCAGGCACATAGCATCTTCAACTTTCATCCAGATACAGTGAACAGTCCTTGAGCTTTGGTTTTGTGTTTTATTAGGGGGTAATAACTTGGAAGGAGATAGGAATTATGGGATGCCCAACTTAACAGTAACAAAACCAGGGACAACGTCCTCCCTATATACAGATATATATATGATCCTCCTGTATAACTTCACTTGATTCTCCACACAGCCCCAATTAATTCTTTGCACAGGCCCTACTGATTCTCAGCACAGCCCCAATTAATTCTACGCACGGCCCCAATTGATTCTCTGCATAGCCCCAAGTGATTCTCTGCACAGCCCCCTTTGATTCCCTGTACAGCCTTCATTGATTCTCTGCACAGCCCCTAGTGATTCTCTGCAAAGCCCCTATTGATTCTTTGCACAGCCCCCATTCATTCTCTGCACAGACCCCATTGATTCTCTGCACAGCCCCAATTGATTCTCTGCACAGCCCCCATTGATTCTCTGCACATCCCCCATTGATTCTCTGCACAGCCCCCATTGATTCTCTGCACAGCCCCCATTCATTCTCTGCACAGCTCCAATTGATTCTCTACACAGCCCCCATTGATTCCCTGTACAGCCTCCATTGATTCTCTGCACAGCCCCTAGTGATTCTCTGCACAGCTCCTAGTGATTCTTTGCACAGCCCCCATTCATTCTCTGCACAGCTCCAATTGATTCTCAGCACAGCCCCAATTGATTCTCTACACAGCCCCCATTGATTCTCTGCACAGCCCCCATTGATTCTCTGCACAGCCCCCAGTAATTCTTTGCACAGCCCCAATTGATTCTCAGCACAGCCCCAATTAATTCTCTGCACAGCCCCAATTGATTCTCTGTCTTCACAGGCCCAGTTGAGTCTCTGCACAGCCCCAAATTATTCTCTACACAGCCTCCATTGATTCTCTGCACAGCCCCAATCAATTCTCTGCACATCCTCAATTAAGTCTCTGCACAGCCCCCATTGACTCTCTACACAGTCCCCATTGATTCTCTGCACAGCCCCAATCAATTCTCTGCACATCCTCAATTAAGTTTCTGCACAGCCCCCATTGACTCTCTACACAGTCCCCAATTGATTCTCTGCACAGCCCCAATAGATTTTTTTCTCAGTAGCTAACAGTCTCTGTTAGATTAGCAACAGCCCCTTACAGACAAGGAACTCTCAGTCCCTTTGAAAAGTAGCATGTGTTGTGAACTGCATCCTGGAGTACCTTCATTTTCCCTGTAGACCCTGATCCCAGCTCTACCACTGCAGGAAATGCTAGCCCACCTGGCTGCCTCTTCACCAGCCCACCTGGCTGCTTCTTCACCATTTTACCTTACCGACTCTCTGGAGATCTCCCAGGGCAAGGCTAAAGAAGACTTAAGCATACCGCTGTCTTCCAGAGAGACTTGCTACATGTGGCAGTCCCTCCCCTTGTAAGTCCCCGCGCCATGCTGTAGTACTCACAGTGTCCTTTCCTTGCTCCCACTGCCTCTCAGGAAAGCCTCCTTCCAACTCCCTCTGAGGTAGGATCCTTCTAGGCCAGCACCTGAGCCCCAGCCCGAGGCAGAGAACCCCCCCCCCTCCCAGACTAGAGGGTTCGCCTTAAGGGCCACCGTCAGCCTTCTCAGCACTGTATCTTCATCTTCCACCCGACTCCTCTGCCAACATGACTCATTCCTATTTAAGGGCCCACCTCAGGGGGGTTTGGCTAAGCACCCCTAAATATGCAGAACAACCCTCCTAGCCTCAGCTCACTAGTTTCCAGAATGTTCTCCAACTTTCCAAAACAAGGAGGGGGGGCAGAAGAGAGCTGTCTGTAAGAGTCATGCTGCCCTAATATCTAATAACACTGACCCAGATTAGGACTCACAAGTTTTAAACATGAGCCAGAAATATGTTTTACCTACTCTGACACTAGTAGCACACTAGTGGGTGCTACACCAGCAACACAGATTTTTGTTTTTTTGTGGGGATTGTAGTTGGTGTGGTGCTGCCAAAAGCTAAAAAACTTAAATTAGGTCTCAGACAATATGGTCAACTATAATGCACCTCCCTTTCTTGAGTGTGCCCTGTAAACAACCCTTATATGTGAAGTGAATAAAGTATATTTAAAAGAATATGATAAATCAGAATTATAACCACCTCCCTCTTTTAGGAATCCGCCCAGGATGTGTAATGGAAAAAATAAAACCAAAAATACAAAAACGCCTCTAATACATTTCCCCTCTTTAGGGGTTACCAACAATACTCACAAGGCTGTGCATGTAGTAAATATCAAAACCTGGTGCTAGTAAAGTGCTATAGTGCCAGTATTGATTATTCTTCCCAATAAACCTAAGTTCATTCATAAATAAAAATACAGTATATATACACATTCAGAAAAATGCACGATCCCGATCCATACAACGTATGGGGTGGACAGATTATTGGGTGGGGCTGGGGAAGACCCAGCTGTCATGGTACACGTGGGTACCAATGACATAGGTAGAGGAAGATGGAGAGCCCTAAACGATTTCAGGGACTTAGGCGCTAAGTTGAGGAGTAGGACCTCCAAGGTAGTATTTTCCGAAATACTACCTGTACCTCGAGCCACACAAGAGAGGCAGCGGGAGATTAGGGAAGTTAACAAGTGGCTGAAGAGCTGGTGTAGTAAGGAGGGTTTCGGGTTCCTGGAGAACTGGGCCGACTTCTCAGTCGGCCACCGGCTCTTTGGTAGGGACGGATTGCACCTAAATGGGGAGGGTGCAGCCGTACTGGGTGAGAAGATGGCCACAAAGTTAGAGGGGCTTTTAAACTAGGTGATGGGGGGGGGGGGGGGTACAGATGTAGAATTAGCCAGTGGAAAGCAAGTTTCAGAGGGCAGAAATGGGGGCATTAGCGGTAGGGTGTTCAGAGCTCCTATACCCAGGGTGGGTATGGGGAAAAATCAAGAGAGCAGCCTAATAACATCAAATGAGGATATATGTAACCAATCAAAATTAAGAGGTTTGTATACCAATGCCAGAAGCCTGGCCAACAAGATGGGAGAGCTGGAGCTGCTAATGTTTGAGGAGGACTCAGATTTTGTGGGGATAACTGAGACTTGGTTTGACAGCTCCCATGACTGTATGGCGTCCATTCAGGGGTATTCTCTTTATCGCAGAGATAGAGAAGGTAAAAAAGGGGGAGGGGTATGTCTGTATATTAAGAACAGTGTACAGGTAATTATGAGGGATGATATTAATAATGGAGATAAGGACGAGGCAGAATCCCTATGGGTAGAGCTTCAAAGGGAAGGCACGGTGGGGAAGGTAATATTGGGCGTATGCTATAGGCCCCCCAACCAGAGGGAGGAGGGGGAGGCGGACCTCCTTTTACAGATAGGATTGGCAGCAAGGAGGGCAAATGTCATTATAATGCGGGACTTTAATTATCCTGATATAGACTGGGCAGAAGGAACCGCACACTCAGCCAAGGCTCGGCAGTTCCTAAATGTTTTGCAGGATAATTTCATGGGTCAGATGGTGAATGCACCGACAAGAAACAATGCGGTACTTGACCTACTGATTACCAACAATACAGACCTGCTCACGGATATAGAAATACGGGACAACTTAGGAAACAGTGACCATAGGTCAATTAGTTTCAGTATTAATTACAGTTATAGGAAGCAGAGGGGTAATATAAGGACGCTGAATTTCAAAAGAGCCAATTTCCCAAAACTGCGCTCACTGCTAGAAAATATCAATTGGGATAGAACCCTGCGAACAAAGTACACGGAGGAAAAATGGGAGTGCTTCAAGAGCATACTTAACAAGGGGATTGACCAGTGCATTCCAAAGGGAAACAAATTTAAAAGAGCAAAACTAAACCCTGGGTGGCTAAACTCCAACATAAAAATGCATATTAGTGCTAAAGAAAAGGCCTTCAAAAAATACAAGACTGAGGGGGTCATTGGCAGCATTTAAGCATTGCAAAGAGTGTAATAAGAAATGTAAAAACAAAATCAGGGCGGCTAAAATAGAACACGAGAAACATATAGCGGAGGAGAGTAAAAAGAACCCCAAGAAGTTCTTTAAGTATATAAACAGTAAGAAAGCGAGGCCAGAACACATTGGCCCCATAAAAGACGACAAAGGAAATATGGCCACTGAGGACAGAGAAAAGGCGGAAGTGTTAAATAATTTCTTCTCTTCAGTCTTCACAAAAGAATCGGGGGGCTACACTAACCCAGCTTGTAAGGCCGAACTAAACAACACACCTCAGGAAGTGCCGCCATGGCTAACAGAAGATAGACTTAAAGCTAAACTAGAGAAACTTAACATAAATAAATCACCGGGACCGGATGGCTTGCACCCGAGGGTTCTTAAAGAGCTCAGCCAGGTGATTGCCAGACCATTATTCTTGATCTTTAAGGATAGTCTACAGATAGGTATGGTGCCAGCTGATTGGAAAAAAGCTAACGTGGTACCAATATTTAAAAAGGGGCCGAGGTGTATCCCGGGTAACTATAGGCCGGTCAGCCTAACATCTGTAGTCTGCAAGATTTTGGAGGGGATGTTAAGGGACCACATACAAGACTTTAGTAATGAAAATGGTATTATTAGTAGTAATCAGCATGGATTCATGAAAAATCGTTCTTGCCAAACCAATCTATTAACCTTCTATGATGAAGTGAGCTGCCATCTAGATAAAGGTAAGCCTGTGGATGTGGTGTATCTGGACTTTGCAAAGGCTTTTGACACCGTTCCCCACAAACGCTTACTGTTCAAACTAAGGAAGGTCGGTATGGACCATAAGGTGAGTACCTGGATAGAGAACTGGCTCCAGGGGAGAGTCCAGAGGGTGATGATTAATGGGGAGTACTCAGATTGGGCGGGTGTGGAAAGTGGGGTCCCCCAGGGTTCGGTCCTGGGACCAATCCTGTTTAATTTATTCATAAATGATCTAGAGGAGGGGATATCTAGTACAAGCTCAGTATTCGCGGATGATACTAAAGTAAGCATGCCAATATCTTCTGGGCAGGATGTGGAAACCTTACAAGCGGACCTGAACAAAATAACGGGGTGGGCAACTACATGGCAGATGAGGTTTAATGTTGAAAAATGTAAAGTAATGCACTTGGGGGCCAGAAACCAGAAAGGAAGCTACTCACTAGGGGGGAACCTCTGGGTGAGTCTAGGATGGAAAAAGACTTGGGGGTACTGGTAGACAACAGGCTTGGCAGTGGCATGCAATGCCAAGCCGCTGCAAGCAAAGCCAACAGAATACTGGGATGTATAAAAAAGGGGATTCACTCCAGAAATAAAGAGATTATTCTTCCACTCTACAAGACTCTGGTCCGGCCACATCTGGAGTATGCTGTCCAGTTCTGGGCACCGGTCCTCAGGAAGGATGTGCTGGAATTGGAAAGAGTCCAGAGAAGGGCAACAAAAATAATTAGGGGAATGGAGGACATCAGCTATGAGGAAAGACTACAAGCACTGAACCTATTCTCTCTGGAGAAGAGACGATTGAGGGGGGATATGATATCAATGTACAAATACTGTACTGGCGACCCTAGCATAAGGAACAAACTATTCAGAGTAAGGGAATACAATAAGACACGTGGCCACTCACTAAAACTAGAGGAAAGGCGGTTTAACCTTAAAATGCGTAAGGGGTTCTTCACTGTAAGAGCTGTAAGGATGTGGAATTCTCTTCCACAAGCAGTCGTATCAGCAGGAAGCATTGATAGTTTCAAAAAACTGTTAGATGGGTGTCACGCCGAGCGCTCCGGGTCCTGCAGCTTCCCCGGAGCACTCGAGGCGTGCTGCGGGTAGCTGCGCTCCGGTCATCATCCCCGACCGTGTGCACCGCTCCCCCGCATCTGACAGAGACACGGTCCGCGGGGCGGGGCATTCCCGCCCGCGGACTCTACTCACTCACCGGCCAACTCCCGTCCTGTCTTCCTCCCGGCGCGTGCGGCGCCGCTCCCTAGGGCGCGCGCGCGCCACTGCTCTGAAATTTAAAGGGCCAGTGCACCACTAATTGGTGCCTGGTCCAATCAACACTAAATGTATAAAAACCCACTTCCCCTTCCTGTCCTTGCCGGATCTTGTTGCCTTTGTGCCCTGAGAAAGCGTTTGGTGTATTTTCCCTGCCTGTGTATCAGACCTTCTGCCGTTGCCCCTGACTACGAACCGTTGCCGCCTGCCTTGACCTTCTGCTTCGTCTGACCCTGCCTTTGCCTTGTCCTTCTGTACCACGCCTGAATCAGCTGTCCATGAGGTTGAGCCATTACCGGAGGATACGACCTGGTTGCTACCGCCGCAGCAAGTCCATCCCGCCTTGCGGCGGGCTCTGGTGAAAACCAGTAGCAACTTAGAACCGGTCCCCTGGTACGGTCCACGCCATTCCCTCACTGACACAGAGGATCCACCCCTAGAGTCTTCTTTGGCCGCCAGTCCGGACCCTGACAGTAGATCCGGCCATGGATCCCGCTGATGTGCCCCTGCCTAGTCTCGCTGACATCACTACCGTGGTTGCCCAGCAGTCCCAGCGGATTGCTCAGCAAGGTCAACAGTTGGCACAGTTGACCGCCATGCTGCAGCAGCTTCTTCCAGCATGGCAGCAGCCGCCTCCACCGCCTGCTTCTGCTTCTGCTCCACCTCCGCAGCCAGTGGCCGCCGCCACCGCTAGAGTCCGTTTGTCTCTCCTGGACAAGTTTGATGGGGATTCTAAGATGTGCCGGGGATTCTTGTCCCAATGTTCCCTGCACCTGGAGATGTTGGCCGACCAGTTTCCTACGGAACGGTCTAAGGTGGCCTTCATGGTCAGTTTACTGTCTGGGAAGGCCTTGGCCTGGGCCATGCCGCTCTGGGACCGCAACGATCCTGCCACTGCCTCTGTCCAGTCCTTCGTTTCTGAAGTCCGCAGTGTCTTCGAGGAACCTGCCCGTGCCTCGTCAGCGGAAACAGCCTTGCTAAACCTCGTCCAAGGAGACGCTACAGTAGGCGAATATGCTATACAGTTTCGCACTCTGGCCTCCGAACTGACCTGGAACAATGACGCCCTCTGCGCGACCTTTAAAAAAGGTTTATCCAGCCATATCAAGGATTCTCTGGCCGCACGAGAGATACCTGCCTCCCTGACTGAACTCATCCAGTTGGCTACTCGCATAGATATGCGCTACATTGAAAGACGTCAGGAACTTCACCAGGAAAAAAATCTTGTTCGCAACAGGCGATATCCACGCCTGGCACCTCTCTTCCAGCAACCTTTGCAGCCGGTTACGATGCCTTCCGCCGAGGAGGCCATGCAAGTGGATCGGGCTCGCCTGACCCAGCAAGAAAGGTCTCGCCGGAGGAACGAGAATTTATGCTTATACTGTGCGAGCTCCGAACACTTCTTAAAGGACTGTCCTGTTCGTCCTCAGCGTCAGGGAAACGCTCGTACCTAGTGAACGTGGGAGAGGCGTCACTGGGTGTAAATTCTTCCTCTCCACGCCTGATTGTTCCAGTACGGATTTCTTCAGCCGCTAAAGTCTCCTTCCCTGCGGAGGCCTTCTTGGACTCTGGTTCTGCAGGAAACTTCATTAAAGCCTCCTTCATCAACCATTTTAGCATTTCTGTGATCCGTCTCGTCAAGCCCTTCTTTATTACTACAGTTAACGGAGAGAATCTGAACTGTACCATGCGTTATCGCACAGAACCCATGCTCATGACCATAGGGGTACTCCACCAAGAGACGATTGAATTTTTTGTTCTACCGAACTGCACATCTGACGTCCTTCTTGGCTTGCCCTGGCTCCAGCGCCACTCTCCTACCCTCGACTGGACCTCTGGGGATATTAAATCATGGGGGCCTACCTGCCACACTCGTTGCCTCAAGTCGGTACCTACTAGACAAGTCTCCGTCTCCTCTCCATTGCTCGGCCTTCCTAAGGCCTATCAAGACTTTACTGACGTCTTTTGCAAAAAACAGGCAGAGGTCTTACCACCACATAGACCCTACGACTGCCCCATTGACTTGCTTCCCGGTACCACACCACCCCGTGGCAGGATTTACCCTCTCTCCACTCCTGAAACCAAGGCTATGAGTACGTTCAGGAGAACCTCAAGAAAGGTTTCATCAGGAAGTCTTCTTCTCCTGCCGAAGCAGGATTCTTCTTTGTTGCCAAGAAGGATGGGTCGCTACGCCCATGTATTGACTACCTCGGTCTTAACAAAATCACGGTAAAGAATCGCTACCCTTTGCCTCTCATCTCGGAGCTCTCTGACCGTCTGCGCGGAGCAAAGGTCTTCACTAAGCTTGACCTCAGGGGCGCTTATAATCTCATCAGAATCCGTGAAGGAGATGAGTGGAAAACCGCTTTTAATACCAGAGATGGCCACTTTGAATATCTCGTCATGCCTTTTGGGCTGTGCAACGCTCCTGCAGTCTTTCAAGACTTTGTCAACGAGATCTTCTGGGACATGTTGTATACCTGCGTAGTGGTCTATCTTGACGACATTCTAATCTTCTCCTCCACTCTGGAGGAACACCGTCGCCATGTTCGTCAAGTGCTCCAGCGTCTCCGTGTTAACCATCTTTACGCCAAAATGGAAAAGTGTCTTTTTGAACGTAGCTGTCTTCCGTTTCTGGGATACCTAGTTTCTGGACAAGGTCTTCAAATGGACCCCGACAAGCTCTCTGCAGTCTTGGATTGGCCACGCCACTCGGGACTAACCAAGAAAGAAGCGAATCCGAAATCCTGGCCTCCCCAAGCTGAAGAAGCCTTTACTCGCCTTAAGGCCGCCTTCGCCTCCGCTCCAGTCTTGAATAGGCCCGATCCTCTGAAACCATTCTTCCTGGAGGTGGATGCCTCCTCTGTTGGAGCCGGAGCGGTCCTTCTTCAAAAGTCTGCTAAAGGAAAAAACGTCACCTGCGGCTTCTTCTCTAAAACTTTTTCTCCTCCAGAAAGGAACTATGCTATTGTAGACCGGGAACTACTAGCCATTAAGTTGGCACTAGAAGAATGGAGACATCTTCTGGAAGGATCCCTGCATCCTATCACCATCTACACTGACCACAAAAATCTGTCATACCTTCAGTCTGCCCAGCGTCTTAATCCTCGCCAGGCCAGGTGGTCATTGTTCTTTGCCCGATTTAATTTCCAGATCCATTTTCGTCCTGCTGACAAGAACATTAGGGCGGATGCCCTATCACGCTCCACTGATGCCTCCGAAGCTGAAACCATTCCTCAACACATCATACCCCCTGAGTGTCTGAATTCAGCTGCCCCCGCTTCACTGGCACCAGTTCCTCCAGGAAGAACATATGTTCCTCCACGTCTTCGCCTTCGGACTCTCAAATGGGGCCACTCCTCCCACCTGGCGGGTCACGCTGGAATTAAAAAGACTATTCAGTTAATTGCCAGACACTATTGGTGGCCTACCTTTGAGAAAGATGCGATTGACTTCGTTCAGGCCTGTATTGTCTGTGCACGTGACAAGACTCCTCGCCAGAGGCCAGCAGGTCTTCTTTTTCCTCTGCCAGTGCCCGAACAGCCTTGGTCCCACATAGCGATGGACTTCATCACTGACCTTCCCGTATCCCATGGCAACACAGTCATATGGGTGGTCGTTGACAGATTTTCCAAGATGGCACATTTTGTCCCGCTTCCTGGTCTCCCCTCTGCGCCACAGTTGGCTAAGCAATTCTTTTTGCACATATTCCGCCTCCATGGTCTTCCAACACATATCGTCTCTGATAGAGGCACTCAGTTCATCTCGAAATTTTGGAGAGCACTCTGCACCCAATTAAAGATCAAATTGAACTTTTCTTCCGCCTACCACCCTCAGTCCAATGGACAAGTGGAGAGGGTTAACCAGATCCTTGGTGATTATCTGCGACACTTCGTCTCCTCCCGTCAGGACGATTGGGTCGACCTGTTGCCCTGGGTCGAATTCTCATACAACTTCAGAGATTCTGAGTCATCCACCAAATATCCATTTTTTGTGGTGTACGGCCGTCACCCGCTGCCCCCCCCTCCCCATTCCCACTTCTTCTGGACTTCCTGCCGTTGATAAGTTGACCCTGGACTTCTCCTCCATCTGGAAAGAAACTCAAAAGTCGCTCATCCTGGCCTCTTCTCGCATGAAGAGACATGCAGATAAAAAAAGAAGAACTCCTCCTGTCTTGGTCCCAGGTGACAGAGTGTGGCTCTCTGCCAAATACATCCGGTTTCGGGTCCCTAGCTACAAACTGGGCCCGCGTTACCTCGGGCCTTTTAGAATCAAAAGCCAAATTAACGCTGTTTCTTACAAACTCCATCTTCCTCCCTCTCTCCATATTCCTAACTCCTTTCATGTATCCCTTCTCAAACCCCTCATTCTTAACCGATTTTCCTCCAAGGTCATCATTCCTGCTTCTGTCTCTGGGTCCTCTGACGTCTTCTCGGTGAAAGACATCCTCGCCTCCAAGGTCGTCAGAGGTAAAAAAAAATTCTTGTTGACTGGGAGAATTGTGGTCCTGAAGAGAGCCCGAGTCCAATATCCTCGACAAGGAGCTCATCCACAGATTTCTGGGCTCCAAAAAGAGGGGGAGACCAAAGGGGGGGTACTGTCACGCCGAGCGCTCCGGGTCCTGCAGCTTCCCCGGAGCACTCGAGGCGTGCTGCGGGTAGCGGCGCTCCGGTCATCATCCCCGACCATGAGCACCGCTCCCCCGCATCTGACAGAGACAAGGTCCGCGCGGCGGGGCGTTCCCGCCCGCAGACTCTACTCACCCACCGGCCGACTTCCGTCCTGTCTTCCTCCCGGCGCGTGCGGCGCCGCTCCCTAGGGCGCGCGCGCGCCACTGCTCTGAAATTTAAAGGGCCAGTGCACCACTAATTGGTGCCTGGTCCAATCAACACTAAATGTATAAAAACCCACTTCCCCTTCCTGTCCTTGCCGGATCTTGTTGCCTTTGTGCCCTGAGAAAGCGTTTGGTGTATTTTCCCTGCCTGTGTATCAGACCTTCTGCCGTTGCCCCTGACTACGAACCGTTGCCGCCTGCCTTGACCTTCTGCTTCATCTGACCCTGCCTTTGCCTTGTCCTTCTGTACCACGCCTGAATCAGCTGTCCGTGAGGTTCAGCCGTTACCGGAGGATACGACCTGGTTGCTACCGCCACAGCAAGTCCATCCCGCCTTGCGGCGGGCTCTGGTGAAAACCAGTAGCAACTTAGAACCGGTCCCCTGGTACGGTCCACGCCATTCCCTCACTGACACAGAGGATCCACCCCTAGAGTCTTCTTTGGCCGCCAGTCCGGACCCTGACAATGGGCACCTTAGAGACCACAACATACAGGCGTATACAATGTACGGTTAACAGCAAACACACGCGCACATCATAGGTTGAACTGGATGGACTGATGTCTTTTTTCAACCTCCCTAACTATGTAACTATGTAACATGAAAAAATCATAGATCCACATAAAAGTCTTTAGAAACTGTGCAACTGGTGCTCTTTACTGGTGCATTTAAACGTGTTATATCCTTGTAATGTGAAAGTGCTTCTACTCGTGCTCCCCTCCAGGACTGCATTCACCAGAATATATGACCCCTCAGAGGGTTAGAAGGCACTGTATGTATACACCTAGGGTCCTTAGTAATGGCATAGATTCCTCCTCCCTCCTTTCCTCGGTTGTCTACATATTCCTCAGTGGTAGGCTCTTGCAGAGTAAACGACCAGAGGCAATGCTCATAGTGTAAATCTGTATGATTTATTTATTAAAAAGTGTAAAATCACACTTACAATCATGCAGGAAGTTTGGAGCATGTAAAAAAACACTGCATTCAGATCCTTAAAGTGTACCACTTTTGTTGAGAAGAAAACATTCCCCTCTGGGTGATTTACACATTACAAGGATTGTAATAAACTTTGTTGCAATTTCCTACCTTTTGTTATTCTGAAGAAATTATGGTTTGTTCCTCTGTGCTGAGTGGGAGTGGTTTCATAATTATCTGTCAGCTGTGGCAGCTGCAGAGCACTAATGAGGAAAACTACTGGGCCTACATCCCTTTAGACGTGTTTCTATTGGGAGTATGTCACCAAAAATGACATTTTTGTTTCAGGGGATGCCAGAAATCTGACTTATATCTTAGGCAGACTTCTGGGAAATGTGGTGAGCCAATCACACAAGCAGGAAATTATGTTTCTGGGGGTGTGGTCAGTACACATTCTGTGTAGAGAACGCCTCCAGGTAGCCATATTGCATTGCATTTTCAGAAATTTACAACAGCTGCAGATTGAAAATGAAAGGTCATTTTTAATAACATTCAATACAATAGATTGTAAGCTCTAACAAGCAGGGCCGTCCATTTCCTCCTGTATTGAATTGTATTGTAACTGTATTGTCTTCCCTTATATTGTAAAGCGCTGCAAAAACTGTTGGCGCTATATAAATGCTGTATAATAATATATAAATCCTGTACAATATGATTTGTGTCGCAATTGTATACGCTATAATATTTTTTCTTTATTTGCTATTTTTTTTTTTCCCCAAGAAAGTGGAGTCACCCTTTAAATAAAAAACACTTATGTGAAAGTAATTGTTGCTGTGATTTACAAAATGTTACATTTGCTCTGCACTTTTGTGCATTTAGGGTTTCTGCATGCGGTACTGATGTATGAACATCAGAAACTCCTTGCAGAAAAAAATGTGAGGATGGGCTGCATAGTATTGTGTGTATTTGCGCGTACACACGTAAAAAGTCTTCTAGCCTTTTTTAAACAAGAGAGTGTGGCATTTGTGCATATACGTTCAAGGGCGCAAGAATTAGTGATTAGCAACACAAATTTTAGAATTTTTTTATTTACTGATTTATGTGCAGCGCAAGTTTACACACCTAGGTGCAGGCCCATCAGCCCAAAGGCTAGGTTCACACCTTTGCATGTCGGGAGCATGTGCAAAAACGCCCGCTTTCTCGACATGCACAGAATCGTGCTGCCCTTTAGCCGACGTGCTGCGGTGCCATTAATGCCTTATTCTTACCTGAGTGTTTCACACATACAAAAAAAAACCTACATAGATTCAAAATACGTTGTGGCATTGGCATGCTGCGTTATCAAAAATCGCGCCAATGCACTTTTTACATGCAGACCAAACAAATGTCAGGTAGACAGCACTCCAGGCCCTCGATACAACTAACTTTATTCCATTTGGAATAAAGTTTTTTCTCATTTTGGAAAGAGTGGGGATGGATTGGAATACCTGCCAGGTGTGCAGCACAGTTAAAATGTGTCTCAGTCCCGGTTCACACTGGGA
This sequence comes from Pelophylax lessonae, assembly GCF_965119305.1. Classification (NCBI taxonomy): domain Eukaryota; kingdom Metazoa; phylum Chordata; class Amphibia; order Anura; family Ranidae; genus Pelophylax; species Pelophylax lessonae. The sequence goes on along the minus strand of NC_138772.1, from coordinate 489,396,715 downwards.
CAACTTGTCAGACGACCTAGCCGCCTGACAAGTCACGCTCCATTCAGTGCAATGGAACCGTTCTAATTGGAGCAACTCAAGTCGCTCCGACTTAGAAAAAGGTTCCTGCACTACTTTGGTTAGCGACTTGCATTGACTTCTATTAGAGAAGTCGTATGCAAGCCCTGCTGAAGTCGTGCTGCACGGGGCGGCTTCAGAGTCGGGCGACTTTGAAGCCACCCTAGTGTGAACCCAGGCTCAGTGTCAATCGGAATGAACACATCCAAAACACCACAATGCATTTTCTTGTAATGTAACACAATGCATTTATACACACTCCTTGGGTCTGGAAACATTGCATGAACAATATCTGTCACCATCATATGTATAATTTGCAATGAGTATACTGCTGCGTAAGATTCAAATCAAAATTCGCATGCTGCCTTCCAATGTTTCACAAACCCATGTCAGAACAAAAACCCTTATATATGACCCCAATAAACTTACACCAGGGGACCATGAATTAAACATAGAACGGCATCCATGAAACAATGAATCCACTGCTGGTGTATTGTGATACAAACCTTTATTTTACAAGTTACTGCAATGTGATGATGTGCACAGGTCCTTAAAGGAAACCTTTAATAAAAGCAGTAGGGATCCAATAATGGAATATTTTCAAAGAATGTGGTATTTTTCTTTTATAACTGGAAAAAAAACAATTCCATTCCTTGTAGCAAATTTCTGACAGGTCTTCTTTAATATGTAAAACACCAGATCCTTCGTTTCACTTATACAGAGCTCCCTGCGGGTATTTGGTGTTGAAAACAAGCCATTGACACTGCAGTGGTCTGGAATGTTTAAAATTCATTGAAGCCTTCAGAATGTTTGCGGCTGTGATGGCGAATCTACAAAACAACTTCACATAAAAAATGTCTCCAGGCTTTTTAGCCTGTGCTATTTCCAAGCACTCCAACACACAAATGGCTTTGCAATAAAATTGTTTTTTTTTTTTAAATATTTTTATTCATTATTCAGGGAGATTTTCCAAATTATTGACTAACCTTTGCGGTAGCATGTAAAGATGGCTCTGTGTTCTAAAATAAAAAGAAAAAGGCATCCTCCTGTTTGTACTTATCAAATTAGAGATAAATCCCACCAGGGTTGTGACGTTAAAAAATTATTTATTGTCCATCATTGTTGATGACATATTTGCCCCAATGTACTGGCTACAACCAAACAATTAGCATTGTTCTCAGCTCTTCATCTGACAGTAAGTAATTTGATGTCAAAAGTCAAGTGTGAGCTCCATGACCCTGCACATCCCGATAAATGGACACTTTTCCAAGGCCAGAAAACATGTTATGGACATATAGTAAGTGGCAGAGATGTATAGTAACTAAGTAGAACTACTTCACTACTGTACTTAAGTACCGAAAGGCAGTATCTGTACTTTCCTGGAGTAGAATTTTTTTCTCCTACTTCCACTTTTACTTCACTACATTTTTTCGATGATTTCAATACTTCTACTCCAATTTTTTTTTTTTGTGCTGCATAGTTACTCGTTACAATTCTTAATTAATTAAAAATTACCACTGCCAGAACAGTAGATGGCAGGTTTCATGAAGTTCAAAAAAATGTGTATAATGTCATGTGTAAATCAGCGCATACGAAAATAAATGCTACTGTATGTATAAATAAAATGGCCTACATATCTGCTGTTAAGGGGAAAGAGAACCTCCCCCAACCAAGGAGAGTCACAAGCATACATAGACCTTTTTTTCTGGTAAGAGGCTGATTTTGCTTTTTTCACTGGAAGTTGAGAGCACAGGTTTTGCAGTTTTGTTTCACTGGAAGAGTCTATTTGGATATTATTTTGCACCTATCTTCATCCGCCGGGTAAGGGGGAAATCCACAAGGTGGTGGGAGTCTGCACCTATTATTTGGAATAGCACCTGTTTGATTCCTGCACCTTTGAAAATATATCCATCTTTTTTTTTGTCACATATATATGGTATTATGGCATTATATATATGGACTTTTTATTGACTTTGATTTCATACACTCTTCCTTTATTTCATTATTGGAATATATTGTTGTATATCACATTGGTTTTTATATGATTTTGCGCACCAATAAGCTGTGGAGACAAAAAAACATGCAGGGAAGAGAAGGAGGGATGCCTTTAAAGGGGGAAGGGAGGGACATACTATATCTGTTTTTGTTTACAAAAAGTTACAGCCAAAGGAATTGTGATTGTCCTTTAGGTTAATCATTTGAAATAATAAAAAACAATATGATGTTCAAACTTTTGACTTCTTTCTTTAATAACTACATAACACAGTACTTGTACTTTTACTTTCAGTACTTGAGTAGCAAATTTTTTTAAAAAACTACTGGTACTTTTACTTTCAGTACTTGAGTAGCAAAATTAAAAAAAAAAAAAAAACTACTTGCAATACTTAAGTACAAAAAATGTTGAATACTTTATTACTACTACTCAAGTCACTTTTTGATCGAGCACTTCCACTTCTACTCAAGTCACTTTTTGATCGAGCACTTGTACTTTTACTCAAGTATGGGTTTCAAATACTTTATACAAGTGGGAAAATGTATTATTAATATATTATAATTTATGATTTAGTGTTTCAAATTTTATCATACCCGGGATGTCTACTAGACTCTTGTTTGGACAGCTTTAAGTGGGTTTTCCTTAAGAATTACAGGTCTAAAATATAAAACAACATATTTCCATGCAAAACAATGTACCGCTTTTAGCACAGAAATTCTGACATAATCAGACCGCCAGGGAGGTTTATAAAGCATTTGTAATTTTTTAAACAATCAACTGTTTTTTTTCTGGTGCCCAAAAAAAATCCCAACCCAGATTTTGTCCTTACTATAAGGCAGTCCAGGATGTGGGACTCGGTCAGATTTGCTATCACATGTTAAAGACCTACACGTCATAGCAATTCTCACAGGTGTATTGCATGCTCTGTTGAGACAATAGGGATACATTTATCAAGCAAATTAGCCAATTAGATTTAAATCAGGCTGCTTGTCATGCAGCAAAGTTTATAAGACCATAATTTATTGCTTATCTGCAACCACTATACCTAGCATCCTGAGCGGCAGACTGAGTCAGATTTGCAAAGGTCAAAAGATTTAGCACTGAAGATGAGACCACATTTCACTCTAAACAGATGCACAATTAACCACTTAAGGACCGCCCTACGCAGATAAACTGCAGCAGGTCGGCTCTCCTGCACAAACCTACGTACCTGTGTGTCGGCTCATGCTCTGGGTCTATCACTGCGGGAGCCAATCATTGCGTCCGCCAGGACCTGCCGATCATTCACAGGAGAGGCAGAACGGCGGTCTGCCTATGTAAACAAAGCAGACCGCTGTTCTGTCAGAGAGGAAGGTGGAGATCTTGTGCTAAGCAGAAACATGGATCTCTATCTTCCCCCAGTCACATCCCCCACACAGTTAGAAAGCACTTCCTAGGAGCACACTTAACCCTTTGATCGCCCCTGATGTTAACACCTTCCCTGCCAGTGTTATTAGTACAGTAACAGTGCATTTTTTTAGCACTGATCACTGAATTGGTGTCGCTGATCACCAAAAAGTGTCATTCAGTGTCAGATTTGTCCGCCGCAATGTCTAGTAAAAAAAAAAAAAAAATTCCATAAATCTATCCTATAGTTTGCAGATGCTATAAATTTTGCACAAACCAATCAATATACGCCGGATTTGTTTTTTTTACCAAAAATATATAGCAGAAAACATATTGGCCTAAACTGATGAATTGAGCATGAAAAATTGATAAATTCGATTTTTTACATTTTTTTTATTGGATATGTTTTAAAGCAGAAAGTAAAAAATATATATATTGTTTTTCCAAAACTGTCAGTCTTTTTTGTATATAACGCAAAAAAAAAAAAAAAAAACGCTGAGGTGATCAAATACCACCAAAAGAAAGATAAATATGTGTGAAAAAAGGACATACATGTTATTTGGGTACAGCGCCACCCATCCGAGCAATTGCCAGTTAAACTAACCTATTGTTGTATCCAGTGGCGGCCCGTCCATTGGGGGCGCATGGGTGCCGCCCCCCCCATCTATGCATCCGGCACCCTAATCTACATGCAGGGCACCGGACGCATGGATTCCAATTGGGTTTTATTTTCTTTTGAAGCACGTGATTAGAGGCTCTAATAGGCTTCAAAAAAGGGTGGGCTCGGAGCACAGAGCACTGCACCCTGAGCCCACCCAGTTGTGTGACAATAGGAATGAATATTCGCTATTGCCACACTGATTCTCCTCCTGGCCAATCAGGAAGTGGGTCCTGAGACCTGTTTCCGATTGGCCGAAAGGAGAAGCCATGCTATTGGCCAAGGAAGAGGAGGAGGGAGGAACGCAGGGGAAGCCCACGGAGGAGACTGAGGGGGAAGCCGCCGCCGCTGCCTGCCCAGGGGGAGTGAGCCGGTGACCGGGGGGGTTAGGTTTGCGGGCTGGAGCTAGTGTGGTCCCGGGGGGGTATGGTGTGGTCCGTCTGCCGCCCAGGGCCCATGGAGCACCAGCCGCCACTGGCCGTATCGCAAAAAATGGCCTGGTCATTAAGGGGGTAAAACCTTCTGAGGCTTAAGTGGTTAAAGTAGAACTTTAGTCAGAAAATTAAAGCAGAACTCTAGGCAAAACTTTTTTTTTCATTTTAGATAGAACAAAGGAGGATTATAACTATATGACCCCTGTCAGGCTTTTTTTTTCGCCATCTGTGTCATGTTGCAGAGATTGCACATCACTTCCTGTCCCATAGCCAAACAGGAAGTGAGAGGAAATCCTTGCAAAGTAAGAGAATTCCTTGGGGACCCCCAGGTCACCAGAACTAGTGTCCCAATTGGAAGATTTTCTTTCTATTACTTTTCTGGCAAGCATTCTAATCACTCTCCACTCTATCCAAAACTAAAAAAAAAAACCTTTTGCCTTTAGTTATGTTTTAAGTCCTGCTAAATCACATCAGGCTGGCCCCTTTTTCAGGTATATCTATTTAAAACATTCAAAATAAGTGCCTATACTGTGTAAAATCCAGTAAGGCACTGTCTCATCCTGCTTTGCACATGCTCAGATTCTCTCTATTTTCGGCACTGTGCCTAAAATCAAAATCACTAGAGGTCAATCAGCTGACAGCTTCACGACTGAGGGACCTGCAGAATGCAGAGGCTCCAGTTATCTCATAGTTGCCAACATTTGAAAAAAATTTCCAGGGACACTTTGCAGCACAGCTATCAATTACTTACCACACCCATTTCACTGAAGCTCTGCCCACTCTGCATAATTAATCTCCGCCTACTTATCAGATTATAGGGTCTACTTCATAAAGAGAGAATTACAGGAAATTGAAAAGGGAATTGAAAACTTGAGGCCAAAGTAGCAGAGTTGGAATAATTCTCCCATCCAGCTGCACTACTTCTGCCTAAAGTTTAAAATTCTCATCACAATTCCCTGCAATTCTAAAGTGTCAGCTTGTCGGAAGGTACTCTGCCTCCCCCTGCTGGCGGATTTCGGAAAGTGCACCATGCTGACACCCTGGCTCCGGGGACACTTTAAATTTGCGACAGACGGGAAGAGTGAGTGGGCACCGAGAGAGAGAGAGAGACAACCTGCTGCCAGAACAACAACACATAGCTGGGGTGAGAGCGACACTGTGTGGAACAAAATTAAAAAAAAAAATACTTTGCCTCTTCTGAAGGCCCCAGTCATGCTGGCCCTCCTCCTAGCTTCACTCAGCTTCAGGCCATATACTAGATTTACTGTTGGTGAAGGGGGAAAAAAGCAACAGGAATGACACAGAGTATGAGGAGGGAACACAGATTAGGGAGGGGGAAAAGAAAAACAGAAGAGGTGACAGGACAAACTTTGCTGCCAGGGAGACAAAAAAGAGTTAAGCCTGGTACACATTAGTATTTTTTCTTTGTTTAACCCAGCGGGTTGAACGAAAAAAAAGAATTAACAAGCTCAGGAGGAGTCGCCGTACTAACAATCCGATATTAGTAAAGCGATCTCTCCCACTGAGCTATTGTATTCTGACAGGGGAGTGCCCCTCCTCTGCCAAAACTCAGCCATTGGCATCCAGAGCCTTTTGGCACTTTCACACACTTTCACACCTCTTTACAGTATGCATGTAAATATGTGTTATGGAAGCCAACTTAGTGGGCTGACCGCGCACCACAGCATTCCTTTTTTTAAATACATTGCACCAAATGGGAAATATCTGTGTACTGTAACATGCTGCATCGTACATGTATTAGCGTGCTATTCAAAATTAATGGTACCATAACACAGTGCAGATCGAGTGTCACCATGCGCTGATCAAGTGCCAATTGGCAGACCTTTTTCAGTCATGCCCATTCAGCCAGTTTCTGTCGGACCAGCTGCCTTACACACAGACTGAATGTTGGCTAGTTTCTATTGAACTGGCGATGCCATCCGATATTTGGCTCGTGTGTATGGCCCTTCAAATTTACAAGGATAGCATCTTATCATATCTCCCTGATTTTCTCTCTTTTCTCCTGCATTGGCAGATCTGTGAACTTCAGCACTGTGTATAGCTTCTGTCAGTCTTCCTCTATAGCTGAGCCAAGACATATAATCAAGGCTGCACATGTATATAGTTTAATTACAGAAAGTGACATGTAGTTTTTGAGACAAAAGAGGTGGGGGAGAGATTCCAGTAAGGAAGTGACTTTTCTGGGCTTCAACAAAATGGCGGCCTCCAGCAAGAAGAAACAGGACAATGCTGGAGGCCATTTATGGCACACATTCATTTTGGTAGCATAATTATTAATGTGGAATGTATGTTCTTTTCTTAAAAAACAATAATTGTTATCAAACTGTTATGGGTAAAGTTCCGCTTTAAGAGGTGGTTTTGAACAGGTTGCATTCGGTTGCAGTGCTTTCATTTTTTAGTCCTTGCCTATGCTCCTGTTTAAACTGGTGCAATGACTGCTGCCCTAAGTTTCCGGCTTCAGGGCAACTCTTTTCTCTTGCAGCATTCTATGGAGCCACCCTTGTATGAAGGGACTAGAATTGTGTCTCCCTACGCTGTGTGCATCAATAGAAACACACAGCCCCATAGCCTCCCTCTTCTGCCCTCTACTTTCTCCAAGCTAACAGACTGGCTGCAGATTGCACTGTCCACTGGTAAAGCAGTTTTTTTTAAAAATTAAAACATGTCATACCTACCTGTTCTCTGCAAAGGTATTGCGCAGAGTGGCCCCAAACCTCTTCTTCTGGGGTCCTCCCCCCAGCGTTTTCCACTCCTCCTCTGTCTGCTATGGGGGCCGACATACAGGCGCCCTCCTCAGCTGGACTGTATGGGTCCATAGAAACACACAGCATGGCTTGGCCCTGCCTCACAGGATTCGATTCATAGCTGTAGGAGCCAATGGCTCCCACCACTGCCTCTGTGTCCATTGAGGAGAGGAACAGAGACCAGCGCCTCTGCAGAAGGGCACAGCACTGGGTCAAGATAGGACAGGAGGTGAGGGAGCGATACAAGTAGTGGGACATTTTTTACCTTAATGGAGGCAATGCATTAGGGTAAAACATTTATTCACTTTATAACCACTTTAACTCTTTCCTGTGAAGCAGCACTCAGAAAGCAGGAGCTAGTAGCATAAGGGCCCTTTCACAAAAATAACTTACCAGGGATCGATTATTTTTTATAGTACTTAATGTCAAAGATGTATTACTAGTTTTAAAGGAAGGTACCTCCAATGCACCTGCATTGCAGTGAAATTCGAAAAACAGTAACACACTACCGTGCATTGTGTTGCACTGAGATGGAAAACAATAGCGCAGGTCTGATTTTAGGTACGTTGTGGTGCATTGGATGCCATTCAAATACTGTAAATGGGCTGGCTTAACCTAACATGCATTAACATGCAACATAATGTGAATTACAGGTATTTTAGCAGCTATTTTAAAATCACTGATCACTCACTCTTATGGCTTATAAATATTGGCTGACCAGCAAGTCCAAGCAATGTCTTTGTGTCACATGTGAGGTTTTCACTGCAATTATACTGTTTTATCTATTATCAAGGTGTAAAAAAATAGCAGCTATTGTTTACTACAATGTTTGCCTAATACTATAGCCCTAATGTTCATGAGTCTAGGCTTGGGCTCTTAGTAGAAGTGAGTAGGAACACTTGGTAAATGTATGTAGAGCATCTGTGCAGCATTTGGGAAGCCTTGGGCAAACATGTTCAGATTAAATTCAAAGTGACTTCACAACAATGATTTGTATACAACCTATCATATATCTCTTGGAGAATCAGCATCTACCTTGACACATTGGTTGGTGATTGGATTAAGATGACTGAGTTATCTGTATGGCTGTAAATGCTGGGGTATGGTATTGGCACTCATTAGAATGAAGAACATCTTCAAAATTACAAAACAAGTCAAGTTCAATGTGATGTACTACTACTGTACCAGGAAATGGCAACTTTTAGCAGCAGTGGCATGGCAAAAATTAGGGTTTTTATTTTTTCCGTGTCGAATGGCACGAGACAGGGCTGCCCCCTATCCCCCCTAATTTACATTCTCACACTGGAACCTTTGTTGCGCCAAATCCAAGACGATCCGAACATCAAGGGATTTTCCCTGAAGGGCAAAACCTACAAACTGGCAGCTTATGCCGATGACATCCTACTTTTCCTTACCGACCCCCTGCTAACAGTCCCCAACCTTCTTTCGGTTCTTAAAACGTTCCAAGACCTTTCCAACCTAAAAATTAATTATTCCAAATCCCGAGCTCTCAACATCTCTCTACCCTCTTCGCTCTTGCAACTCTGCCATACCAACTTCCCCTTTCAATGGGATCCTCAAGCTATTACTTACTTAGGAGTTCAACTGCCAAGCAACCTCTCGAATCTGTATTCTAAGAATCACCTGGCGATCCTGCACACAGTCAAAACGGACCTACAATCCTGGTCCCAAGGGCCCTTCTCCTGGTTTGGCAGAGTTGCAATTGTGAATATGAACATCCTTCCCTGGTTGCTCTATATCCTGCAGGCCCTTCCGATCCATGTCCCCCCCAGCGTTCTTCAAAACTTACCAACACATATGTTGAGAGTTCATTTGACAGTTCAAGAAACCTAGACTCAGGTGGGACACACTCACCCGTCCCAAGCCGGAGGGTGGTGTGGGTTTGCCACATCTATTGAAATACCATTGGGCATGCCATCTCTCCAGGTTAGTAGATTGGCACACCCACGTGGGCTCCAAAGACTGGATGAATCTGGAGAGCGCCACTTCCACATTCCCTGCACACCGCCTTCCCTGGATTGCACCGTCCGCGACACCGTGACCTGTACTTACTCACCCCATAACGGGAGCCACGCTGCGCATTTTTCATGCGGTCCATAAGAAACTGGATCTTTCCCCCAAAACGCAGCCCACTCTTACCCCTATTCTCTTCCCCTGACTTCCCTCCAGGTCTTCCATTTGTGCCCCCAGAAGGTCTGTCTCCCGAAGTGCCTTTTAAAGCCCACCAATTTTTCGCCGGTTCCCGTCTCCTTTCCTACCAAGACCTCTGTCTCAGGTACCTGTCGGCCAACATACCCTTTTATAGCTTCCTACAAATACGACATTTCCTAAACCGTACTCAGCCGTCAGAAGACTGGACCCGATCCCTTACTGCCTTTGAAAGGCTCTGTGATGCCCCTGGTCCACATCGCCACCTAATATCGATTTTGTACACTATGCTATTCCCAACCACCCACGCACATACGGAGGCACTCAGGACGCGTTGGGAAGGGGAGCTGTGCCTGAGCTTCTCCGAAGATGACTGGACTAACATTTATTACCATATTCATAAGGGATCCCTGAATGTGCTTGCCCAGGAAACTGGTTTTAAACTCTATACTAAATGGTACAGAACTCCTGAACTACTGCACAAATTCTCAGCGACGAACTCTCCCATCTGTTGGAGATGTGGCCAGCACAGGGGATCCCTGCTGCATATTTGGTGGGAATGCCCCATCATCCAGCCAGTCTGGAGAGAGGTCCATTCCCTAATTCCCCATATCACCACCTACACGCCTGACTTCACCCCGGCACAATACCTCCTTCATCACACAGCATTGTCTTTTACTAGTTACAAAAAATCCCTCACCTTACACCTCATTAACGCGGCCAAAATGTGTGTACCGTGCCATTGGCTGCCTTCATCCCCTCCCACGGTCGCTAAGTGGTTGCGGAGGATACAACAGGTGGCGGAGATGGAGGACATTGTCACTCAAGCCAGGGACTCCAACCGCAAATACTATACGACTTGGGCACCCTGGATACACTTCATGTCTCTACCCGATTTTCAGAGATTGAGCACTTAACCCTTGATCTCCTTTCCGGCCTCTCATACCTCACATTTGGTTTCCCTCATCCCTCTCAAGTATTCTTGAGAAAGCTTTTTTGACTCCCCTACTTCTCCCCGTCTTGCTTATACCCCCCTCTCGTCTTCTGTGCCCCCTCCTCCCCTCTCCTCCTCTTTCCTCTTGTCCTTCCCTCCCCCCGCCCCCCCCTCTCCCTCATCCCCTTCTAAGCAGACCCCCGACAACCGATGGGTAGTCACTACCCTTCCATTGACAATCCACTCAGGTATCCCCAACGTTAACTGCTCCTGACTGGGTCTCACACATATTTGGTGTTTGCCCCCTGTTCTCTGATACAGCAAGTTCCCCGCCGGGGGTATCGGGCTACAGGGAGCACCGCCGACGCATGCATTTAGCTTTCGTCCCCAGGTTCCCCATAATCACGTGGATGCCTTCAAAGTTCTTGACTCTATGGTATTACATTCCTCCCTAAAATCCTTGTACAGACATTCGTGCTTCCTCATGTCTGATTATGGGTATAGTTAGACACGCAGATATGTATGTTACAATGATTCTAACTGTACGATATTGTTCTTGTCTGTACATCCCCCAGTTCTTCTTGTTTGCTTTTTTTAATGCCTGTTGTGTTTTCTATGTACTCTGTTTTATTTCAATAAAATGTTTTGGAAAAAAAAAAAAGGGGTTTTTGTTCATCACCCTTTCTTGGCCCCTCTATTCCTCCCACTGAAACTTTGAACCAGACGGTTGAGCCAAAAAGAAAACGTACAGATCCTTGGATCAACTCAAGCGATGCGGGTGTAGGGATCTCTCCCACTGTGTCTTTGCATTCTGACATCTAGGACTTCTCCAACCCCTTCCCCATCAGAAATCACTAATCAGCAATGCAGCCATTGGCTGCTGCAATGCTGGTTTTCTAGCATGACCGTTCGACAATAGCTGGTCGTTAGATCTCTAAGCTGCGGCTCCCCTGGGTCAGAACTGTTGCAGCTGATGAGAAAGAGCACCGTCAATGGATGGGCAATGGAAGATGGAGGGAATTCAGCCCCATTGTCAAGCCAAACCTTCAATGCTGCCCCCCTATTCTCTGACAAACTCTGTCCATGGCACTGCTCCTTGGCGGTCTAGTCACAATGTATTGTTACAATGGCACTAAGAAATGTCACTGGGGGGGCCACAGCAAAATTTTGCAATGGGGCCCAATGATCTTTAGTTGCTGCCCTGGTTGAATAAATGATTTCTACCCATGCCCACCCTATTCTGCTGTAGATGGTATAGAATGTCAGCTGTCAGAAGCAGAATGAAGCCAGGCTCAGAATTTAGGAAGAAATTAAATATGAATTTATAACCAACTAAGGAAACAGGATTAATACATGTCCTTGAAAACTGTTAATTTTATGTCTTTTGTTCTCCTTCGGAATGAAAGCTGCTATATCCCTATGATCTATTATTACTACATTTTAATTTAAATTAAGATAAAATTATATCTAGGTGTAGTCAGATCTTTTTTTGATGATGTTATCATAATTGGCACATTGTGTGATTTCAAACCATTTACCCTTTCACTGTATATCTACAAAGAGACAACTATATTTCACTGTGACTGTTTAACCAAATCAACTCTGGTAGGTTTTACCCTCTTAACCTTCCTGGCGGTATGATTCTTTCCGATTTTAGGTGCTGAAAGCAGTACCATTATTTTGCATGTAATTCTTAAGAATGAGCAGCCCAAACCAACTATTTACATATGATTTTTTTTTTATTGTGCGTTCTTCTTTATAACATCTCGGGTATGATAAAGTTTGAAACACAAAATCATAAATTATAATATAATAAATAACTATAAATAAGTTAAAGTATGTATGTATACATATACTGTATATATATATATATATATATATATATATACAGTGGGTACGGAAAGTATTCAGACCCCCTTAAATTTTTCACTCTTTGTTATATTGCAGCCATATGCTAAAATCATTTAAGTTCATTCTTCTTCCTCATGAATGTACACACAGCTCCCCATATTGACGGAAAAACACAGAATTGTTGACATTGTTGCAGATTTATTAAAAAAGAAAAACTGAAATATCACATGGTCCTAAGTATTCAGACCCTTTGCTGTGACACTCATATATTTAATTCAGGTGCTTTCCATTTCTTCTGATCATCCTTGAGATGGTTCTACACCTTCATTTGAGTCCAGCTGTGTTTGATTATACTGATTGGACTTGATTAGGAAAGCCACACACCTGTCTATATAAGACCTTCCAGATCACAATGCATGTCAGAGCAAATGAGAATCATGAGGTCAAAGGAACTGCCTGAAGAGCTCAGAGACAGAATTGTGGCAAGGCACAGATCTGGCCAAGGTTACAAAAAGATTTCTGCTGCACTTAAGGTTCCTAAGAGCACAGTGGCCTCCATAATCCTCAAATGGAAGATGTTTCTGACGACCAGAACCCTTCCTAGAGCTGGCCTTCCGGCCAAACTGAGCTATCGGGGGAGAAGAGCCTTGGTGAGAGAGGTAAAGAAGAACCCAAAGATCACTGTGGCTGAGCTCCAGAGATGCAGTCAGGAGATGGGAGAAAGTTGTAGAAAGTCAACCATCACTGCAGCCCTCCACCAGTCGGGGCTTTATGGCAGAGTGGCCCGACGGAAGCCTCTCCTCAGTGTAAGACACATGAAAGCCCGCATGGAGTTTGCTAAAAAACACCTGAAGGACTCCAAGATGGTGAGAAATAAGATTCTCTGGTCTGATGAGACCAAATAGAACTTTTTGGCCTTAATTCTAAGCGGTATGTGTGGAGAAAACCAGGCACTGCTCATCACCTGTCCAATACAGTCCCAACAGTGAAGCATGGTGGTGGCAGCATCATGCTGTGGGGGTGTTTTTCAGCTGCAGGGACAGGACGACTGGTTGCAATCGAGGGAAAGATGAATGCGGCCAAGTACAGGGATATCCTGGACAAAATCTTCTCCAGAGTGCTCTGGACCTCAGACTGGGCCGAAGGTTTACCTTCCAACAAGACAATGACCCTAAGCACACAGCTAAAATAACGAAGGAGTGGCTTCACAACAACTCCGTGACTGTTCTTGAATGGCCCAGCCAGAGCCCTGACTTAAACCCAATTGAGCATCTCTGGAGAGACCTAAAAATGGCTTTCCACCAACGTTTACCATCCAACCTGACAGAACTGGAGAGGATCTGCAAGGAGGAATGGCAGAGGATCCCCAAATCCAGGTGTGAAAGACTTGTTGCATCTTTCCCAAAAAGACTCCTGGCTGTATTAGATCAAAAGGGGGCTTCTACTAAATACTGAGAAAAGGGTCTGAATACTTAGGACCATGTGATATTTCAGTTTTTCTTTTTTAATAAATCTGCAACAATGTCAACAATTCTGTGTTTTTCTGTCAGTATGGGGTGCTATGTGTACATTCATGAGGAAGAAGAATGAACTTAAATGATTTTAGCAAATGGCTGCAATATAACAAAGAGTGAAAAATCTAAGGGGGTCTGAATACTTTCCGTACCCACTGTATATATACAGTGTTGGGGTAGTTACTCAAAAAATGTAACTAGTTACTAGTTACTTCTGTAAATTGTAATGAGATTACTTTACTAGTTACTGCATTTGAAAAGTAACTTCACTACTTATTACTTTACTTTCCTCTTTATTAATTGCCCGTGTAGAAGAAGATACATGAAACTCTTTCTGAATAGAGTTTATTGTATAAACACAGGCTTTGGGAAACATGAGAACAAAACCTGAAAAAACAGAATAAAACATAAAGTGCAACAAAAAGTCATAAATTTCATCCCTCTCTATTTTTCGAAATAACGATTGTATCGCATGGCTTGGGTAACGCAGGAAAGCGCGTTCCTATAGCCTAGTAAAGTAGTGTAGTTACCAATATTAGTATTGTAACTAGTTACATTACTTCGTTACCAGAAAAAGTAATGTAGTTACTGTAATCAGTTACTTTGTAACTAGTTACCCCCAACACTGTATATATATATATATATATATATATATATATATATATATATATATATATAATGTGTGTGTGTGTGTGTGTGTGTATATATATATATATATATATATATATATATATATATATATATACAGTGGGTACGGAAAGTATTCAGACCCCCTTAAATTTTTCACTCTTTGTTATATTGCAGCCATTTGCTAAAATCATTTAAGTTCATTCTTCTTCCTCATGAATGTACACATAGCACCCCATACTGACAGAAAAACACAGAATTGTTGACATTGTTGCAGATTTATTAAAAAAGAAAAACTGAAATATCACATGGTCCTAAGTATTCAGACCCTTTGCTCAGTATTTAGTAGAAGCCCCCTTTTGATCTAATACAGCCAGGAGTCTTTTTGGGAAAGATGCAACAAGTCTTTCACACCTGGATTTGGGGATCCTCTGCCATTCCTCCTTGCAGATCCTCTCCAGTTCTGTCAGGTTGGATGGTAAATGTTGGTGGACAGCCATTTTTAGGTCTCTCCAGAGATGCTCAATTGAGTTTAAGTCAGGGCTCTGGCTGGGCCATTCAAGAACAGTCACAGAGTTGTTGTGAAGCCACTCCTTCGTTATTTTAGCCGTGTGCTTAGGGTCATTGTCTTGTTGGAAGGTAAACCTTCGGCCCAGTCTGAGGTCCAGAGCACTCTGGAGAAGGTTTTTGTCCAGAATATCCCTGTACTTGGCCGCATTCATCTTTCCCTCGATTGCAACCAGTCGTCCTGTCCCTGCAGCTGAAAAACACCCCCACAGCATGATGCTGCCACCACCATGCTTCACTGTTGGGACTGTATTGGACAGGTGATGAGCAGTGCCTGGTTTTCTCCACACATACCGCTTAGAATTAAGGCCAAAAAGTTCTATTTTGGTCTCATCAGACCAGAGAATCTTATTTCTCACCATCTTGGAGTCCTTCAGGTGTTTTTTAGCAAACTCCATGCGGGCTTTCATGTGTCTTACACTGAGGAGAGGCTTCCGTCGGGCCACTCTGCCATAAAGCCCCGACTAGTGGAGGGCTGCAGTGATGGTTGACTTTCTACAACTTTCTCCCATCTCCTGACTGCATCTCTGGAGCTCAGCCACAGTGATCTTTGGGTTCTTCTTTACCTCTCTCACCAAGGCTCTTCTCCCCCGATAGCTCAGTTTGGCCGGACGGCCAGCTCTAGGAAGGGTTCTGGTCGTCCCAAACGTCTTCCATTTGAGGATTATGGAGGCCACTGTGCTCTTAGACACCTTAAGTGCAGCAGAAATCTTTTTGTAACCTTGGCCAGATCTGTGCCTTGCCACAATTCTGTCTCTGAGGTCTTCAGGCAGTTCCTTTGACCTCATGATTCTCATTTGCTCTGACATGCATTGTGATCTGGAAGGTCTTATATAGACAGGTGTGTGGCTTTCCTAATCAAGTCCAATCAGTATAATCAAACACAGCTGGACTCAAATGAAGGTGTAGAACCATCTCAAGGATGATCAGAAGAAATGGAAAGCACCTGAGTTAAATATATGAGTGTCACAGCAAAGGGTCTGAATACTTAGGACCATGTGATATTTCAGTTTTTCTTTTTTAATAAATCTGCAACAATGTCAACAATTCTGTGTTTTTCTGTCAGTATGGGGAGCTGTGTGTACATTCATGAGGAAGAAGAATGAACTTAAATGATTTTAGCAAATGGCTGCAATATAACAAAGAGTGAAAAATTTAAGGGGGTCTGAATACTTTCCGTACCCACTGTATATATAAAAAGTACAATAAAACTGCAGGAAAGGGCACTGGGGGGCAAACTAATGTGAATTTATTTTATTTTGCTATGTATCAGTGTGTTTGGTGTGTTTTACTTTTGAATTTGCCACCGGTTCCACCCCCCTACGGACGTCACGTCGCAGGAGACGGAGGTCGGGGCACAGAGAGCATCTGGAGGAAGATCCGCCGCCTCACACCGCCGAGATACGTCGCTGGATCCCGGTGACAAGGTAAGTAACCCCTCTTCCAGGATCCAGCGATCTTCCTAGCGGTACCCCGAGTGTGGCTTGGGGTTACCGCTTTTGGCACTGAAATTTAACCCCGAGCCACACTCGGGAATACCGCTAGGAAGGTTAATGACCAGGCCATTTTTAGCGATATGACACTGCTGTATCTGACAATTACGCGGACGTGAAACGCTGTACCCAAATACAATTGATGGGGTTTTTTTTCCCTACAAATAGAGCTTTCTTTTGGTGGTATTTGATCTGGCAGTTTTTATTTTTTGTGCTATAAACAAAAAAAGAACCCCTATTTTAAATATATATATATATATATATATATATATATATATATATATATATATATATATGTTTTGTTTTTTTTACTCTCTGCTATAAAAAAAGTCCCAATAACAAAATTTAAAAAATCCAATTTTTTCATCAATTTATGCAAATATGTATTCTACTACATATTTCTGGTAAAAAAACAAACAAAATTGTATATTGATTGGTTTGCACAAAAGTTATAGCGTCTACAGACTATGGGATACATTTATGGACTTTTTTTGTTTTTATTATTGTTTTTCCTAGTAATGGCGGCGGCGATCAGCGATTTTTAGCGGGACTGTGACACCAATACAATGATCAGTGCTACTAAAAATATGCACTGTTACTGTATTAATGACACTGGCAGGGAAGAAGTTAACACTAGGGGTGATCAAGGGGTTAAGTGTGATCCTAGGGAGTGCTTTCTAACTGTATGGCGACTGGATTTTACTAGAGGAAAAGCGATCTGTGTTTCAGCTTATCTGAAACACAAGCTCTCTCTCTGCCTCTGTGACAGCTTGTTTACATAGGCAGACCCCCATTCTGTCATTCCACCAAACAATCGGTGGGTCCCAGCGGCCATCGCGGCCACCGGACATGCTAATTGGCTTCCGCTGTGTCCAATCAAAGTAGGAGTGGCCCCTGAAAAACCCTGCACAATATCACGTATATTTTGCGCAACTGGGCCGCCCTGCCGCAGTATATATGCGGTGGGTGGTCAGGAAGGGGTTAATAAAGGTATTGAGAAACTTGTGTTTTTGATGTTTTCTTGATACACATGTGAAAGAAATCGATGTATTGCAAATAATACTAATATATTTATACAGTATCTCACGAAAGTGAGTACACCCCTCACATTTTTGTAAATATTTTATTATATCTTTTCATGTGACAACACTAAAGAAATGACACTTTGCTACAATGTAAAGTAGTGAGTGTACAGCTTGTATAACAGTGTAAATTTGCTGTCCCCTCAAAATAACACACAGCCATTAATGTCTAAACCGCTGGCAACAAAAGCGAGTACACAGCCACGTTAACATGTCCAAATTGAGCCCAATTAGACATTTTCCCTCAACCGATGTCCTGTGACTAGTTAGTGTTACAAGGTCTCAGGTGTGAATGGGGAGCAGGTGTGTTAAATTTGGTGTTATCACTCTCACTCTCTCATACTGGTCAATGTGGCACCTCATAGCAAAGAACTCTCTGAGGATCTGAAAAAAAAGAATTGTTGCTCTACATAAAGATGGCCTAGACTATAAGAAGATTGCCAAGATCCTAAAACTAAGCTGCATCACGGTGGCCAAGACCATACAGTGGTTTAAAAGGACAGGTTCCACTCAGAACAGGCCTCGCCATGTTCGATCAAAGAAGTTGAGTGCAGATAATCTCCCGGCTGTTACTGCTGCTGCTAGCCAGTCACAGTGTCTCCAGGCAAACCGCGGCCGGCCCTCCCCGCTGCCTGATTGGGTCATCTCCTCGGCTGCTGCTGCTGCTGGCCAGTGACTGACAGTAAGGGCAAACTGCGGACCCGGAAGGACACCTACCTGTACCAGTGCTATATGCTGAACACGTGTGTACGGGGCTTTAGACTGAACACTCAGCTCATCTCTACTTAGAGCCAATCGCATGTGCTTCATGCAAATTTACTGAACACTCAAAGAGGAGGAGAGAGTAGAGGCATGAGCTCATCAGTCTGCAGCTGCTCCTTCATTGTCAAATCACAGACTGGAAATGGGGAGGTGACTAGGTTTTGTTGCAGGCAAGTCTTATTCTTTTTAATCTGCGTGTTTAGCTGCTTGCCTGGAGCTCAGCTCTAAAATGCAGAGATACAAGAAGCTTCTCCTACCTAATCATTTATTCCTTTTCCGTGATGTACGTCGGAGCTCTGCCTGTAGTCTGCAGATGAATGGAGAATACTTGTGGGTTTTATTACCAACATCAGTCTTTTGATTAATGTGAGCCTTCCTGCAGTGTCTGACTTTCATCCAACATAGTCACCTATTCTTCCAGGAATCTTTGGTGGTCATATATCTCCTGTCCTTATAAGAACAGTATATTTAATAGTGTCTAATAAACAGATTTAAGGGATTTGTGAAACAGTATTAGTATGGATTTGCTGCAGTGGCAAGAAATCTTTCCATGTATTTTATATATGATAACCCGAGATAAATACGTATTATTTTAAAGAGACCAGCTACCTAATACCTGCAAATTATGCTTTAGGGAGATCTACTGCACCCACATCACACTAGACATAGGCGTGCGCAGGGGGTGTGCCAGGTATGACTGGGCACACCCCAATCACTCTGTGATGCTGATTTCGCCTACTGCCCGGGCTTTCCCCTGTGTTGCGCCCCCCGCAATGCTGTTGGCTTCCCTCCTCTCTTCTCCCCCCAGCTGCAGCAGGGATGTTTTGGTACCCTAAATTACACTTTCCACAAGTGTATGCGCCCTACCATTTACTTTTGGAAAGGTGCGCATACACCTTTAAGACTGGAGCTGTCATCACTCAGCGCCGGACTAGATGGCTATTTAAGGCGTCGGCTCTCACTCACATGTGTTCGTTCAAACACCCTTATCTGGATGCTAACCTTGCTTGAAGCTTCCATGCTTGCAAGCTTACTTCGCTGACGGAACCTCGCTGCGCTGATCCCTGTATCCCGCTACTGGATCATCCGCCTCTCCTGAACCACCTTCGGCTGTATCGCTAATAGTGCTAAGTACCCCGCAGGGGAATTCTCTATAAACTTATACTAAGCTTACACTATCTAGCTCTGCATAGTAGAGACTGTTTATCACATCTGCATAAACTAGATTGCTAGCTCTTGAGACTACTGCTACTTTTCTGCACTGGGTTGATCTCTTTTGTATGTCCACCTGCTATTCTATCATCTGCTATCATACAACATTGTTAAACCTTCCTGCATCCATCTGCTACTGTCTCACCTTCAAGTGTCTATCACCTACCACCTCCACTCAACCTATCCCTCAAACCTTCATCATTGTGTTACCACATATATAAAGTCACTCTAGGAACCAGCTTGCTAATTGTGTGTATTTACTGGCTGAAATAAGACCTTCCACACATGATGAGTCATTGAGGTTGGGAATGGTATCTCAGCATATCTCTTACATGACTACTGACGTGGAACTATTTCTGCAGCTGAAAATCCACACCATATAAGAAACGCAGGAGCATTCATTCCATGTCCAGTGCAGCTGAAGCTGCAGAGAAAGGCATGTGTGTTTGAGTTTTGGGGTGCACACCCTCAGGGCCACTGATAAGGCAGTACAGCCAGCCCTCATGTACTGGGACCAGGCCCCATCAGTTCAAAAGAGGGGCGCAGGCACCTGCTGAGCAGGAGGGCCGGCTGTATTGCCTTACTGCAGATACTGATCCTCTTCTGCCTTCCCCCTGCAGCACTGCCGCCTTCTCTTCCACTCCCGCTCTCCAGCTGTGCTGCAGGGGGATCAGGTCTAGCATCTACATCTCCATCCCCATGTTTTCTGGACCCCCGTGTGTGCCCCTTTTCCCTCCAGCTTTTCCGGCTTCTCTCCTCTCTTCTCCCACCAGCAGCTGCTGCAGGCACACAAGGGAATGTTTCAGGATGGAGAGCGGGGGAAGGGTGCGGCCAAGTTCACACATGCTGCGTCCGCGGCTCACAGCAGGGGGTCCCTGATCACCGTTTCAGGTGCCAGTCAGGTCCAAATTTATGCCTGAATTTGCACCTGAATCTGAAACCAAAGACACACAGGACCCTTTCCAAATGCGGATCGTGGCCACCCCGGACCTGTGTTCTGCTGAATAGTGCAGCTCGTCGGATAATGCCTCCAACCATCTGCGTATGCACAGTACGTAATATCACTCCAGCTGGTTTGCCGATCAGCTGGCATGACGTCAACACTGCACATGCGCAGATCATCTGAGGCATTATCCGATGATCAGCAAAGCAATCTGCAGTAATCAACAGAACACTGCAAGAGGCGCGGTGCAGATCGTTGGAGGCAATATCCGATGAGCTGCACTAGTCAACAGAACAGAACACGGGCTCCATTGAGAGGCGGTCACACCCACATGTCATGCAAATTAGATATGGGGAAACCTGCATCCAATTTTCATATATGTGAACTCAGCGTCAGTGTATTTTTAGCAAAAATATAATTTGATATTATCTAGGGAGTGGGGGGGGGGGGGGGAGCGGGGCCCTGTCAGGTAAGTAATATGGGGCCCCGTGATTTCGAACAGCAGCCCTGCACACCCTAATGCAACAGGCGGCACACACCTCTGACACTAGAGCTTGAGCTTCTCCAGGCATTTTTGAAGCTTTTTTATGCAAGTTTGTATAAATGTTTTTTCAGACGTTTTCAGGCTTGAGAATTTTTGCTTAACCCGGTTCAGCTCCAGAGCAATTTGTTTTCTTTGTCCATACATGTAAAAATCTTAATTTTTGGCAAAAAAATTACATAACCCCCCCCCCCCCAGAATATTAGATATTTTCTGAAAGCAGAGGCCCTGTAGAATGAAAAGGTGATAGATGCCACTTTTTGTTTCACTGTTTATTAAACACAAATTTTCAGGAAAAAAATGTAACAAAATGAATTTTGGTGCAAAACCACGCCATAAAATTCAATTTTGTGGGTAAAATATAAATAATGAGGTTGCATTGAGTAAAAAACCACCTAACATTTCATGTTTAAAATTTGCCCGCACCTGCGATATTACCAAAAGCGATGGTGCCCAAAAATCACCATAAGCAACGCTTCAAAAGCCGTTACAGCTCATTAATTTAGAGTTAACTAGTAGCTCTTGTGTTAGAATTATTGTTCTCACTTTGACGTTCACAGCGATACGTCACATGAGCAGGGGCAGACTGGCAACTCTCTTATAGTTACATATAGTTACATAGTATTTGAGGTTGAATAAAGCCAATAGTCCATCCAGTTCAACCTGTGTAGGTGTGTGTGGCCGTAATCATCTCTCATACCCCTGAATGTTCTGATCCTTGAGATGTACGTCTAAGAGTTTTTGAAAGCCACCATGCTTCCCGCAGAAACCACCTCTTGTGGTAGAGAATTCCACAATCTTGTAGCCCTAACAGTAAAGAACCCCCCATGTTGCCTGAGGTTAAAACGCTTCTCCTCTAATCACGTTGTATGCCCTCGAGTCCTCATGCAATCCTTTTGACTGAATAGCCTTTTTTCTATGCTGAGATCACCATTGAGGTATTTATAAATTGCTATCATGTCCCCTCTCAGGCTTCTATTCTCCAAGGAGAATAAATCAAGCGATTGCAGACGCTCTTCATAATTAAGGTCCTCCAATCCCTTAATTAGTTTAGTTGAACTTCTCTGGACTCTCTCCAGCTCCAACATATCCCTCCTGAGGACTGGCGACCAGAACTGGACATAATACTCCAGATGTGGTCGGACCAGAGTTTTATAAAGTGGTAGGATTATAGTTTTATCTTTGGAATACATACCTTTTTTTATGCATGCTAATATTCTGCCAGCTTTGGCAGCTGCCGCTTGACATTGCATGCTATTGCTTAGTCTATCCTCTACCAAGACTCCCAGATCTTTCTCCATTTTTGATTCTCCCAAGGGTTCCCCCCCTAACGTGTATTGTGCTTTTATGTTTTTAGTCCCCAAGTGCAAAACCTTACACTTCTCCACATTAAACCTCATTTGCCATGTCGTTGCCCACTCGGTTATTTTGTCCAGGTCATTCTGTAGGATATCTGCTTCATGCTGTGCAGTTATTGCCCTGCCCAATTTTGTGTCATCTGCAAAAACCGATATCGAACTACTGACCCCGTCCTCAATGCTGTTTATGAATAAATTGAACAAGGTTGGTCCCAGGACTGAGCCTTGGGGCACACTGCTTGCCACCTCAGACCAGTCTGAGTATGCGCTGTTTATTACCACCCTTTGGACACGCCCTTTTAGCCAGTTCCGTATCCAAGAGCAAACCTTGCGGTCGATGCCTGCAGACCTTATTTTATAAGTTAAGCGCTTGTGTATGCCAAGACTCCACACCCAGTGCTGGAATAGGAAGAAAAAAATTCTGGGAACAGGATGTTCACTTTCTAAACAGTGTAGAAAGCTGAAGACATCAGATATACAAATAGGACTTATGTAGGGAGATTTGTTTGATCTCTGTGCATTATCTGAGGCTGTTCACTTCACTGGGTATACAGTGCATCCGGAAAGTATTCACAGCGCTTCGCTTTTTCCACATTTTGTTATGTTACAGCCTTATTCCAAAATGGTTTAAATTCATTATTTTCCTCAAAATTCTACAAACAATACCCCATAATCACAACATGAAAGAAGTTTGTTTGAAATCTTTGCAAATTTATTAAAACTAAAAAACAAAAATAAAATCACATGTACATAAGTATTTACAGCCTTTGCTCAATACTTTGTTGAAGCACCCTTGGCACCAATTACAGCCTCAATTCTTCATTGAGTATGATGCTACAAGTTTGGCACACCTCACTTTGGGCAGTTTCTCCCATTCTTCTTTGCAGGACCTCTCAAGCTCCATCAGGTTGGATGGGGAGTGTTGGTGCACAGCCATTTTCAGATCTCTCCAGAGATGTTTAATCGGCTTCAAGTCTGGGCACTTGCATCGGCTTCAAGTCTGGGCACTCAAGGACATTCACAGACTTGTCCCATAGCCACTTTGTTATATTTGCTGTGTGCTTAGGGTCATTGTCCTGTTGGAAGGGGAACCTTCGCCTTAGTCTGAGGTCCAGAGTGCTCTGGAGCAGGTTTTCATCAAGGATGTCTCTGTACATTGCTGAATTCACCTTTCCCTCGATCCTGACTAGTCTCCACCTTCCTGCCGCTGAAAAACATCCCCACACTATGATGCTGCCACCACCATGCTTCACTCTAGGGATGGTATTGGCCAGGTGATGAGCAGTGCCTGGTTTCCTCCAGACATGACGCTTGCCATTCAGGCCAAAGAGTTCAATCTTTGTTTCATGAGACCAGAGAAATTTGTTTCTCATGGTCTGAGAGTCCTTCATGTGCCTTTTGGGCTCCAGGTGGGCTGCTATGTGCCTTTTAGTAAGCAGTGGCTTCCATCTGGACACTCTACCATACATGCCTGCTTGGTGGAGTGCTTCAGAGATGGTTGTTCTTCTGGAAGGTTCTTCTCTCTCCACAGAGAAACGCTAGAGCTCTGTCAGAGTGATCACTGGGTTCTTGGTCAACTTCCTGACTAAGGCCCTTCTCCCCCAATCGCCCAGTTTTGCTGGGCAGCCCGCTCTAGGAAGAGTCCTGGTGGTTCTGAACTTCTTCCATTTACAGATGATGGAGGCCACTGTGCTCATTGGGGCCTTCAATGCTGCAGAAAATTTCCTGTACTCTTCGCCAGATCTGTGCCTCCATACAATCCTTTTGGAGGTCTACAGACAATTCCTTGGACTTCATGGCTTGGTTTGTGCTCTGACATGCACTGTTAACTGTGGGACCTTATATAGACAGGTGTGTGCCTTTCCAAATCATGTCCTTTCAGGAAATATACATAATTTTCCACATTTGGTCATGTTACAACCAAAAACGTAAATTTATTTTATTAGGATTTTACGCGATAGACCATCACAAAGTGGCACATAATTGTGAAGTTGAAGGAAAAGGATACATGGTTTTAAAATTTTTTTAAAAATAAATATTTGAAAACTTGGCATGCATTTGTATTCAGCCCCCCTGAGTCAATACTTTGTAGAACCACCTTTTGCTGCATATACAGCTGCAAGTCTTTTTAGGTATATCTCTACCAGCTTTGCACATCTATAAAGTGACATTTTTGCCCATTCTTCTTTGCAAAATAGTTCAAGCTTTTTTAGATTGGATGGAGAGCGTCTGTGAAGAGCAATTTTCAACTCTTGCCACAGATTCTCAATTGGAGTTAGGTCTGGACTTTAATTGGGCCATTCTAACGCATGAATATCCTTTGATGTAAACCATTCCATTGTGCAAAAGTCTCAAGTCTTTTGCAGACTCGAACAGGTTTTCTTCTAAGATTGCCCTGTATTTGGCTCCATCCATCTTCCACTCTGATCAGCTTCCCGGTCCTTGCTGAAGAAAAGCATCCCCACAACATCATGCTGCCACCACCATGTTTCACAGTGGGGATGGTGTGTTCAAGGTGATGTGCAGTGATAGTTTTCCGCCACACATAGCGTTTTGCTTTTTTTGCTTTTAAGCCAAAAAGTTTAATTTTGGTCTCATCTGACCAAAGCACCTTCTTCCACATGTTTGCTGTGTCCCCCACATGTCTTCTCATAAACTGCAAACAGGATTTTGTATGACTTTCTTTTAACAATGGCTTTCTTCTTGCCACTCTTCCATAAAGGCCAGATTTGTGGAGTGCACGAGTAATAGTTGTCCTGTGGACAGATTCTCCCACCTGAGCTGTGGATCTCTGCAGCTCCTCTAGTGTTATCATGGGACTCTTGGCTGCTTCGCTGATTAATGCCCTCCTTGACCGGCCTGTCAGTTTAGATGGACGGCCATGTCTTGGTGGGTTTGCAGGTGTCATACTCTTTCCATTTTTGGATGAAGGATTGAACATTGCTGTGTGAGATGTTCAAAGCTTGGGATATTTTTTTTTAGAACTTAACCCTGCTTTAAAATTCTCCACAACTTTATCCCTGACCTGTCTGGTGTGTTCTGTGGCCTTCATGATGCTGTTTGTTCACGGTTCATTAACAAAGCTCCGAGGGCTTCACAGAATAGCTGTATTTATACTGACATTAAATTACACACAGGTGGACTCTATTTACTAATTAGGTGACTTATGAAGGCAATTGGTTCCACTAGATTTTATTTAGGGGTATCAGAGTAAAGGGGGCTGAATACAAATGCACACCACTCTTCCCATATAGAGAGCTTGAGCTATTTTG
Source organism: Pelophylax lessonae (assembly GCF_965119305.1). Lineage (NCBI taxonomy): Eukaryota > Metazoa > Chordata > Amphibia > Anura > Ranidae > Pelophylax > Pelophylax lessonae. Next base: position 489,371,097 of record NC_138772.1, on the reverse strand, counting down.
CAAAGAAGAATGGGCAAAAATGTCACTTTATAGATGTGCAAAGCTGGTAGAGACATAACAAAAAAGACTTACAGCTGTAATTGCAGAGAAAGGTGGTTCTACAAAGTATTGACTCAGGGAGGCTGAATACAAATGCACGCCACACTTTTCACATGTTTATTTGAAAAAAAATTGAAAACCATGTATCATTTTCCTTCCACTTCACAATTATGTGCCACTTTGTTTTTGTCTATCACATAAAATTCCAAAAAAATATGTTGCACCCTACAGCTAGGTGCTAGGTAAAAGTATAGTGGGCCTTGGCTGCCTAACAGCTGGCTGTCATGTCTCCCAGGTGTGTCTGCTGAGAGGGGAGTCTCCCTGCTGGCTCCATGGGAGGATTCTCATTGGACAGTGGAGGAAACCCAATCAGAGACACACTCAGGCCTGTATCTACCCCAGAAGGCAGATTCTGCCACAGAGGATTCTGGGAGTGGGTATAAGTTCTGAAGGAACGCATGACGCAGCGTCTTTGGTGGGAAGCAGAGTCCCAGGAGGGAGAGTACGGCTGTCTCTCCTCCTGTCAGAGGAAGCGGGTGTCTCGGGTGGTGGCCTGGGAATCCAAAGAGTGCTGAGCTGAGCTGCAGAGGGGATCCGGTGTGCCGAGAACCAGCGGAGAGAGAGAGGGGTCCAGTTCCAGGAAAGCCTACACAGGTCGTGAGTACTTTGGACTGCCCCTGGGGGTCTGCCTAGTGTCAGAGGGGACCACTCCGGAGAAGGTTCTAGGGATCCAGGATTCAGCTAGTGTAAAGGGGGTGCCTAGTCAGAGGACCCTGAAGTGTAAAGGGGGTACCAGTGGTTTGGCCCTGAAGAGTCTGTACAGTGTGTAGTGTACAGAGTTAAGAGTTGCAGCAGCACAAGCAGTGACAAGGAGCTACCTCAGCCAGTGAAGGGCTGGAGGAAGCTGTTCAGTGACTTTTGAGCTAAATTGAGTGTCAGAAGTCAAGTGTTCTACAGTCCTGGATCTTTTGAATTAACAAAGAAGTTAAAGCGGATTTCCCTTCCACAAAATCGACATAGTCGATTTTGGGCCATCCGCTTGCTTCTAGTCACCTGAAAAAGAAATGGATAATTACGATTTTCTTTTTTTTTTTACTTACCTTGTTATTGCAGAAAAATATACTCACCTTTCTTCCACTTCCTCCCTCTGTGGCCGCGGCCCGCGTTGTCACTTACTCTTTGCATTGATTCTGGGGAGCTGAACGTCATCGCTCCCAGGAATCAATGCGCCTGCATCGGCCCCGCTCGTCACTTCCAGTGCGGGCGCTCATTCCCTGCTAAACAGCTTCTGGGCATGCCCAGAAGCTGTGGAGGGATGACGCGCCCGCACCGGAAGTGATGAGCGGGGCCGGTGCAGGCGCATTCTGGGAGAAGAGGACACGGAAGAGGATGCAGAAGAGGACGCGCTGGCTTCAGCTGCCCACATCCGAGATGGCAGCGCTGGAGAAGAAATTTTCAAGGTAAGTATTTCTTCTAAAAGGTAAGTGTGAACCGGGACAAATCAGAGGCTATCCATTGTGGAATGTACTAGCCCTGACTGAAAAATTTTTTTTTGTGGCCAGAACTCCGCTTTAAAGTCGAGGTTCCAGCACTAATTTAGCTAAGCAGTATTTGCAATCGTCAGGAAGCACTGGTTGGCATTAAGCTGGCGCCAAGACAGCGCTAGTGAGCATTTTTGTACAAAGTCCCAGTTAAGCTTAGAAGAGCCAGAAGAGTATCCCACTCATTCCCTTCTCCCATTCCCAATATACAGGTACAATAAACAAAACAAACCAAAGATGCCGGAATGGTCATTGTCTCAGTTCTCACACCAGGGTTCACAACTTAAATGTGTTGGGAGTGTTACCGGTACTGATGGCAGACCCACCTCAGGCCCAAGGCCTGGAAATATTGCTACAAATACATTTACGTTTTTGGTTGTAACATGACAAAATGTGGAAAATTTTAAAGGGTATGAATACTTTTTGAAGGCACTGTATACCATACTTGGCCGATGCCCATGGAAGCTGGAAATCACTTCAGTAGACATTGCTATTCCAGTGATTCCACTTGCTGCCACTGCTGAGCGGCCAGCCTGCTGCATTCTGTACACAGGAGGCCAGCCACTTGGCATGGACATCTTTCCAAGAATGCTTTGCGTTTTCTAAATAAATGCAAATCAGTCTCTGACGGGATGAGGCGGGGATGGTGACAACACAGTGATTTTTTGTCTCTGAATTCCAAAGCACACGTTGTCAGCTCTGACTGCTAAATATTAATTACATTAGATTGTAAGCTCTTCTGAGCAGGGCCCTCTTAATCCTCTTGTATTTTATTGTATTGTATATTTACTGTCTCCCTCTAATATTGTAAAGCGCTGTGTAAACTGCTGGCGCTATAGAAATCCTTAATAATAATAATAATAATAATTAATGCCTTACAAAGAACACAAACCACTCCTCATCCCCCCATAATAAGTCCTCCTTGTGCATATAGAGATAGCACAGGAAGTTATCAGCTCACAAGATTTCTGGCAACATCAATCAATCAATGATATAACTGGCACAGAACAGATATAACAAAAAAAAAAATATTCAACGATAAATTTAACAGACCAAAATTGAACAAATATTAGAAGTTTATTGTTACGGTTCACATATACTTTAAGCTGAAATACTGTATATTTTACATGAAACTTTCCACATGCAGTGGGCAAATTTTTTAAACAAATGTAGGCTGAAATTGAGTGACCATTGCCTGGAGTTCAATTTGCAATTAATGAAAAAAAAACTTTCTACGCAATTCAATGTCAAAGTACCAAGATAGAGGGTTGTTGACTCAATAGGTCTCTGGGCCGATTCCTGCCTTTTACTCCAACAAATGCTGGCTAATTGGTATAAGATGAAAGCTTGAGCTACTCTATACATACTTTCAACTTCGACCCCTCTTGAAAGACCACTCTGACCTGATTTTCTGCAGCAGTTTCCAGATATAAAGACAGAAAAAAAGAGCTCAGGTCTCATCCAAAGCACAAGTTAAAGTCAATTCATGAAGCATTATGAGCTATTTTAAGAATTTTTAGCTATACTTTTCTAATCTTCACACACATAAATATTGTTTAGATAATAGTATTTATATAATTGTTATTTAAAAGTGGAAGTTTGCCCTAGAAGTACTCTATGGATATTAAACAGCCATATGACATGTAGCACCCTCCTAGGTAGGTGCTAAGTAAAGGCATTGTTTTGCTCCATGTGCTTATCAGGGGAGCTGAATCAGTAGTTTTGCCTGTTACATGTGTCCATGTGTCTGAGGGAGTGTCCCCACTGTATCCAATAGGGGAGCCTGTTGGACAGTGGAGGAAACCCAGCCAGTGACACACAGGCTCTTGTGGCTGTCCCAGTGGGAGGGCACAAGAGTGGTGCATCCTGGGATAGCCTATAAAAGCCAGAGGCACATGTGACAGGGCGTCTTTGGGCGGGAAGCCAGGTCCCAGGAGGAGGGTGACATTGGTCTCTCCTCCTGTCAGCAAGGAAGGTGGTCACAGGCAGTTGGCCTAGTGGATCCAGTGTGTGATGCTGAGCCAGAAGGTCCAGGATACTGACAAGTGGAGCTGAAGGCAAAGCAACCCAGGGAAAAACAGATTCCATGAGTACTGGGAAGCTTGCCAGAGGTCTGCCCAGGAAGGGGACCACTCAAGTGGAGAGTCAGTGGACAAGGGGCTAGCATGCACAGGAAGTGAGAAAGGGGTGCCAAGTCAGAGCCCTGAAGAGAAATCCAGTCAGGAACCTGTTTTCCACTTCATTTCATTGGCAAGGTGAAGCAGCGGCCTTGCCGCACTCATTGCAGTTACTGTCCTCAGAATTTGTGCATAGTTCAAATTGGAGTATCCCACTCATCCCTTCTCCCATCCAAGTCCAAAAATAAAACACGAAAAACCAAATCCCCTGGACTGTTCATTGTCTGAGCCAAGTCTTAAAGTGATATGTTTTACGGACTGTTGCTATGGGTAACCCAGGGGAATCCAATCTCAGCAGCTCCCTGGGGGCAGTGCTACAAACACATGTACCTTGGGAAATGCAGAGCACCATGTTTGAATTCTGTCTTTCTTCCAGTTTTCAAGTAATCAACACTGGAAACTGCTGGTAAATTACCAGTGACACCATGCAGCTCACGATGTCACTCAGGCTTCCTATGAAATCTGCATTTTATGAATGCAAACCCTAACTGGGAAACATTTCTTCTGTGTCCTGATGCTGTCAAAGATGTGGATAGCATGAGAGGGGCTGAGTAACATCATGAGTTGCATGGTATTGCTGGTAAATGTCCTTCAGACTCCAATGCTGATTGCTGGACAACTAAAGTACAGACAGAAGTCAAACATGGCGCTATGCATTTACCAAATGACATATGTTATATGGCTCTTTATTATTCATAAAGTAATTCAAGGGCAGACTTCAACTTAAATGTAAATATGGATTATTGGAATATCATATTTTCTGTTCCTATATACAAATATAGGCTCTAGGTTTTCTCTAGACTACCTGTCATGTTTTTAAAGTGATTGTAAAGTCTATTTTTTTAAATAACAAACATGTGATACTTACCTCCTCTGTGCAGTTGGTTTTGCACAGAGCAGCCCCAGATCCTCATCTTCTCGGGTCCCTCTTCGTTACTTCTGGCCCCTCCCTCCTGTCGAGTGCCCCCACAGTAAGCAGCTTGCTATGGGGGCACCCAAGCCGAGCTGCAGCTCCGTGTGTCCATTCAGACATGGAGCTGCCATTCGGCCCTGCCCCCTCTCTCTCCTGATTGGCTAACTGACTTTAATTGACAGCCATGGGAGCCAATGGCGCCGCTGCTGTGTCTCAGCCAATCAGGAGGGAGAGTCCTGGACAGCTGAAGGACTCGTAGACATTGCTGGACAGAGATGAGGCTCAGGTATTAGGGGGGCTAGGATGGCAGCTTCACACAGAAGGATTTTTATCCTAATGCATAGAATGCATTAAGATAAAAAAACATTCTGACCTTACAACTCCTTTAAGGTTCTCCTCTCTTCCTGTTGTAAAAAGCCTGTTTACACAGCTCAGAAGCATAAGCTAAAATTTGTACACACAAGCAATGACATATCCCCTTTTCTCAATGCAGCTTCATTAACCACTTACCGCAAAGTGACGTAGGGGTACGTCGGCAAACTTTGCGGGGTATGCCGGGATGATGCCTCTAGCTAGAGGCACCATCCCGGTACCGTGGTTTAGATCCAACGGTCGGCTTTCCGTCGGTAATGGCCGATGCGCTAACTCCCACTGCATAACGGGAGCCGCTCAATCATTACCCGGGTGAGCGGGAGGGGACGTCCCCCCCCCCCTCCCGCCACCTTCTGTGACTTTGCCCGGGCCTCCCGTCCCACCGGGAGACCCGAGCACCCAGCCGGGACCTCCGCCGGCTGGATGGAGTCCCGATCTAAACCGGAAGCGGCTTCGATCGGGTCTCCGATGACGTAACCCAGGGGCGGCGTCCATGACGTCACTTCCACGTTACTCTGCTGCAAAAGGCGGCAGATTTAAAAAACGGCTGTATGCAAAAATGCAGTTTTCAGCGTTTTGCATACATGAAAGTGTAGTGGAGGGGTCGGGGGTCCCTCGATCCCTCCATAAAGAGTACCTGTCACTGCATATTGGTGTCACAAGGGATGTTTACATTGCTTGTGACAGCAATAAAAGTGATCAGATTTTTTTTTTTTTTAAAAACCTGTAATAAAGTTAAAAAAAATAAAATAAATAGGAAAACATTTTTTTTAGCCGCCCCCGTCACCGTTAGCTCGCGCATGAAAGAAAACGTATACGGAAGTCGAGTTGCGAATGAAATCACTGTTCAAACCACACATGTGAGGTATCACCGCGATCGCCAGAGCGTGAGAAATAATTTTAAAAAAAGAGCTGCACTCTAACTCTAAACTGGTAACCGTTAAAAAATTTCAAAGCGTTGCCTATTGTGATTTCTATTGACCGTAGTTTGTTGCCATTCCACGAGTGTGCGCAATTTTAAACCGTAACATGTTGGGTATCTATTTACTCGGCGTGACATCATATTTCACAATATACAAAAAATGGGGTAAGTTTACTGTTTAGTATTTTTTAAATGCAGCGAAATATGATTTTTCGTAATTTTTCCAAAAAAATTGCGTTTTAAAGACCGCTGCGCAAATACCGCGTGACAAAAAATATTGCAATGACCGACATTTTATTCTCCAGAGTCATTGCTAAAAAAAAATCTATATAATGTTTGGGGGTTCTAAGTAGTTTTCTAGGAAAAAATACTGATTTTAACTTGTAAACAAAAAGTGTCCGAAATAGGGCTGGGGCTTAAGTGGTTAACCTTTACAAGTGGTTTACAAGTTCTAATTTTTTTTTTTTTTTCGTAATTGAGTAGGGGTGCTATGTAACCCATACCCATTTATGTAGGGAGGGGGGGGGGCGGTATCTGGGGGCTTAATAAAAAAAGCTTCCAGATTCCGATAAGCCCCCTGCCTGCAGACTCCCACAATCATATGCCAGGATTGTGGGGATGAGGCCCTTGTCCACCATGTTGAGGGCATGTGGCCTGGTTTAGGAGGGAGGGAGGAAGCTTCAAACAATCTGTGAATGGGAGATAATCCTGATCAGACTCTTCTCCGTTCACAGATTCCATTACAGGCAGTGTAATCAGTGAAAGAACTTTTCTCAATGGAGGAGAGGGGGGAGGGGGGGTGTCAGATCATTTAGTGCTGAGCGCAGAGACCTGAAGTTGTTAACCCCCATAGCGCCAGAAGATCAGCATCAGGAAAAGGACAGGGCAGCCCTGCAGTTAAGATTTCTACAGAATTCAGCAGCCAGCACATCGTGAGACATTCCTCATTACAGGTAAATAATGTAACCTAAAGCTGTACAGAAAAAAATGTCTTTAGCTAAACCTGAACTATACCGGCCTGCGGAATGCCCCATGTACGTCTTCTGTGGCCGCTGTGCAATGGATCATGTACTCAGAATGGGATCAGTGCTTCCAAGTTAGCCCCTTTCACACAGGCGGACCGTTCACATAGGGTTCAGAAACCCTATTTTCCACCCGTCCAGCGGATCGGATCGGATGGGATCGGATGAGAACAGACCGACGGTCCGTTCCCATCCGATTTCCCCCATAGAGATGCATGGGGAACTGACAGCTCTGTCTCCGCACACAGCGCCGAGACACAGCTGTCATCCTCCTGCTCACCGACGGACGGATAGTGTGAAAGGGGCCTAAGGCGCACACATGTGCACACCGCCCCAGCTGTGCTGTGATTTGTTACAGCACAAGCCAATCAGCGAGTCCCAGCCAATGATTTAGCGTCGGGACCCGCAGGTCGGCTCCATCATTCGTGGAAGAGAGCTCTGTGTTGTAAACAACACAGAGCTCTGTACACTGACAGGAGATCTTGCTGTGTTTTTTTTTTCCTGCAATGCAAGCAGGGGAAAAAAAAAAAATCTCACTTAGTAAAAGCAGCACATAACACACACATTACACATTGTTAGGCACACAGCTAACCCCTTGATCGCCCCTAGATGTTAACGCCTTCCCAGCCAGTGTCATTAATACAGTAACAGTGTATAGTATTCACACTGATTACTGGATTAATGTCACTATTAACGCTATTTCAGCGTTAGTCAGTTAGTGTACCCCCCCAGCCAGCATCAGCTAGTGTCAGATTGCCTGCCACACTATAACAGGAAAATATATTTTTTATTAAAATAACAAACATATTATACTTACTGTACCTGCCCTATGGTTTAGCACAGAGCAGCCCCGCACCACCTCTTTTGGGCTCCCCCGCTCTGGGCTTCTCCTCTCCATGGTGTGCCCCCATAGAAAGCTGCTTGCTATGGGGGCATACCTGCGAGCTTGTTCATGAGCTGGGCTGTGTGTGTCTATGGGCTCTCTGCTAACAGAATTTGTCAATGGCTTCCTCAGCTGCCTCTGTGTCCTCTGTGAGCAGAGAGAGGACATGGATACAGCCGCTGCAGATGGGTACAGCTCTGGATCAAGATAGGGCTCTGGTAAGTATAAAGGGGGGTGAGGGGGCGATATAAACACTGGGATATTTTTTACCTAATGCTGAGAATGCATTGGGGTAAAAAATGTTCAAGCTTTAGAACCACTTTAATAAAAATTGAAGTGAGACTTCTTCTTTATTTCTTAAGACCATAGCAAAAAAGGTCCCTTATTCAGTCCCTTTTAATCTGTTAAATTTACCATCACAAGCAAATCTTATGAGCTGATAACATCCTATGCCTTTCTGCCCATCCTGTTATCTGTTACATTGTCTCCAGTTATCTCTGAGATCCACGCCCTTTACATATGTCATGAGGAAGGGGTGGAATCCTACAGTCCTATTTTGTTTCTGTTGTCCTGATTCAATACAGTTAGTGAGCGTAGTCATCCTAGGACAGGAAGAGTGTTACCAGCAGATTAATCAGGTGAAAATAATGGAAGATAATGTAAAAAAAGTGTAGCACAAATCCCAGCCGTTTTGCTGGATGTGGGTCCCCCTGGGTTACCGCTAGCAACAACAGCAGATTTAAGCATGTTTCTCCAAGTGTGAGCACTGAGACAATGACCAGTCCAGTATCTTTGGGTTTTTTGTATTTATTTTGTAACTTGGATAGGAGAAGGGATGAGTGGGATACTCCTTGAACTGAACTATGCACAACTTGGCGGAGACACATGAAACTGCTCTTTGGCGCTGACTTGACACTGGCTGAATGCCTGTCAACGCTGACTTAACGCTGGTTAACTATTCTGTGACTGATTTCTTGGCTAAAGAAGTCCCCTTTAAGCTCCCTTAAGCACTCTTGCTGAGGTAGCTACTTCTATACACTGCTGAACACTTCAGGGCCCACACCGGCGCCCCCTTTCACTCACTTATCTTCAGGGCTTAGACACTGGCACCCCCTTTCTAAGCCACATCTACCGGTTACCTGGCTCCCGGATCCCCCTGACCTTCTTGAGTGGTTCCCCTCTCCTAGGCAGACTCCTGGGCAGTTTTGGGGACTCACAACACTGTTTTTCCTGAAAACTTCTGCCCAGCAGCTCCACTCCGTCCACAGCACTCTGGATACTTTCCTGCAGCCCAGTTCATTCTCCGGTCCTCTAGGCCGACTGCCCAGGACACCCTCACTTGCTCTGACAGGAGGAGAGACAGTTACATAGTTTGTGAGGTTGAAAAAAGACACCAGTCCATCCAGTTCAACCTATGATGTGTGTGTGTTTGTGTAATGTTCCGGTACCTCTGGTACCCTTGTTTCCATATTTCTCCTCTCCTAATTGCGTCCCATCTTGGGTAACAAAGGACGCATATACCTTTAAGACCGGATGACATCATTGCCGAGCGCCGATATGAGCGGCTATTTCAATCGCCGGTTTGCTCTCACTCATCGCTCGTTCAAACCCACATGTTCATCGCACCTACGCCTGAGAAGTCGGAGCTGCTGACATACCTCCCTTGCTGAACTAAAGCCGGAAACCTCGCTGGTGATCCGTATCTCGCTACGGGATCACCCCTCTCCAATGGACACTGTTATTCCTAAACCTATCTAAGTGATAAGTACCCCGCAGGGGATTCTTGCTAACCAATCTCCTACTGTTATCTACTGCAATTACCAAAGACTATCTGTATCTATCTATTCACTATCATCTGCATAGACTGTTAGTTCTTGGGACTACCTTCAACTATCCTTGCACTAGGTTACTCTGTCTAAGTATACTCCATCTGTGTCCTCTTATCATCTGCACTAAACTTGACATCAGAACCTATCTGCTTTACCATCACCTGCAACTCTCCTAATACTACTTCTAGTGCTCACCATACAATAGCCTGTCTCTCATCTATATATCCTCATATACTCTATCCCTCCATTAAACATCTATTAATATATATATATATATATATATATATATATATATATATATATATATATATATATATAGTATATAACAGGCTGTACACGGTGATGAAGTCCTGAGAGTTGGATATGTTGTTAAACAGATTCTCTACAAGGCTACTGAGTGTAATAATTCTGCAGCTGTAAATCCATCCACTAACAAAAACGCATGAACGTTACAGTTTGCTGTTAACCGTACATTGTATACCCCTGTATGTTGTGGTCTTTAAAGAGGAAGTAAACCCTCCTCAGGAAGTTGTACCTATAGGTAAGCCTATGATAAGGCTTACCTATAGGTACTGTAAATATCTCCTAAACATGTACGGTTTAGGAGATATTTACCTTTAATGCAGCCAGTGACGTCACTGGCGCATGCGCTCTGAAGGAACGGCTGATCGTGCCGTTCCTTCAGAGCCCCGTGCCGTCACCGTCGGCTCCCGCGCGCGGGCGCAGGAGTGACGTCACCGCGGCTCCGGCCAATCAGATGGCCGGATGCCGCGATCCCGGAAGACGGGCGACTGAACATGTCGCTCGTCATACAGGTAAGAGAGCGGCACGGCGGGGGCTCGTTCTAAGGTAAGTATTTCATAATGAGCTAGTATGCAATGCATACTAGCTCATTATGTCTTTCTCTTGCAGGTTGTAAAAGAAAAAAAATTTTTTTAACGAGTTTACAACCTCTTTAAGGTGCCCATCTAATCGTTTTTTGAAACTATCGATGCTCCCGGCTGATACGACTGCTTGTGGAAGCGAATTCCATATCATTACTGCTCTGACAGTGAAGAACCCCTTACGTATTTTAAGGTTAAACCGTTTTTCCTCTAGTTTTAGTGAGTCGGCACGTGTCTGTATTCCCTTTCTCTGAAAAGTTTGTTCCTTATGCTAGGGTCATCACCAGTATTTGTACATTAATATCATATCCTTCCTCAAGCGTCTCTTCTCCAGAGAGAATAAGTTCAGTGCTTGTAGTCTTTCCTCAAAGCTGATGTCCTCCATTCCCCTAATTATTTTTGTTGCCCTTCTCTGGACTCTCTCCAGTTCCAGCACATCCTTCCTTAGGACCGGTGCCCAGAACTGGACAAAATACTCCAGATGTGGCCGAACCAGAGTCTTGTAGAGTGGGAGAATAATCTCTTTATTTCTGGAGCGAATCCCCTTTTTTATACATGTCAGTATTCTGTTGGCTTTGCTTGCATCGGTTTGGCGTTGCATGCCACTGCCAAGCCTGTTGTCCACTAGTACCCCCAGGTCCTTTTCCATCTTAGATTCACCCAGAGGTTTCCCCCTTAGTGAGTAGCTTGCTTCCGTGTTTCTGACGCCCAAGTGCATTACTTTACATTTTTCAACATTAAACCTCATCTGACATGTAGTTGCCCACCCCATTATTTTGTTTAGGTCCGCTTGTAAGGTTTCCACATCCTGCATAGAAGATATTGGCATGCTTAGTTTAGTATCATCTGCAAATACCGAGATTGTGCTAGATATCTCCTCCTCTAGATCATTCATGAATAAATTAAACAGGATTGGTCCCAGGACAGAACCTTGGAGGACCCCACTTTCCACACCCGCCTAATCCGAGTACTCCCCATTAATCACCACTTTCTGGACTCTCCCCTGGAGCCAGTTTTCTATCAAGGTACTCACCCTATGGTCCAGACCTACATTCCTTAGTTTGTACAGTAAGCGTTTGTGGGGAACGTTGTCAAATGCCTTTGCAAAGTCCAGATACACCACATCCACAGGCTTTCCTTTATCTAGGTGGCAGCTCACTTCATCGTAGAAGGTTAATAGATTGGTCTGGCAAGAACGATTTTTTATGAATCCATGCTGATTACTACTAATAATAACGTTTTCATTACTAAAGTCTTGTATGTGGTCCCTTAACATCCCCTCCAAAATCTTGCAGACTACTGATGTTAGGCTGACCGGCCTATAGTTACCCGGGATATATCTCTGCCCCTTTTTAAATATTGGTACCACGTTGGCTTTTTTCCAATCAGCTGGCACCATACCCATCTGTAGACTATCCTTAAAGATCAAGAATAATGGTCTGGCAATCACCTGGCTGAGCTCTTTAAGAAACCCTCGGGTGCAAGCCATCCGGTCCGGGTGATTTATTTATGTTAAGTTTCTCTAGTTTAGTTCTAAGTCTATCTTCTGTTAGCCATGGCAGTACTTCCTGAGGTGTATTATTTAGTTTAGCATTACAAGCTGGGTTAGTGTAGCCCCCCCAATTCTTTTGTGAAGACTGAAGAGAAGAAATTATTTAACACTTTTGCCTTCTCTCGGGCCTTTGTGGCCAGCTTCCCTTCGTCGTCTTTTATGGTGCCAATGTGTTCTGGCCTCGCTTTCTTACTGTTTATATACTTAAAGAATTTCTTGGGGTTCTTTTTACTCTCTTCTGCTATCGTGTTCTGTTTTAGCCGCCTTGATTTCGCCTTTACATTTCTTATTACACTCTTTGTAATGCTTGAATGCTGCCAATGACCCCTCAGCCTTTTTTTTTTTTTTTTTGAAGGCCTTTACTTTAGTATTAATATGCATTTTTATGTTGGATTTTAGCCACCCAGGGTTTAGTTTTGCTCTTTTAAATGTATTTCTCTTTGGAATGCACTGGCCAATCCCTTTGTTTAGTATGCTCTTGAAGCACTCCCATTTTTCCTCCGTGTTCTTTGTTCCCAGTGTTCTAGCCCATTTGATATTTTCTAGCAAAGAGCGCAGTTTTGGGAAATTGGCTCTTTTGAAATTCAGTGTCCTTATATTACCCTTGTGTTTCCTATTACTATGATTAATACTGAAACTAATTGACCTATGGTCACTGTTTCCTAAGTTGCCCTGTATTTCTATATCCGTGAGCAGGTCTGTATTGTTTGTAATCAGTAGGTCATGTACCGCATTGTTTCTTGTCGGTGCGTTCACCATCTGACCCATAAAATTGTCCTGCAAAACATTTAGGAACTGCCGAGCCTTGGCTGAATACACCGTTCCTTCTGCCCAGTCTATATCTGGATAATTAAAGTCCCCCATTATAATGACATTTCCCATCCTTGCTGCCAATCCTATCTGTGAAAGGAGGTCCACCTCCCCCTCCTCACTCTGGTTGGGGGGCCTATAGCATACGCCCAATATTACCTTCCCCATAGTGCCTTCCCTTTGAAGTTCTACCCATAGGGATTCTGCCTCGTCCATAGCTCCATTAATAATATAATCCCTCATATTTACCTGTACACTGTTCTTAATATACAGACATACCCCTCCCCCTTTTTTACCTTCTCTATCTCTGCAATAAAGGGAATACCCCTGAATGGTCGCCATCCAATCATGAGAGTTGTCGAACCAAGTCACTGTTATCCCCACAAAATCGAAGTCCTCCTCATACATCAGCAGCTCCAGCTCTCCCATCTTGTTGGCCAGGCTTCTGGCATTGGTATACAAACCTCGTAATTTTGACCGGATGCATACCATATCCTTATTTAATGTCAGCCTCCTCCTGGGACTCTGCTTCCCACAAAATACGCTCTGTCACATGCTCCCCTGAGACTTATAGCTCATCCCAGGGTGCATTGCGGCAAACTCTGCCCACTGAGACAGATATAAGCCCTGGTGTGCTATTGGCCAGGTTTCCTCCACTGTCCAAATAGAGCCCTCATTGGATACAGTGGGAAGACTCCCCAGATTCAACAGACCACACCTGGAAACACATGACAGTCTAACTGAATGATCAGGCCCCCCTGATAAGCAGACAGGGCCACATTTATGCTTTTCCTAGCACCTACCTAGGAGGGTGCTACAAAAGTCTGGAAAAAAAAGAAAACAAATGCAGCCATTACATCTAAGAACTGGTAAGCTACACAATATTACATTTATGTTTTTGGATTTAGATGCTCTATAAGGAGGGTATCCATCCAAATGATGTGTTTCACACACAATGGTATTTAAATGTCCATACTATTACAGTAGAGTGAGCTTAGTTTATAGTAATCCCTGCTTTACTAGGTTTCAGGTAGAGCTGGCTAGTAATTCCATAGTTACTAGAGAAAGCGGAGAGACATACCAAACAAATATTGACACAGCTGATACTGCAGACTGTATTGCTTATCGGGGAAATGATAATTATGGGGAAGATTGGTCCATTTACTGGTAGAAAAGCTTGTGCAAACACCACGTTGCAAACATAAAGAGCAAAAATACATTAAACTCAATTCCTGCATTCTTTTATTGTTAAGAACCCCTGGTTGTCAAGGAATTGCAGCAATCTTCTTTGACCCGGGAACGATTTCCTGTCTGGCCAATCAGAAATGAGCTTGAGAGCAGAAATGATCAAGATGGACTTCTGTTTACTGGCTTTGGGCTGGCCACTGTCTTGTTGGCCTGCCTACTCCCTGGTGTAAGGAAAGAAAAAATAGATTTCAAGTGTAAAACTGAGTTTGATGGTACTATAAAATCATGTGGATGAATATGATCAATGTTATGTAAACATTCCTAATACTGGTGTAATAAAAAGTTAATTAAGTGGGTGGTAACCCTGGAAGGCAGGGGCAGTATCCCAATCACACGATCACTGTGATTGGCTCTCAGAGTGGACACTAGATTAGGAAGCCTGTTCCATTGGCTCCCAATGGCAGACAGAGAGCCAAGGGTGCTGAGACAGGTGCTCTTTAAGACTTCCCAACTATCCCCACCCTTACTGCCCAGCCCCTCCATTCAAAGAAGCTCTACTATAATTGAAACACAATTTATGAATGGAGGAAGGGTAAATAACTGAAAGATTCCCCTCTCCATTTATAGATCCTGTTCCATTGATATAAGCTATGGTAACAGCTTTTACTAGGTCAGCCTGCCATTGTATCCAGACTCTGCTCCAGATGTTTCAGGAGAGGAAGGAAACATCGGGACAAACTCCAGAATGGGGAGAGGCCTTCAGCCACCATCTTATTTACATTCCTGCTTAAAGGTAGAATAATGCCCCTTTCTGTAACCCCCAGGGTTTTGTTCTTTATAAGTTTCTTTTTCTTCTCTTGTTGGGATTCCAAAACCCTTTATACAGTGCTCCAAGGTAGATTGTGGGCCTCAACACTGCCCACTGACAGACAGACAGACAGGAAATTAGTGGGGCTTGTGATCTATAGCCATATGTATTTCTCCTAGGACATCTGTTGCTTTATCCAGTGTGACTAATTTCTGTGTTCAGGACTGCTGCCATCACCCTCAGAGGCCATACGAGTTGGCCTACCCTTGTATCCAGTGACTCCATCTCAGATGCCCAAGGAGAGGGGGGAATCTATGGAATAGTTTCCAGAGTAGTTTGAGGCATTTGACTATTATCTTAGTTACATTGCTGTCTAAAAAGACAGCAGTACCCCTTAATGGGATTCCCAGGGATTTGTTCTTTGGAAAGTTTCCCTTTTCTTGTCAGGATTACAAAACTCTGTTTAGATCTTACCAACATAGACTTTGGGCCCCATCGCCAGCCACCAACAGACATTTACCACTAACCAGCAGGAGGGCTTCCATTAGCCTTGATGTGTCAGAGACTGTGGCACAGCCTAATGGATTGTTTACAGGGGTACCCAAATATTGATGGCTCCTTTGGGAGTAAGTGCTACTTGTGTAGTATAGAGCAGCCTTTTTCAACCAGGGTGCCCAGGCTGCCTTGAGGTTTCTTCAGGGGTGCCTTGGCAAAATGCCTAAATATTGCCCAAAATGTGTATACAAGGTGGCGGATGGATGAAACCTGCCTTTTAGTTACACAAAGCCACAGGTTTTCATTGCACACCATTACAACCTTCTAGCTGCCAACCTCCTAACGACCAATGACATCATTAGCTGATAAGGAGGATGTCAGTTGCCTGCATATCATCCTTGTTTGACCCTCCCTTGCCTCTCTTCATCAGCTTAGGGGTCTCATTAGCTAGGTGATGGAGAAAAACTGAGGGAAAATAGAAACATTGGACTACTAGTCAGTACCAGATTGCAAAAGTGTATTTGCTTCAGAAGAATAAATCACCTTTAAGGTTGGGTGTCCTACGTGTATTGATACTGCTGCATTATATAAAACTATAAGAATAGTTTTTACATTTTAGAATGGGGGGTCTCAAGACGGTTCATAATTTTGAAGGGTGCCTCAAGATTGTCCATAATTTTAAAGGGTGCCTAGACTCAAAAAAGGTTGAGAAACACTGGTATAGAGGCTACTGATTTAACTTTAAAATAGTATAAAACTTCCAGGGACAAATGCCCAGAATCAGTGATTGCCTCTGCAAAGCTCTGCAGAGTAGATCTGTGATAGATGTGATTACAATGAAATATCCGGTTGAATAGGATTTCATCTGCCTATCATTGCTCCATGCTTCCCTCCTGGGCGATGCTGTATTGTATCATCCCGCACATGGAGAATAATGAAATGCCATCTTCATAGGGTTACTGTTAATTGTAAATGAATGTGACACTCAATGCCTTCCTGCAGAGAGACAAGTTATTATTCTGCACACTTCTCGCCGGTTAAGTAATTCTACATTTCCATATTTGTCTCCATGTATTTGTATGCGCAACAGCCTCCTACTTCCCAATCCCCAAGTGGCTTCCAATAATCCTCACTCGCCTTTGACGAAACAAAGAAACTAACAAAACATGGAATCGTGAATTTGTTTTGCAGAAAATGTAACCGCATAATACGGTACGCACAAGATGTTCTTTGAAATTGCAAGGTATGAGGTTATTTTAGAATTCATGTCAGTGGGCCTAGTCAACTGACATTTCTGTGATTGCTTTGTGTATAGTCTTTGCAGCACTGTGATGTAATAATTAGGCATATATTTACTCAAAACATTTCCTCTTAACCTTTTGTGAAAAAGGGAGCGTCTACAGCCGCGCTAAGGCATACCTCACAACTTTGAGTTGGGAATAAAGGACACCTATTAGCAAAAGCATGTAGGTATAGGACACACCCCCACCGCACCCTCTTAAAGGGGAAGTAAACAAAAAAGATTAGTTAAAGCATAACTCCACTTTTGTTGAGAAAAAACATTCCCCTGTGGGTGATCTCTGTACATTGCAGGGGTTTTAACAAACTTTGTTGCAGATTCCTACCTTTTGGTATTCTAAAGAAATCCCTGTTTGTTCCTCTGTGCCTCTGTGTGGGGTGGATCAAATGGGAGTGGTTTCATTTTTATCTATCAGCTCTGGTAGCTGCAGGGCTATAATGAGGAAAGGTGCTGGGCCTGCATCCCTTTAGACATGTTCCTTTTGGGAGTATCTCACCAAAAATGAAATTTTTGTTGCAAGGGATGCCAGAAATCTAAATAATAGATTCAGAATGGATTACTGCGCTTACTAAGGAAGAAGAAAAGAGGCTGCAGGCACTTCAATACAACAATATTGTAACTAACTTATATAATCCTTATATGTGCCGCGCTCAAAATTCAAAAACTTTTTCTGGGGTATGAGTAACTCTCTACCAAGAGTATGAGAGTATGAGAGTTACTTATACCCCAGAAGAAGTCTTTGGAGATGAAACATACGTCGGGTTAAGGGTTACAGTGAACCTACCTCCCTATTGCACTTGTACCAACTGATTGTGATCACTATGCATTAGGGCTGCTGAATATAATCGCCGAATCGATGCATCGCGATGCGACCCTTCGCGATTCTGCATCGATTCGGGGTGCCTGCAAAATCGATTACCTAATGACGTCATTTCCAAGAGGCTTCCGTGGTCGGTCTCCGCTGGGACGGATCTGATTGGCCGGCTCGCCCTCACACGGGTCGGTCACGTGACAGGCACCCCGGTCACCTCGCTGAAACCGAGCTCCGCGTCTTCTCCCTATTCTCCGTAGCCTCATGGCGACCGCGACTCCCAGCAACCCCCGGCAGTCCAGCCACCGCAGCAGCATGAGCACCCAGCTCAGCCCGACCCGCATCTCCCGGCTACAGGAGAAAGAGGATCTGCGGGAGCTCAATGATTGCCTGGCCGTCTACATAGACAAGGTGCGGAGCCTGGAGAGTGAGAACAGCGTGCTACAACTGCAGGTCACCGAGCGGGAGGAGGTCCGCAGCCGGGAGATCTCCGGCATTAAGGAGCTCTATGAGACCGAGCTGGCCGATGCCCGCAGGACCCTGGATGACACGGCCCGGGAGAGGGCCAAGCTACAGATAGAACTGGGCAAGATACGGGGGGACTACGAGCAGCTCCAGAGCAGGTGAGTGCCGGGGGGAGGGGGGCTCTATTCACACACACTGCCCTCCATTCATTAACAGCAACCAGGCGATTTAAAAAGGGAAGAGTCTGGCCTGATCCAATGAGAGGTGATGGTGACTGTCACATGGCTACATTACAGAGCCCTATCACAGTGCCAGTCACCCGCCTCACTGGGGGGAGATGTATGCAGCGCTTCGTTATTGTCTGCCAACCAGATCTATACCCCCCCCAAAATCACTGGGCAGCCCTCATCTAAATGCTCTATTACCCCCCCCCCCCCATATCACTGGTCAGCCTTCATCTAAATGCTCTATTACCCCCCCCCCCCCCCCGCTTTCATTGATGTTGACCTGCATTCTATCTAAGTTGCTACCAAAAGACTCAGCAATGATTTGTTAAAGTGATACTAAAGGGTATTATTATTTTTTCTATAAAATAAAAAAGCTATCATACTTACCTTCTGGCCGTCTCTTGTACCATGTCTGCAGTCTCTGACCCTTTCCTGTAGTGTATCTTCAGTCTCTGACCCTCTCCTGTACTGTATCTGCAGTCTCTGACCCTCTCCTGTAGTGTGTCTGCAGTCTCTGACCCTCTCCTGTAGTGTATCTGCAGTCTCTGACCCTCTCCTGTAGTGTATCTGCAGTCTCTGACCCTCTCCTGTAGTGTATCTGCAGTCTCTGACCCTCTCCTGTAGTGTATCTGCAGTCTCTGACCCTTTCCTGTAGTGTATCTGCAGTCTCTGACCCTCTCCTGTAGTGTGTCTGCAGTCTCTGACCCTCTCCTGTAGTGTGTCTGCAGTCTCTGACCCTCTCCTGTAGTGTATCTGCAGTCTCTGACCCTCTCCTGTAGTGTATCTGCAGTCTCTGACCCTTTCCTGTAGTGTGTCTGCAGTCTCCGACCCTCTCTGTAGTGTATCTGCAGTCTCTGACCTTTTCCTGTAGTGTATCTGCAGTCTCTGACCCTCTCCTGTAGTGTATCTGCAATCTCTGACCCTCTCCTGTAGTGTATCTGCAGTCTCTGACCCTCTCCTGTAGTGTATCTGCAGGCTCTGACCCTCTCCTGTAGTGTATCTGCAGTCTCTGACCCTCTCCTGTAGTGTATCCGAAACTGTTGTAGTGAAAACCGTTGGGCAGTGGGCGGGGCATGGGCAGTGGGCTGGGCACGGGCAGTAATCGTGATGCATCGTGATGCATCGCGGAATCGAATCGTATCTAATCGCGACCCTAATAATTGTAATCGCATTGAATCGTGAGGTAAGTGAAGATGCGCAGCCCTACTATGCATTGCCGTTATTCATCTTCTACACTGTAAAGGAAGAAAGAGGGACAGAGGGACTATGTTGCAAATCAGGGACAGTCCCTCAAAATCAGGGACAGTCCCTCAAAATCAGGACCAGTAGGGAGCTATGGCTAAGGGTCCATTTGGACCAGTGGGTGTTATGCTTTGTATAATGTACAGCCATTAGTGTGCACTGCGGAGGTGCGGTGTAATGCAGTGTTACAGTGCTTCATAATGTTTACTTTTTTTTTTCCTTCTTTTCATTTTAACTTCATTAAAATATCACAAAATGACATTTCATTCACGCTGCTCTGCATAAAAAATGCATCCCTTTTTTCAGTGCACACTAACAGCGCATTTATTTGAAATAAAACAATTGTAGTCTGCACCTATTATTTGGAATAGCACCTGTTTGATTCCTGCACCTTTGAAATATATTCATCTTGTTTTGTCACATATATATGGTATTATGGCATTATGGCATTATATATATGGACTTTTTATTGACTTTGATTTCATACACTCTTCCTTTATTTCATTATTGGAATATATTGTTGTATATCACCTTGGTTTATATATGATTTTGCGCACAATTAAGCTGTGGACAAAAAAAACATGCAGGGAAGTGAAGGAGGGGTGCTTTAAAGGGGAAAGGGAAGGACATACTTTATCTGTTTTCGTTTACAAAAAGTTACAGCCAAAGGAATTGTGATTGTCCTTAAGGTTAATCATTTGAAATTATAAAAAACAATATGATGTTCAAACTTTTGACTTCTTTCTTTAATAACTACATAACACAATACTTGTACTTTTACTTTCAGTACTTGAGTAGCACATTTTTTTTTAAAAAAACTACTGGTACTTTTACTTTCAGTACTTGAGTAGCAAAATTAAAAAAAACTACTTGCAATACTTAAGTACAAAAAATGTTGAGTACTTTAGTACTTCTACTCAAGTCACTTTTTGATAGAGCACTTCCACTTCTACTCAAGTCACTTTTTGATCGAGCACTTGTACTTTTACTCAAGTATGGGTTTTGAGTACTTTATACAAGTGTGCCCGGAAGTGCAGAATCTTGTACAGGTACATGATCCTGCCCAGTGCGGCCGACCTGCCGCAGTAAATGTACGAATGTACGTGGGGTGGTCGGCGTCTAGTTAATCATTTTATGTTTGCCTAGTTGCCAACCATACTGGATGACGATATATTAGGTTTTCCTTTACTACCTGGTTTGGTGCCTGTTTTCTTTGACATAGCACCACCACTGGGTATTATTACCTTCAGTGATTTACTGTGACATTGTATGTTTGCACACTCAACCAAGTGTGTTAGAGGGCCTGATGTTTTGTGGAAAAGGTCGAGGCAAAGATCAGAGGATCCAGCCTAATTAGATTTCCTCTCACTTCCTGTTGTGTCTAGAGGACAGGAAGTAAAATCTCTCTTATGGGACACAGATGGCAAAATCCAACTGGAGTTTTAACCGCTTTCAATTTCATACAAAATTCCAAAAAAAAAGAAAAGGTTTGGCCTTAGACATACTTACAAAATTAGCTTTTTTGGTAAAGGATTTGTTATACTTTAAATAACATATATTTACTAAATAGTAAGTGACATGTTTTTAACTCTGTAGCTCCTATATTATATAGGAAAGTCCAGTACAGTATTGGTGGATTTATGTTTTTCACTGTGGCTCTGCTTTCTCCTTTATGTGACATTGGCTCTCATCTTGGGCCTGGGCAACATGTGTGATTTTCTACAGATAGTCAGGAGCTTTGTTGTTTGTTTTGAAGTATGATCTCGCAGTAGGGTGTGATAGTATGATTGGAACCTTGCAGTGATTACGCTGCTCTCAGGTCTCTTTATTCCAAAATGACATTGGACAACTAACAGATGTACTTCTACAGATTAATTCCAAGGCTTTGGAGATGCACTGCAACGATTATATTAATATTGTAAAAGACTTTGACCTTGTAATCAACGCTGACATAAATTACAAACACCATGTTCTGTTAATTTTCCTCATATATTGCAGCTTTCATTTTAATGCACGTTTCTTTCATAAGTAGATTGTTTGCAATGAACCTTTACCAAAAAACGACCTATGCAGATAAATGGTGTCTGTAGATAAAAACAAACTGTGCAGCTTTGACTAAAGTTGAATAATTCCCTTGCATTAGGTGTAGGGCATTTATGTACCTCATGAAGCCTGATTGAAAAATGTCTAGGACATTGCTAAGAGAAGCCTAGTTATCACTGCTTACCTTCACTATCACAGGAGTGAGCTCTCAAACGCTTAGCTTAGAGCTACTTCGTCAGGGGAGAGAGAGAGCATGTAAGGGTGGCAACCAGAGAAAGAGCTTATTTTTTATTTTTTTTTAAAGCCCGTGGTGTGTGATACACACTCAAAAGACTTACACCCAGTGCATAAAAAAGTGCACACATGCAAAACGTGAGACACACAAAAAGTGCACAAGGCGTACACATAGCCCTCCTCTGAAGAGGAAGGGCCCTAACCCTGATCCCCCGGGGCGCTAGGCTCCTGACGGGGACTGAGGTACTCACTTTGGCCCGCCCAGCCGAAGCCAGGCAGACCCCGTTCTCCAGGGGGACTGCCGAAACAGCCCACCCCAAGTACTTGGTGGGGCTCCCCCGAAGGGAGACCCCATGAGAGAGGGCGAACTAAGCCAGAAGGCCATGTCCACCCCCTCCCAAGATGTTCAGGGCAGGCCCGAGGACCTACGCCGTACTAATCGTGCAAGTGACAACCAAAAAGGACAAACGTGAACACACAACAAAGAAAAAAGAGTGGGGAAGGGGAAGTGGAGAAGTGCTGGGTAGTGTCAAAGTGCGAGACCTTGACAGGCCCCCCGACCAGAGAAAGAGCTTATACTGATGGTGATGGTGGACAGTAACACTAGGCTTCTCCTAGCAATGTCCCAGAAGTTGTCCAGTCATGCTGCGTGAGCAGAGGCGTAACTAGAACCTTCAGGGCCCTGATGCAAGAAACCATGAAGGGCCCCCCAGACCCCTGGCCGGGGCCCTTACCTTCAAGCCCAGGGCTCTTCCCACTAATCCTGGGGCTCTTTACACTCGTTGCATGGCCTTTTATTACGGTCCCGCAGCGGGATTCTTTCACAAGTTCTGCAGTGGGCCCCCTTCCTGCAATCTTGTGGGCCCACTTCCTGCAATCTTGGGGCCTCCCCACAGTGGTGCAATGCCAGGGTCCGGTCGCAAGTGTGACCTTTGCGATCCTGGAAGTTCACCCACTGGTTTGCTACTGGGCCCCCTGGAGCATGGGGCCCGGTAGCGATTGCAACCCCTGCAACCCCTGTAGTTACGCCCCTGTGCGTGAGGTGCTACACTTATAGTAAGGGCATTATTCAACTTTGGTCAAAGCTGCAGTATGTTTTTATCTGCATAGGCAGTTTTTGGTATGCCTCCTATACGTTTAGTTGCCCTTCTCTGCACTCTCTTCAGTTCCTGTACTCCTCCAAAAATGTATGATGCATGCATTAATTTTGGCCCATTTTTGCATAACTTTACATTTATCAAAATTAAACTTCATTTTCCATGTAGATGCCCAGTCAAATGGTTCATCTGCTTATAACATAAAACTATCATAACATCATCATGGGTACTTTATTCCACCACTTAGCTTTGCGTCATCTGTAAATGCAGAATTAGCACCTTTAATCTCTAATTCTTTTTTTTTTTTTTTAAAAGGGTTGAAAACTAAAAGACCCAACACTGAACCTTGTGGTACACCACTAACAACGACCTTAGGCCATTCAGAGTATGAATCATTAATCACTACTCTCTGAATATGGTCTTTAAGACAATTTTCTATACAGATCTAATTTTCTAAGCCTGTAGCCCTTATTTATACATTAGCCATTAGAGATGGGCCTGAACAGGGGAAAAGTTCTGCCCCGAGCCGCAAACCCCCATTAAAGTCTATAAGGGCCAGGAAAAATCAAAATTGCCCATTTTGAAGGCTTGTATGCAAGTATTGGCAGTGTGGGGTATTGGGGTTCGGGTACTGCCCTGGGGGACATGTATCAATGCAAAACATTTTTTCAAAAAACAATTTTTTTTTTCAGGAGCAGATTTTAATGATGCTTAACCAGTTACGGATCGCCCCCCGCAGTTATACTGCGGCAGGCAGCCCCTCCTGCGCGAACCGACGTATTCGGTGATTGGGCAAATTTCCCAAATGGGGCAAACAGCCAATGTTTGGCCTGATTTCATGCTCGGACCGAACCATTCATCCAACTCTATTAGCCATCAGTGGGGAATTGTGTCAAACTCTTTTGAATATTTGAAGTTTACTATATCAACAGCTACTCATTTGTCTAACTTTTTGCTTACTCCTTGATGACTTTGGTTTTTTGTGAATTCATGCTGTGCTTCATATTTATTATTGTTTTCTTTCAAAACTTGATCTATATGGCGATTTATTAAACTCTCAAATATCTCCCTGACTATAGAAGTTAAAGTAGAAGTCCAGTCAAAAACTGAACTATCTAAACATAAACTTGCTCCCACCCCCATTGTAAGACCTATACTAACTACCCTGTAGAGCAGGGGTTTCCAAACTGTGGCTGGGGGTCAGATATGGCCCTTATCTTGTCTCTATTCAGCCCTTGGGGCACTATTCCTCCCATCGACACCAATGATGGGGCACTACTACTTCCACTGACACCAACGATAATGCATAATTTCTCCCACTGACACCAATGATGGAGCCCTATTCTTCTCACTGACATGAATAATGGGGAATTATTCCTCCCACTGACACCAATGATGGGGTACTATTCTTCCCACTAACACAAACAATAGGGTCCTATTCCTCCCACTGACACCAAAGGCCATGGGGGGGTCAGCCTGTCAGTGCTCAGACCATACACAGTACAAATTTGTCTGCATGGCTGTCGCCCCAAACGGAAGCCTCTTCCAAAGATGATGCACAAGAATGCCTGCAAACAGTTTGCTGAAGACAACCAGACTAAGGACATGGATTATTGGAACCATGTCCTGTGGTCTGATGAGGCCAAAATAAACTTATTTGGTTAAGATGGTGTCAAGTGTGTGCAGAAGCAACCAGGTGAGGAGTACAAAGACAACCTGTGTCTTGCCTACAGTCAAGACAACCTGTGAAGCTCTGGTGAACTCCATGCCCAAGAGGGTTAAGGCAGTGCTGGAAAACAATGGTGGCCGCACAAAATATTGACACTTGATTTCAAATAACCATGACTGTGTAATATTAACATATAAATCTTCCAAAAAGAGATAAGTGTTGAATTTAAATCATACATTACAGCAATACTCATGAAAACGTGTAGTTTGCCTTGACTATGTGTCTGAAACCTTACACAGCTCTGGTATCTGTCCTGCCTGGCATTGGCTGTTTCTAGAAGTTTGATGATTGATGATTGGAAAAACTGAAATAAATAATAATTATTTATTGCCATATTTTGTCAAATGATTTAGCAAGCTGCACATGCACAGTTAAAATGTACCTTCCAAGGCTTTTTTTATACAGGGAATGTGGGGGGATGCATTTCCAGCACCTCCAGCACAGAATGTATCTAATGGCAAGGGATGCTGGAGTGTGCTGAAGGGTCCATTGATGCTGGCTGCTGGAGGATCAGTTGTTGCTTTGGGGAGCTATTGTTGAGGGAGGGGGTCTATTGTTGCTAGGGGGTCCTTTGTTGTTGGGGGGTCAATTGTTGCTGGGTGGGATCTACTGTTGAGGGAGGAGTCTATTGTTGCTGGCTCCTAAAGGGTCTATGAATGCTGGCTGTTGGGAGATCTATTGTTGCTGGTGGGGTCTATTGTTCCTGGGGTAGGTCTGTATTTGTTAGGGTGCATGTTGTTGTAGGGGATCTATGGTTGCTTGGGTGGGGGGTCTGTTGTTGCTGGATGGGTCTATTGTTGCTGCAGAGGATCTATTTTACTGCTTTTTATATTATCATTAACAAATTCCATACAAATTACTTGGCGCCACAAAATTATACTTGGTTCTGTTTTCTCCAAAAAGGGTGGTCTTCGGAGGTGGCTATGGGGTGTAACCAAGGGACAGTGCTGAAGGGTGGGTAGGGGGCAGAGACAAGGGGTGACTTGTAAGAGGGGAGTACCTGCACTTATTCTCTAAAGGGAAAAAAAGCCCTGGTACCTTCATATTCTTGCTTGAAGAAGATAGAAATCATATGATCTGATGCCCATGTAAAAAGAAATGTTCTGTGTATGCTATGTGACAGTGAATCACATTCATTCTAAAGGCATGATTCATACAAAAATCAAAATGATCAATAGCTGTCCCCAAGGCTGCAGCACTCCCTGGGGACTGAGCAATTTTCACATTATACTGAACCAGTTCAGAACCTTTACAGATAGATATCTTTGCAGTAATGATCTTGTGTTTTGTCACTGAGCATTACAGTCAGGAATTATTACAATTCTACATAAATCATTGAATTGGCTTTGAGATCAATGATAGATATAGATGGAGTAAGAAATTATTGTTGTAGCCCTATTTACATCACCTTCAGGCTACTAGTGTACCACCTATATAATAATTGAATTACAAACTTCCCACCATAGAAGATCCGGACAATATCTGTAATATGCACCAGAGCTTTCACTCAACATAATGAGTGCAGTCGCAAGTGAAAAAAAATATTCTATGTATCACACAAAAAGCCTTCTTCCCTCAATACCGAGTAAAAAAATATGCAACATCAAAGTGAATAGTAATGTGTATATTGAGCAAGATCGGCGCTAATTCAAATAAATTAATAAAGTGCTGAAGTAATCTTCACATAAATCATGCTGAATCTGAACAAATGTGAAACAATGGTAATGCAAAGATCATATCGGTATCCAAATCCTTACATTTATGGTGCATAGAAAGATACAATCATAGATGACAGTGTGCAAAAAATATGAATGAATATCCAAAATGAATCGTGCTAATACGAACAAATGATAAAAAATCTCAAGTAAATCGATCCTAACGATGTCCCAATCTGCACATGTATGGTGCAAGTGAAGATACAATCATAAATGGCGATGTGCAAAAAGTTCAAATAAATATCCAAAATAAATTGTGCTGAGCCAATAATCCTATGTGTAGCTGGAAGACTTCTTGCTACACATAAGATTATTGGCTCAGCACGATTTATTTTGGATATTTATTTGAACTTTTTGCACATCGCCATTTATGATTGTATCTTCATAAGATACAAAATAGTGCAGCGCTATCAAACATATAGTGTAAACTATACAAATGTAAAATCAACAATAAGGTGTTAAATAAATAAATAACACTATGTGATAGAGTGAACAAAAAAGTGCATAAATTGATAATTGTGACTCCAAATCAAAAAAGTCCCAGAAAGGTGATGTCAGAGCGGAAGGCTTGAATCCCAAGGAGAGACAGGAATACACCCGTGGTATATATGTCAAAGTGGCCGCTTACCAGAGATTGAGGCCTCCAACTTAATGAAATGGCCATACACACTTTAGATGTCAAACCAGATAAATTGTATCCTTCATAGTCCAGGGAAACCAGATATATTCCACTATATCATGTACCAACAAACGTGATGTCAAGGGTGTATAAAGAGAAATGAAGTACACATAGCGTAATCCCGTTATCGTTAAACTCAAGGATTTATTAAAATTGCACTTACATTGGAAAACTTGCAATAAGGCACATCAGAGACACAGAGCAAAAACCGCGGCGTCCCGCGTGTGTGGAAGAGCCGGCGTTTAGGGGGCATGACAGTCGTACGTCCGGTACCGCCCGACCGGTTTCGTCATACGTGACCCCCACCAGAAAAAAAAGATAATTTTTCAGTAGCGCAGGGATGGTGTTACCCTCCTTTCACACCTATATGTGTGTATGTGTTTATATATATATATATATGTGTGTGTGTGTGTATATATACCCCTATACAGAAGTTCAGATGTCATGCCTGCCTCCAAAGACGCCCAAAAAATGCCCAATAAACGCCTGAAACAAAAACGCCCAGGTGTGAAAGGAGCGTAACCCTATCCCTGCGCTACTGAAATTCTAAGAAAAATAATCTGTTTTTTTACTGGTTCTGGACATGCTACAGAGCTGAAACTTCACAGGTACACTTTTAGACCCCCCCCCCCCCCCCAGACACTAAATCCAAAGAAATCTCTCTTTTTTTTTTTTCAATAATATTTTCAATAATTGGCTCTCTATCAAAAACGACAATTTTTAAGAACTTTTTTTTGTGTGAAAAATAGTCCCTGGGGCATGACCCAGAACCCTAGGCACATTTTAGGGGCATTTATTGGGTTTTAGGTCTTAAAAACTGTGTTTTTTGAGGTCTTAAAAATTGTGTTTTTTGATTCCATATATATATATATATATATATATATATATATATATATATATATATATACACATTACGGTCACCCTGACATGGAAGAGTTCGGTCACCCTGGCATAGCAGAGTCAGTTCACCCTAAACTACATTACGGTCACCCTGACATGGAAGAGTTCGGTCACCCTGGCATAGCAGAGTCAGTTCACCCTAAACTACATTACGGTCACCCTGATATGGAAGAGTTCAGTCACCCTGGCATAGCAGAGTCATTTCACCCTAAACTACACTACGGTCACCCTGACACTTAACACTTTCCCTACAAAAACTAGATTATTGAATCTAACTATAGTGATATATAGTACCCTAATTACACTGCATATCCCTTTCCTCACACTAATAATTGCAAAATGACACTGGAGCAACACAAATGCTTCCACTCTCTTCCACAGCCCCTGTATTACAGTGCTAGAGTTTTGGTGGGGCTATGTTATATACTGGGGGGCGTATGGGGGGCGTATTCACTCCTCATTGGGCTCTGGACCCCGTAGTCACTCCAATCACATTTTACTGATGTTTCTGGGCCAATCATGGGCTTTTAAAGCCCAGTTCCTGTCCCATTGCATTGTCAGATCACTTCTTGGTAGAGGCCGAAATGCTGAGAGGGCTTCCCTTGCAGCTCGGTGGACAGGAAGTGACGCGTCCCAAGGAGCACTGGATGCTTGTGGAGTGCAGCTAAAGGTTCACAAGGGTATCCGGAACAACTTGCAGGGCCTCCAGGGAATCAAGCAATGTGCAGGTAAAAGCCAGGCCGAGGGTCATACACAGGTATCAGTCCAAACAGGTCGCCAAGACAAGGGGATTGAGCAGAAGCAAGTCCGTTGAGCAAGCCGGGATCGGTACACTAGAAGTCAGGCAGAGGACAAAAGAGCAAGGATGGTCACACAAGCCGAGGGTCAAACACTGGAGCAGGATCGAAGGGTCAGATGAAGCCGTGGGTCAAAGCCAGGAGAGAGAGCAGACAGGTCAGGAACGAGCCGGGTCAAACTGGAATCCAGGAAGTAACAATGCACAGGAAACAGGAAGAGCTGAAGACAATCCAGCAATCTGATGGGCTGAGCAGAGTCCTTTTATAGGCCAGTGAATTAGTCTATGGCCTGAGTCCATTGCAGCCATGGGAAGTACTGGCAAAGTTGCCAGTTGCAGCACAGCCATTTCACTGATAATGAGTCTATGGCCTGAGTCTGTTGCGGCCATTGGAAGTTCTGGCGGAGTTGCCAGTTGCAGCATGGCCGTTTCTCTGACATGCATTTCGGGCGGTTCTGGTGGCCGAATTTAGAACTTTTACCGCAAAAAGTTGGGAATTAGGCCGAATTTCGAACAGCCAATGTTCGGGTCAAACCGATGGTCGACCCGAACCGTTCGATCATCCCTACTTATTAAAAATCATCTCTCCACTCCTCCTACTACACAGTTCCTATTGGGTTCTGTAGTGTAAGGAGTCCATTGACCCTGTTATATGGCTGCTGTCTCAAACTACATCTCCCAGGATTCTCAGTGCTCTCCATAGAAGCCTGTGGGCTTTCTTGGCTTTAGCTCTCCCCCTGCTGGCCGGAGGAGAATGGTGCAGCATAACACCAGTATCTCAGTAGAAGGAGAGAAGAATAAAAGGCAATGTCTCCTTCTCCATATTGCTGTAGCCCAGCACCTGTGGCTACACTTACTTTTGCATCTAAATACTTCAGGAAATATTTTATGGCCTCTTTCTCTGTGATAAAATATAAAAAAATATTAAGTAAATCATTACTGTAATATTAATTACTGAAGTGCTTTTATAGTTTTTTAGATTTATGTAAATTTGTCCTTTGGCATGCAGAATGAGGCCTCTTGAAGATTTATTCCACCCAATCGGTCTCACTGTTTCATTGAGTTCGACATGCCTGGGCTCCAGAGTCCTTTTCAAAAAGGCAAAGTGCAGTAACCTACTGTAACTAATTAGAGTTCATCTTTAAACTCTCTGATTTCAGTTAAGTGAAGTCTAATTGGCAGTTATGGGTTACTGCACTTTGGGCCCCAGCTTTGCCCTGCTGTATTCAAGCCATTTAGTGTGCATACACATGTACCATATTTACAGATACATTCCATTGAGTCATTCTGCTGTTTGATGTGACATTTACTAGAATATCTTTCCTCTTAAGGATTCAATCTCTGTGCAATCATGAGTAAGCGGTGAATTAGAATGATTGCTTGTGTCCCAGTAAAGTGTACTGTGGTTAAAGAGTGGGGAAATGTCTTTTTTTCACATCTCTTCACTGCGAATATTCTCTATTTATTTACACATCAGCCATATAACATTGCAAATTGTTGTTGAAAAATTAGAATTTTCATAATAGCAGCCTACTGCTGATTCGAACAAGAAGTCCAAATAGGAGTATTACCCTGAGAAATAAAATGTGTCTCTGTAGTACTGGGACAAGGTAGTCTAGAATCCAAGGTGGCAAAGTGTGTCTTGTTGGTAGGGAACAGTATAAATAAAAAATATATACCTATGTATGTATGTATGTATATATATATATATATATATATTGTGAGGGATTAGCTCGGTGGTAGGCGTATGGGTGACCCCTTTGGGGGGGTCGGCACACAGGGAGATAGCCGAGGAGTGGTTGAAAACAATAGTTTATGGTTTATTCTTCCAATTTCTTCAAACAAGTGCATGCAGCAAAACATCAAAATAAAATAAAACAAAATAAATCCTTGCCTCTGTGGGCGGCTACCTTCTCACAGCTGGAACCTGCCTAAGAAGTCTTCCCAACCTACTGTTGGGCCGACACTGCTGATCCTACAGCAGACACTCAAATGTCCATTTGTTTGCTTTTCACACAGCACAAACATTGTCCATTGAACATGTCCCTTTGTTTTCTTTCACACAGAAACACTTCGTCTTCTCACCTTTGAGACGTCTTCACTCGTTTTTACCCTCCTGAGCGCACACCGCTTCAGGAGGTCTTCCCCATGCTCACAGCTTTCAGGGGGCACACAGGACTGTCCTCTACCCACATGGCGTCAGGATGCAGCAGTCCTTCTCCCATGCCCACACGGCGTCGGGAGGTACACGTATGTCTGTCCTCCTCTCCCAGCCTACACGGCGACAGGAGGCAGCACTCAATAGATTTTCTCTGGACAAATTATAGAGTCCTTGATCTCCTCATTCTGAACAGCTGAATGGTTTTCAACTTCCTGCTGGCTCTCTCTGCAGCCAACACCCTATAGTATCAGTGAACTTTCAAAGCAGGTGGGAATGTGTCTCCTCTCAGTGACTACATTCCCAGATTTACCTGACTTCCTGTCACATACCCCCCCCTCTTGTTTCAACCCTAGGGTTGGGACACATATTTCCAGGCACGCATGTGTCAGGCACTGCTGACTCACTGATAAGCCTCCTATTATCCTCAAGCTTCCGGATGAAACTGTTTTGTCATCTTCATTGACAGATTTCTCATAACTGCCACACAGTTTGTCTCTCATCTCATATACACATTCTTCAACTGCATTTTTGGCATCATTTTGCTCCTTCTCGTTTCTGTCATCTTCATTGACAGCTTTCTCATAAATGTCAGACAGCTTGTCCCTCATAACCGTCTGTCCAATCCACCATGGAGGACCGTGATCCATAGGCAACTCAATTGGGCTAGTCTTAATGTCTTCAACATTCTTAAGACGCCTCTCTCTGCAATCCATAAATGTTTTCCACAAAACTTTGAGAACCTTTGCTTCACTAAGCTTTGTTCCAAGTAGGGACTCTTGACATCCCTCTGTGACTTGAGTCTCTCCATACATCTGTACACAATCATTGACTTTTTGTTGTAAAAGGGAATGATCTTCCTTCTTGAGCTTTGCTTGCTCTAAGATGCTGTGCAGAGGATTTTCCAATTGAGACAACAGGCTGTCACACATTTCTTCAAAGTGACCCCTGTTCCTTTTCCCAGAGATATCAATATCATTCACCAAACATTTCATATTCATAGGCAGATCGGAAGCATTTGCACTCATCAACTTCTTAAACTTTTCGCCCTCCTGAGCGAGTCGCAGTAAAGGCCTACTATTTGATTTGATATTCAGTTTATATTTCTTGCCAAACTCTTCACAGAAGTAGTCAACCAGAACATCATCAACTTTCCTTACACCAACATAGGGGTTAAAGGCAACAACACAGTTGAACCCAGCGATCTGGGTGGTATCCATTATAGACCTCCTCTCTGCATCAGTGAAGAAGCATGGAACTGCAACACATTCTTTTACAGGTTTCTTCAATGCACTTTCTGCTGAACTATTTGACCGCTCAAGGTCACCTAGTTCTTTTTCTCTATCTGAATTCCACATGGAATGCATCTCAAGATCACGATCAAACTTCTGCCACCCGTCTTTCACCAGTTCCATTTTGGAAACACTCCCTGAAAGGCACTTATTCATTTGCTTCACGTTTTCACCAACAGCCTTAGTTTTCCCCACTAGGTTTTCAGCCTGAACTGAGAAATCACCACATTTCTTACTCAGCTCCTTTGTTTGCTGAAGCTCTAATGATACATTTTCCAATGCTTGAAGTTTTTGAAGGAACGGTTTATTCCAAAGGGGTGATTCAAGCCACATGTCATCACATTTCTGAGGCTCACTCAGGACAGACCCCAAAACACTGATCCTTTTAAAAACTGCATCAGGCACACTATCCCCTCTTTGGGACAGATCCTCTGTTGCCTGGAATTCCTCTTCCAGTTCCTGCAACGGAATCTTCATCTCTTCTACTTGCTGTTCTAAGGCTCGCTTAGACTTTTCTAGCTCCTGAACGCTTTTCACAACATCATCCTTGGAGCTGACCAATTCTTCCATTTCTGTACGCAGCTGTTTAACACTTTCTAGTTCAGCCTTACACTCTAGAGCTTCCTCCAAAGAGCGAGCCAAGAACAGGGCTTTGCTCTCGTTATCACGCACCTCCGTTTCTGCACGTGCGCGTTCTTCTGCATATTTTGCAGACACAGTCTTCTCTTCACCAAGCATCTGATCAAACTTCTTTTTCACATCTTCAACACACTGTAATGAACCAACGCTTTCTTCCATGCGTTTTTTCATATCCGCTATCTGAGCTTGCAATGTTGCGACTTGCTCTGATAGGTTTTTCTTTGCTTCCGCCTCCTCTTTTAATTGTTCCAGGAAGCCATTTTTCTCATCTTCCATTTGTTTGAGCTTTGTGCTAAAACTCAGCCTTTGACACCTCTCTTCCTGTAAGAGTTCCTGCGTGTCTTGCAGCTGCGATTCCAAGATAGAAAAATCTTCCGCAATTTCTCTAGATTTGCTGTCTGCTTGAGAAAGCTGATTTGTAACATTGTCCAACTCAACCTGCAGTCGGTTTGCCTTCTCTGACAGCTTAGCACACAATCGGTCACCTTCTGACACCTTGACTTGCGATTCCAGAAGCTGTGCCTCTACTTTTTCCCTCTTATGTTCACAATCTTCTTTTCCCTGCATAAGAGCCTTCACCTCATTGGCTAGCATCTGGGAATAAGAATGTAATTCTGCCACACAGGCTTCTTTCTCCTTTAACTGCTGCTGGAAACGTTGGGCTTCACCTTTCCAACTTTCACAGTCTGCACGTAATTCATCTACCACATTGCTTAAAGTAGTGAGCTCATACACAGTACTCAGTAATTTAGCCTCTCTTTCACTTTTCTCTTTGTCGCTGAGAGACAATGTCGCTTTCAGAGCAACATTCTGTTCCTGCGACTCCTGCAGGTCTATTTTTGTAACTTCCAAACACTGAAGACTTTTTTCCAGCTGATTACGCAACTCCAACATATCAGCCATACTTTGCTTCTGCAAAGTCTGAATTTCACTTTCCTTTTCCATGAGGATGGTATCTTTCTCCATTATAGTCTCTCTGCGTTTTTGCAACTCGACCAAAAGAAGAGCAGTGGATTCTTCCCACTGTAACACATGAGACTTGAGTAGTTCATTCATTTCCTGCAAGTTTCTATGCTCCATTTTAAGCAATTCCAAGGCTTGTTCCTTTTCTTCCATTTTCCGTTGCAAGGCATCCAATTCAGCCCTGCACACATACTCGGTTTCTTCCAAACCGATGGCCTCCATTGGCTGCTGGCGTCTCTGTTTCCAGCCTGCCATGCTCTCTTGATGAGCCTTTTGTTGAGCTGCAAAGCTCCGTTGTTTCAGCATCTCCCCCATTTTGGGTTTACTTTTCATCTGAGCACACTGCGTCTCCATAGCAGTTTCATCAGTGTTGCTAGGGACAACAACCTTCCTCTTTAGTAGACTCTCTTTAGGCATGGATGGGGTTGGTTCAGACGGTAACATCCCCTCCATCCATAGAATCCGGTCTCTCATTTCATCTATCTTTGCATTTTTCAGGCGTTTGGATCGCCCCATCTTCAATAACTCCACAAATTTTTCACAGTCCAGCAAAAAATTTTCAGACCACTGTCTCTTTAACACATGTAGTTTTTCTCTCTCTTGCAAGATCTCTTTTCCTGCACACACAGTTTGTGCAGTCACTTGCACCAGACACAACAAAGTTCATCAAATAATTTTGAGACCGCTGTCTCTTTAAAACACTTTTTTTTTTTTTTTTTTTTTTCTGTCAGGATCTTCTCTCCTGCACACATAGATTGTGCAATCTCATGCACCAGACAAAGTTCATCAAACATTTGCACTTCCTTGCAGGGATCTTGCTGCTTCTGCCCACTGCATACCTCCACCATATGTGAGGGATTAGCTCGGTGGTAGGCGTATGGGTGACCCCTTTGGGGGGGTCGGCACACAGGGAGATAGCCGAGGAGTGGTTGAAAACAATAGTTTATGGTTTATTCTTCCAATTTCTTCAAACAAGTGCATGCAGCAAAACATCAAAATAAAATAAAACAAAATAAATCCTTGCCTCTGTGGGCGGCTACCTTCTCACAGCTGGAACCTGCCTAAGAAGTCTTCCCAACCTACTGTTGGGCCGACACTGCTGATCCTACAGCAGACACTCAAATGTCCATTTGTTTGCTTTTCACACAGCACAAACATTGTCCATTGAACATGTCCCTTTGTTTTCTTTCACACAGAAACACTTCGTCTTCTCACCTTTGAGACGTCTTCACTCGTTTTTACCCTCCTGAGCGCACACCGCTTCAGGAGGTCTTCCCCATGCTCACAGCTTTCAGGGGGCACACAGGACTGTCCTCTACCCACATGGCGTCAGGATGCAGCAGTCCTTCTCCCATGCCCACACGGCGTCGGGAGGTACACGTATGTCTGTCCTCCTCTCCCAGCCTACACGGCGACAGGAGGCAGCACTCAATAGATTTTCTCTGGACAAATTATAGAGTCCTTGATCTCCTCATTCTGAACAGCTGAATGGTTTTCAACTTCCTGCTGGCTCTCTCTGCAGCCAACACCCTATAGTATCAGTGAACTTTCAAAGCAGGTGGGAATGTGTCTCCTCTCAGTGACTACATTCCCAGATTTACCTGACTTCCTGTCACAATATATATATATATATATATATATACACACACACACACACAATGCCTAAATGTCCAAAATCAAAAATCAATTAAAAAAAGTCAAAAATCATTTTTAAAAAAAAGTCCATCATTATTGGTGATTTCCTTATTCAAATATTACTATAATTATAGTAACTATATTAATTATAGTAACTATATTATACTATCAATATAGTAACTATGGTAACTATATTATTATATTTGAATAATATTATTCAAATAAGTGCTGTAAACAAAATCGGTGCAGTTTGTAAATCCAAGATAGCCTTTGATAATGTCCTGTGAGAGGGACGAAACCCGTCAGGGACCCCGGATTGTGACGTCAGATCCAGCGGGTGACACGCAAGTGATGGCGTGCTTCCGATTTCCAGTTTTACTGCTTGTTTTATCCTGTACAAAGTGGAATACTGTGTTTTATATTACTATTTTAATAAACGGAATTACGCTATATACTCTTCTTCTTTTCTGGCATTATACTATATATGAGGAAAATCTTTAGCTACCAAAAAGTAGCCTCATCGGAGGACTACTAATCCCAGCATCTGAGATGATTTGCAAAGCGCACATGACTTCTGTTATGGGAGTCTATGTCAGCTGGTGAGCAGTGTTAATTTCGTCGACTAAAACCGACTAAAACGTTTTCGTCGACTAACACAATTCAGATGACTAAAATACGACTAAAACTAAAATGGCATTTTAGTCTTAAGACTAAAATATGACTAAAACTAAAATGGCATTTTAGTCAAAAGACTATAACTAAAACTAAATCGAAATTTGCTGCCAAAAATTAATACTGGCGCATGCTCAAAGCATAAATAATAACATATTAGATTTTTCACTCCAGGACCAGCAGTAGTATATAATGAGTTTGGAAATTGTAGAGAAATGCTTAAATAATGCATTACAAATTACAATTGAACTACACCCATTTGATTATAGATGACTAAAATGAGTTTTAGTCGACTAAAATGTAGGGCGTTTTAGTCGACTAAAATATACTGGAGTTTTAGTCGACTAAATACGACTAAAACTAAAACACTTGCAGAAGACTAAAATAGGACTAAAACTAAAATGCCATTTTAGTCCTAAGACTAAGACTAAAACTAAATTGAAATTTGCTGCCAAAATTAACACTGCTGGTGAGTGAGTGGGCACATAGGAGGGGAGCACGGACTGCACTGATTTTTTTTTTACATCACTTGGCACCACAGCACTTTAATTATGATGGAACTGTAATATTTGAATAAGAAAATCACCAACAATGATGGACTTTTTAAAATTGATTTTTCACTTTTTTATTTGATTTTTGACTTTAGAAATTTAAGCATTATGTATATATATGAGTTCATGTAATTGCTTATATGTATTGATATAGGACTCACAGTGGGAGCGCCCTTTTTTTTCACATATATACATGGTAGGGAACAGTACTTTTTTCCCTCAAAAAAATGAAAGTTAAACTTCAGCCTGGAACCCTTCCCTAACAATGACCAACCACCCCCCCCCCCCCCCAAAAAAAAAAAAATACTCGTCTAAACAACAATCACATGACACTCCAGGTCCAAAAACATCTCTTTTCTAGACTGCAAAATGGGAGAGACATGGTCCCTTCCTATTGAGTCCACAGGCTTCTCACAAGATCCTAATGACTCCAGTGGCAGGGGACTAATGGTACCTTAAGGGCTGACTAGCCCAGACTGCAGCAATGGATCATCAGCCTTCACACCCAAAAGTGGTGCTGTACAAGGTCATGTGATGGCAGATTCAAGTAAGGTAAGATAGACTTTTTTCTAAAAGAAAAGAAAAAAGTTTTGTGAAAGGGTGGGAAGGGGGGTGAATGTTAAGCCTCATACACACAAATAGATTATCGTACAAAAAATACCAATTTGACGCGATCATATGATAATCTGATTGTTAGTGCACAGCTTTCGTCCGAAGTTTTCCGAAGGGACAAACGTGAAAGTTTTTCTCATACAATAACAGATTGTACGATTTTCGTTTACATCAGTACAGTTTTCCCCTGAAAATACAATACAAATACATAAATTCTGAATTTTTATTCTGTCAAATGAGAATTTTCGCACTTTAGTAACCTATTAATAATTAATATAGAGACTAGCATGCAAAAAAAAACAAAAACAGACGATTATTTGTCCGATAATCTCATTGTGTGTACTAGGCCTTATGCATGGTTAGGCTGCAAACTTTGTCAGAGATGCTCTTTAAACATGAATGTTGCTTAGGGAGGTGCCACAGAGCAAAGTTGCCTGAGGGAGGTAAAATGCAGAAATAGCAGTCAATGAGACTGATTTTCATTATAATTACCAAAATAATTTATTTCCAGGAACTAAGGTAACTTACAACCCCTCAGTATTTTCCATAAAAGTGCAACTGTTATTTCCTTTACATAAAGGCTCAATCTGTTGGTGAACTGGATGGACTTGTGTCTTTTTTTCAACCAGATTAACTATGTACATAATATGTAACTATGTACTTAATATTTCTAGCACAAAGCATGGTGAATTATTTGCAAACTTGCAAACAAGTATTTCTGACTGGATACTGATACACTGCTAGCAATAAATAATTGTGTCCATCCTGCAAGTAAAAAGCCTGGGAAAAATGATTACAGGTTTGGAAATCAGGTGATGAAATCTCATGGTGTCATAGTTCCTGGTCTCCATACATTGTTTTACAGGATTTCAGAAATCGCAAAGGTTTGTTTAATTAAGCCCCGGAAGATTTTACCCCCTTCCTGACCAGGCCCTATTTTGCGATTTGGCACTGCGTGATTTTAACTGACAATTGCACGGTCGTGCGACGCTGTACCTAAACAAATTTTTCCCCCACAAATAGAGCTTTCTTTTGGTGGTATTTGATCACCTGTGCGATTTTTTGATCACAGGCTATAAACAAAATAAGAGCGACAATTTTGCAAAAATAACAATATTTTTCAAATTTTTTTATATGAAATTCCCCAAAAAAAATGTAAAAATCACATTTTCTTAACATTTTTGGCCAATTTGTTTTCTGCTACATATGTTTGGTAAAATGAATCACAATAAGCGTATTTTGATTGGTTTGCGCACGAGTAATGGCGGCGATCTGCGTTTTTTTTTGCGGGACTACGACATTGCAGCGGACAGATTGGATCCTTGACTGACATTTTTTACACTTTTGGGGGTACCAGTGACATTACTACAGTAATCAGTGCTATACATATGCACTGTTACTGTAAAAATGACACTGGCAGGGAAGGGGTTTACTTTATTGGGGAAGGAGGGGTTAAGTGTGTCCCTAGGGGCGTGTTTCTAACTGTGCAGGGATGTTCCTTTACATGTAACAGCAGAGATCTACGGTCCTACATAGCAGGACCGTTAGATCTCTGCTGTTACACAGGGAAGAATGACATGCAGCTTTGTTTACATTAGCCGCCTGCCTTTCTCCCTTCACAGCGGACGATCGAGAGTGGCCGGCGGACATCGGGTCCAACCGTAACACGCGCGGACTTGTTAGGGGATGAGCGGGGATATGAGCGCGCCTCCGGCAGCGCGCGCTCGCCCCCTATTGGCTCACAGGCTAGTGACGTACCGGTGCGTCACTTTGCCTGGCTGGGGCTGACCGCCGCAGTATATGTATTTGTGGCGGTCGGCAAGCGGTTAATGGCAGTCTATCTGGCTAATGCTTTCTTTTCAGTTCCCTAGTTGTTATCTTTTTGCCTTTACCTTTCAGGTTGGGCAACTCAGTTACAGTGCCTTGCGAAAGTATTCGGCCCCCTTGAACTTTTCGACCTTTTGCCACATTTCAGGCTTCAAACATAAAGATATAAAACTGTATTTTTTTGTGAAGAATCAACAACAAGTGGGACACAATTATGAAGTGGAACGAAATATATTGGATATTTCAAACTTTGTTAACAAATAAAAAACTGAAAAATTGGGCGTGCAAAAGTATTCAGCCCCTTTACTTTCAGTGCAGCAAACTCTGTCCAGAAGTTCAGTGAGGATCTCTGAATGATCCAATGTTGACCTAAATGACTAATGATGATAAATAGAATCCACCTGTGTGTAATCAAGTCTCCGTATAAATGCATCTGCACTGTGATAGCCTCAGAGGTCCGTTTAAAGCGCAGAGAGCATCATGAAGAACAAGGAACACACCAGGCAGGTCCGAGATACTGTTGTGGAGAAGTTTAAAGCTGATTTGGATACAAAAAGATTTCCCAAGCTTTAAACATCCCAAGGAGCACTGTGCAAGCGATAATATTGAAATGAAAGGAGTATCAGACCACTGCAAATCTACGAAGACCTGGCCGTCCCTCTAAACTTTCAGCTCATACAAGGAGAAGACTGATCAGAGATGCAGCCAAGAGGCCCATGATCACTCTGGATGAACTGCAGAGATCTACAGCTGAGGTGGGAGACTCTGTCCAAAGGACAACAATCAGTCGTATACTGCACAAATCTGGCCTTTATGGAAGAG
Source organism: Pelophylax lessonae (assembly GCF_965119305.1). Taxonomy (NCBI): domain Eukaryota; kingdom Metazoa; phylum Chordata; class Amphibia; order Anura; family Ranidae; genus Pelophylax; species Pelophylax lessonae. Next base: position 489,331,253 of record NC_138772.1, on the reverse strand, counting down.
TGGCAAGAAGAAAGCCATTCATAAAAAGTGTAGTTTAAAGTTTGCCACAAGCCACCTGGGAGACACACCAAACATGTGGAAGAAGGTGCTCTGGTCAGATTAAACCAAAATCAAACTTTTTGGCAACAATGCAAAACGTTATGTTTGGCGTAAAAGCAACACAGCTCATCACCCTGAACACACCATCCCCACTGTCAAACATGGTGGTGGCAGCATCCTGGTTTGGGCCTGCTTTTCTTCAGTAGGGACAGGGAAGATGGTTAAAATTGATGGGAAGATGGATGGAGCCAAATACAGGACCATTCTGGAAGAAAACCTGATGGAGTCTGCAAAAGACCTGAGACAATGATCCAAAACATAAAGCAGAATCTACAATGGAATGGTTCACAAATAAACATATCCAGGTGTTAGAATGGCCAAGTCAAAGTCCAGACCTGAATCCAATCGAGAATCTGTGGAAAGAACTGAAAACTGCTGTTCACAAACGCTCTCCAACCAACCTCACTGAGCTCGAGCTGTTTTGCAAGGAGGAATGGGCAAAAATTTCAGTCTCTCGATGTGTAAAACTGATAGAGACATACCCCAAGCGACTTACAGCTGTAATCGCAGCAAAAGGTGGTGCTACAAAGTATTAACTTAAGGGGGATGAATAATTTTGCACTCCCAATATTTCACTTCATGATTGTGTCCCACTTGTTGTTGATTCTTCACAAAAAATTACAGTTTTATATCTTTATGTTTGAAGCCTGAAATGTGGCAAAAGGTCGCAAAGTTCAAGGGGGCCGAATACTTTCGCAAGGCACTGTATCTCAAGGGCCAACAAGCAGCCCATCTGAATTCTCCCAGACACCAATAAATGTTCTGCGGAAATGGCCAGCTCCAGAAGGATACATCCTTTTGCAGTACATTGATCATTTGTTCCTAGCTTGTTACTCAAACTGTTTATAAGGCAGCATTTAGGGACTTACTACAGGTTTCCGATGAAGCCAAATTTCCAGGACCAGTGTGGTGAAACACAAAACTAATGATCACAAAAGGGCTTCAGCTTGCTCTCCACCCATCAGGAAAGTCCTTCTAACATGTTTCACCTGTGTAGGGCTTAATCATAGAGGCAGCCCCTATCAAGCCCTTATTAGAAGAGCATGAGTTTGATTTGCTCCAAATTGGAAGCTTGCTGATGGATGACCTGTTGCACCCAGGTCTTGTTTCCTTTTCCTTGCTGATGTCACATGGTATGACACAGGTGTCAAAAGTAGGGATGGTTAATTTGAAATTGCGTCATTGCTTTACTGCAGTTGCAGCCACCTACTGCCAAACTGACATGTCTGAAGTTTAATGGTAAAAGATGGTAAAAGGGTCAAAAAACCCCAGAAACATTTGCAAAAAGCTCTGACTCTTTCCAGAGGTTACAGATTGATTTTTTTACAATTGCCTAAATGTAAGTTAAGTACATATGTGCTTGTGTGTGGAATCTTTTTGGGTGGGTATAGGCGTGACCAGTTAGAAAAGCGACAATCCAGGCTACTACCAGGAAGTTGTTGCAAGAAATTGTGTGGATTGAAGTAACCCAGCTGATATTAGCAGATTTGGGCATACATCAGCAGTTCCACACCACTTTTCACCCTATGGCAAGTGATAAGGTTGAGTGTTACAACTTAACTTTGAAAAATACAATAGCAAAATTTTGTGAGCAGACAGTAAATTTGAGCCTCGATTCAGCTTCTACATCAAGGCACACAGCCCTCAAACCTCTAAACTTATGTCCTTCTCAGATACTCTTTGGACAAGTTCCCAAGGCTGAACTTGTATAAGTTTGCATCATATACTATCTGACCTGCATTCCCAAGTGTCTTCCTAATTGCCAGACCCTGACCTAGGAACACTCAACACTACCTCAGTATTGGAGACATGGGAATGGTCAAGCAGCATTTTACCAAGAAGCTGCAGCTTTGCTGGGACAGACCTTTCAAAGTTATGTTGCCTACTGCTACATCAGTCGAGCTTGAGGGGCAAGCCCACCTGGATCCGTGCCTCCCATTGTCACACCTCCCCTCTGTGATGTCAGCATTCCAGGCAGATTCTGCGACTGAAAAATATGAATGTATAAATCAGCGCAACTTCAACCTGAACCACAAATGCTACACAAGGCTGCAATCACTACGTAATGCTTTCACTGCATACAATATCCAAACTCCACAGAAAAAATAGTGCTGCGCTAAATAAAAATAGAAAACAATCTATAAGTGCATAAATCATGATCTATAAGTGCATGACTATTAAGAATAACCTCAACAGATGATAAATCAAATAAACTAATTGACTAAAATATATATATCTGATTGTGATTGGTCAAAAGTCCATAATGTGCAAAATAGCAAAATCTGCATAAACAGTGCAATATAAAAGTGCTGGGGATGGCGAACTTCTTCCAAAATAAAGTGCTTGTGCTTTCCTCCACCAAAAAAAAGATGGTCACTCAGCTCCCGTTCCGACACCTGTATTACCAGCGGGTCAGAACCAGCAGTTCCCCTCTAGTTTAATGGTTTATTTAGACAGGCAAGATAATATCGCACTTGTATATGTGGCACATCGAATATAAGTTATAAATATATATGTTAGGGGGCAGAGCCTTATGTTTGATGTCCTTCATGGGTAAGGACATCCTGCATTTCCAGCTTGCACAGCTAAATGTGCTATGTATGTAAGTGCGTTATTATCTTGCCTGTCTAAATAAACCTTTAAACGGAGAGCACTAGATACTGTCATTTATCTTCCCTATATTACCGAGAACAACTAGAGGTGTACAGAAAGTGCGAGGATCGGCTTTTTTTACCCGCTGGTAATACAGGGGTCGGAACGGGAGGTGAGCGGCCATCTTTTTTTTTCAGTGGGGGAAAGCACAAGCACTTTATTTTGGAAGAAGTTCACCATCACCAGCACTTTTATATTGCACTGTTTATGCACATTTTTCTGCTTTGCACATTATGGACTTTTGACCAGTCACTTGTATATATATATATATATTTTTAGTCAATTTTTATTTGATTTATCATTGAGCATTTAGGTTATTCTTATTATTCATGCACTTATAGATTATCATTTATGCACTTATAGATTGTTTTCTATTTATATTTGGAGCAGCACTGTTTTTTCTGTGGAGATTCTGTAAGTGGGTTACTAGCCATGGAGGAGCCACTGTTTGGTGAGAGAGCCACTACTTAAGCCTGATGGAGCCATCCAACAGGGAAATGTTTGTTGTTTGTTACTGTATATGTGTTGCCATTTAGCAACATTGCCTATATCCAGCTTCCTCAATTGTGCCTTCCAGCATGTGAAGATGAGAGCTTTGCTGTTTGTGTTGTTTCTTCCAGTGCTTTCCAACACCCCTTTGATGGACAATGCTCTATTCTAACTTCTTTATGCTACCATAAGAGATTTAAACCTATCTGACTAGTGGGTATATAGCTGTGCGTCAATAACTGCTACTGGGGGGAATTCCTCTTGACAGTTTCAGAAATGCCTGATTTTCGACATCTTGCTGAGTAGGTAAAGCAATGTACCATTTAAAGCACATGTGTCAAACACAAGACCAGCAGGCTGAATAGGGCATGCAAGGCCATTTCATGTGGCCCTTGCACCTCTGCTGCAGCTGCAGCAACCCTTCATCTTCAAAGCCACCTTGTCTAAACAGTTGGCAGCAGAGACTAGGACAACGACTAATCAGTCACTGATCCTGCCCCAGGGTTTGAATTTCCCCTGGTATACAAGGCTTACAAGTGCTTGCTTATAAGCTAAGCTGGAAATTACACTTTGGGATATGTAGTTCCAGCAGTGCATGTAAGTCTGAAATTAGCTATTTCTGAAGAAACAAGCCTTTCTTTCCACCACATAATTTTTGAATGGGGGCTCATGTTATAAGTGTAGCACCCTCCTAGGTAGGTGCTAGGAAAAAGCATATGGGTGGCCCTGTCTGCATATCAGGGGCGCCTGATCATTTAGTTAGGCTGTCACATGTTTCCAGGTGAACTGTTGAGTTTGGGGAGTCTCCCAACTGTTTCCAATGAGGGCTCTTATTGGACAGTGGAGGAAACCTAGCAAATAGCACACCAGGGCTTACAGCTGTCTCAGTGGGCAGAGTTTGCTGCAATGCACCCTGGGATGAGTTATAAGTCTGAGGGGAGCATGTGATAGGGCGTCTTTGGCGGGAAGCAGAGTCCCAGGAGGAGGGTGACGGCTGTTTCTCCTCCTGTCAGCGCGAGTGAGGGTGTCCTGTGCAGTCAGCCTAGAGGACAAAGGTTGAGCTGAGCTGCAGAGAGGGATCCAGTGTGCTGTGGACCAAGTGGAGCTGCTGGGCAGAAGTTTCCAGGAAAAACAGTATCGTGAGTACTTGAAACTGCCCAGGGGTCTGCCTAGGAGAGGGGACCACTGCAGAAGGTCAGAGGGATCCGGGAGCCAGCTAACCTGTGGAGATGGCTTATAAAGGGGATGCCAGAATCTAAGCCCTGAAGATAAGTGAGTGAAAGGGGGCGCCAGTGTGGGCCCTGAAGTGTTCAGCAGTGCAGCAGTAGTACAAGTGGCTACCTCAGCAAGGAGTGCTTAAGGGAGCTCAAAGAGGACTTCGTTACACAAAAAAGCAGTCCAAAGTCAGTTTAGAGTTAACAGGCAGCAAGCCAGCGTTAACCAGCGTCAACCGGCGTTGACCGGCATTTAGCCAGCGTCAAGTCAGCGCCAATCAGCATTTTTCAGTTGTCCCTAGCAATGTGTGCATAGTTGAGCCAAAGGTGTATCCCACTCATTCCCTTCTCCCATCCAAGTGCTCAATAAATACAAAAAACCCAAAGATACCGGACTGATCATTGTCTCAGTGCTCACACTTGGTGAAACATGCACAAAGGTACTTTTGTTGCACCCGGTGACTCAGGGGGACCCATATCCAGCAAAACGGCTGGGAATCCTGCTACATAATAAAGTACAATCTGCATTCTGCCTTAATGGATAAGTAATAAAGGAAACCTATGATGCACCTGCATAATCCCTTCAGAACTTGTACAGACACGTTGGGTAGCTTTACAGAATAGAGTAGCAGATGATTAATTACTGGCTTTGCTTGATGATGAGTACTATGCTTACATTTGTAATAGTTCAGATAATGTAGCTGGTCACCAAAAGAAGGTAATTAATTGCTTGATTAATTTTAAAACGTATTATTATGTGCTGTTTTTTTTTTTTTTATTCTCATGTGTATTTGATATCGGTTCAAAGTAGCCAAGACTGTGAAGGTGTTTATAAAATATACAAAAGGAGGTAGCTATTTAAAAAAAAAAATCATTTTACTAAAGAATAAATTACAATATTAGGTGATTATATGCTAATGTTAGATTCTTTATTTAATAACAGGCTTTCTAGACTTCGTAGAAATATGTTATTAGTCATTGTTCTTTCTGCCTGAAATATCTTGTTGTGCAATGTTTTGAGATAGTTAGTTTCCACATTCTGCAGCAAAAATCAGGGTCCCAGTAAAGCTAATAAGATGTTCCAAAATAACAGGAATGAAAGTTTCTTGTAATAAGTGATATATTGTTTGTGCAAATTTAAAAGTGAATATAGTAGAGCAGAGTTACAGTCACCTGTGGAAAAAATAAAAGCTGCTGACTCTTAAAAGACAGCCACTCACTTGTCCAACAATCCGGCGGTGTGCTCACCCCAGTCGGTCTCACCTGCTGTCTTTGGTCCCCGTCACCGGCATCTTCACTATGGGCACCCACCTGTGACATCTTGTGGCTTCACAGCCACATGCCCACTGCGCATGCAGTATACCCATATACCCAGTGAATATATACCCATATACCCAGTGAATATATGCCCAGTATATATACCCATATACCCAGTATATATACATATACCCAGTGAAGTGAACAGCCCCAGATGATACACAGACATGAATCAAATCTTCCTACATAATTTTTATTTGTACGGTATATCTGCTGTCTTCAGCTTTCTACACTGTTTAAAAAGTGAACAAAAGTGAACATCCTGTTAGAATTTTTTCTTCCTGTTCTAGCACTGGGTGTGGAGCCTGGACATACTCTGTGTGACAACTGATTGGAGGAAAGGCACACACCCCCACTCCACATAGGCAGAGGAAGGAAGAAACTAGCAGAGCTGTGCTGTAAATAGACAAACTCTCTAATAATCTATCTCTATGCACCCACCCCGCACAAACTTGCAACTGCTTTTATCTCCTTTGTCGGAAAACTTGTCAGAAGTTATCACGCTGATAACAGAGGAACAGAGCAGCAGAAAGACACGGATTTAGGGCTTTGGAGAGAGATAAGTAAAAAAAACACTACAGATATGTGTTTCAGGAATGGGGTTTATGTCCACTTTATTATGCAAATGTTTTTTTTTTTTTTTTGGAGGTCTTACCTAGCAACTGTCCAGGGTTGCAGGTTAAAAGTCTTCCCTTTCAGAGAAGTGGTATACTTACTATGCCGTGAACCTTTGTGCACATTAAAATCTCCACTTTCTAATGTTTGTTTTCACATTGTAATTTTTCTCTTTCAAATAATCTTGTAGAATCTTTCACCGTGAGCAGAGGTTGTTGTTTTCCTTTCACTGTATTATTACTCTGCAGCCAAAGAGGCTAGGATATTAGAAGCCAATGCTTGAACAGAAACTGAAGACTGTAAAAGGTAAAAAAATAAATAAATCAAACGAAATTGGGATGCCTTCTAGTCAATTTGCAATACATGGCATTTTATAAATGGCTGCAGTTCAGCTTCAAAGCTTACTTTGGCAAGATGCGGTATTTATCTGCGCGGAAAGTCTAATTAAACATGATATTTTTAAGCAGTGCTCTTATGTACTTTCTTTTCATCCCTGCTCATAACAAAATAAAACAAAATAAAAATTCCATTAAGAGTGGAGTAATTGCACTGAGACTTAGCATCAGCTGCCCAGCAGAAATATTTAATTAGTAAAAAATTAGTTGCTGCGTTTTATCAGATTTAATCATATTACCCGTGCCTAGGAGACTATAATTTTTCCTCTGATAACAGAGAAACAGACCAGCAGAAAGACACAAGACCTAGGGCTTTGGAGAGAGATAAGTACACACTACAAATAGGCATTTCATGAATGGGTTTTACATCCACTTTAATATGCAAATGTTTATTTTTTGGAGGTCTTACCTAGCAACTGTCGAGCATTGCAGTTTAAAAGTTTTCCCTTTCAGTGAAATGGTATACTTACTATGCCGTGAACCTTTGTGTGGATTAATCTCTCCACTTTCTATTGTTTGCTATCACTTTGTAATTTTTCTATTTCAAATAAACTTGTAGAACCTTTCACCGTGAGCAGAGGTTGTTGTTTTCCTTTCACCGTATTACTACTCTACAGCCAAAGAGGCTAGGATGGTAGAAGCCAATTCTTGAACAAAAACTGAACACTGTAAAAGGTAAAAACAAAAATCAAACAACATTGGGATGCCTTCTAGTCAATTTTCAATACATGGCATTTTATAAATGGCTGCAGTTCAGCTTCAAAGCTTACTTTGGCAAGATGCTGTATTTTTCTGTGTGGAAAGTGTAATTAAACATGATTCTTTTAAGCAGTGCTCTTATGTACTTTCTTTCCATCCCTGACATTATACTGAAACTTTTTTTCAAATCAAATAACAAAATTAAAATTATATGCATAACCTATTAAACATCTTTATATCCTGGCAGAGATTGTCAGAACTGTAGCTAAAAACAGAAAGAGAGAGATCTCACTTTTGGGGTCTTAAAGATATTTGGCAACCCTAATCAACTCTGCTCATAACAAAATAAAAATTCCATTAAGAGTGGAGTAATTGCACTGAAACTTAGCATCAGCTGCCCAGCAGAAATATTTAATTAGTAAAAAATGAGCTGCAGCGTTTTATCAGATTTAGTCATATCACCCATTCCTAGCAGACTATGTTTTTCCTCTGATAACAGAGGAACAGAGCAGCAGAAAGACACGGGACTTAGGGCTTTAGAGAGTGATAAGTAAACACTACAGATATGTTTCATAAATGGGGTTTACGTCCACTTTAATATGCAAATGTTTATTTTTTGGAGGTCTTACCTAACAACTGTCCAGGATTACAGTTTAAAAGTCTTCCCTTTCAGTGAAGTGGTATACTTACTATTTTGTGAACCTTTGTGCGCATTATTCTCTCCACTTTCTAATGTTTGCTTTCACTTTGTAATTTTTCTTTTTCAAATAAACTTGTAGAACCTTTCACTGTGAGCAGAGGTTGTTGTTTTCCTTTCGCTGTATTACTACTCTGCAGCTAAAGAGGCTAGGATGGTAGAAGCCAATTCTTGAACAAAATCGGAACATTGTAAAAGGTAAAATAAAAAAATTAAACAAAATTGGGATGCCTTCTAGTCAATTTGCAATACATGGCATTTTATAAATGGCTGCAGTTCAGTTTCAAAGCTTACTTTGGCAAGATGTATTTTTCTGTGTGGAAAGTCTAATTAAACATGATTCCTTTAAGCAATGCTCTTATGTACTTTCTTTTCATCCCTGGCATTATACTAAAACTTTTTTCAAATCAAATAACAAAATTAAAATGATGTGTATAACCTGTTAAACATCTTTAAATCCAACCAGAGACTGTCAGAACTGTAGCTGAGAGCAGAGAGAGAGATAGATCTCACTTTTGGGGTCTTAAAGATATTTGGCAACCCTAATCAACTCTGCTCATAACAAAATAAAAATTCCATTAAGAGTGGAGTAATTGCACTGAAACTTAGCATCAGCTGCCCAGCAGAAATATTTAATTAGTAAAAAATGAGCTGCAGCATTTTATCAGATTTAATCATATTACCCGTGTCTAGGAGACTATGATTTAATTACCGGGACAGAGCATAGAAAAAACAGCATAAATGACGCTTATCTGTAAGCTCTCATTTCACGCTCTGTGTGACTCTTTACACATGCAGCGAAGACATGTCTTGTCAGAGTGTCACATTGACCTATAAAGTCAGATTCTATTTATGCTGTTTTTTTATTGGAGTATATTAGATTGATTGTGTGATGCCCGCCTAGAATAGTCCACATAATGTTAGTTTTTAACAGGCTAACCACTATTTTAACCTATAAATGGGAATTTTGGATTGTAAAAAATCAGAAGCCTTTCTTTTATGGAAAGTTTATCAGCATGATGGCTAAAGCTTACCACAGACAATTCTTTTTTTTTTTTTTTTTTTTGGATCAAGTAGCGGGTTGACCAAGTTTGAAGTCAATCTAACGAGTAGGTGGAGTAGGGGAAATATAGGTCCATTGTGACCCATTAAAAGGAATGGCTTGCTTTAATGCAATGTAAAGATGATAAAACAACAACTGTTGCACAAATTGAGTACAGCTGTATAACAAGGGAAGTATGGCCTTAGGTCAGCCTTTTTCAACCAGGGTGCCTTAAGGTTTCTTCAGAGGTGCCTTGGAAAAATGCCTAAAAATTGATCAAAAATTGTATACAAGCCAGGGGGGCGTGGCCGGCATCCTGAGGTGATGGACGCTTAGTTCTGAGCAGTGGCGTAGCGTGGGTTGTCAGCACCCGGGGCAAGGCAAGTAAGTTGCGCCCCCTAACCCGTGGATTTTAGCACTCGAGTCTTTCAATGCAGAGAGACCAACGTGCCCCCTTTCAATGCAGAGAGACTTACGTGCAGCGGCGGCTTCTACTCAGTTCCCCGCGTCTCCTCGAGTCCTCCCGCCTCCTGCTCGGCAGCTCAGCCAATTGCATGCATTTGCCTTTCGGCCAATGAGGAAGCGGATCCCACTTCATGATTGGCTAGGAGGAGGATCCGTGTGACAATCGCGAAATTTTTGTGAAATCTGTGACAGCGCCAGACTGCTGACTCTGCTCACTCGCTGTTAAACTGACTGAGCGAACTGTTATGTCAGAGTCAGACAGAGTGCATAGGCGTGCGAAGCCTATGGCATTAGGGTGTGCACCTCAAACACATGTGCGTTTGTATATATATATATATATATATATATATATATATATATATATACATATACACACACACTTTTTAAAAATAAATGTAAACAAACATTTAAGCAGTATTAAAACATTTTTAATTAAATAAACAATTATCAATGTATACCATAGATCCCATTTAGAGCAGGGTCCCCATAGATCCCCCTTTAGAGCAGGGTCCTTATAGATCCCCTTTACAGCAGGGTCCCCCATAGATTCCCCCTATAGAGCAGGCCAGGGTCCCCATAGATCCCCCTTTAGAGCAGGGTCCCACATAGAACCTCCTTTAGAGAAGGGTCCTCATAGATCCCCCTTTAGAGCAGGGTCCCCATAGATCCCCCTTTAGAGAATGGTCCCCATATAATCTATGGGGACATTTCTCTAAAGTGGGGAATCTATGAGGACCCTGCTCTAAAGGGGGATCTATGGGGACCCTGGCCTGCTCCAAAGGAGATTCTATGGGGACCCTGGTCTCCTCTAAAGGGGATCTATGGGGATCCTGCTCTAAAGGGTGGATCTATGACATAGATCCCCTTTAGAGCAGGGTCCCTATAGATCCCCCTTTAGAGCAGGCCAGGGCAGGTCCCCCATATAGATCTCCCCCCTTACAGCAGGATAGGGTGAGGTGAGGTCCTCCATATAGATCCCCCCCTTACAGCAGGCCAGGGTGAGGTGAGGTCCGGACCCTGGCCTGCTGTAGGGGGGGGGATCTATATGGGGGACCCCAGAGTGACCTCACCTCACCCTCGCCTGCTGTAAGGGGGATCTATATGGGGGACCTCACCTCACCTTGGCCTACTGTAAGGGGGGATCCATATGGGGGATCATGTCCCCCATATAGATCCCCCCTTACAGCAGGCGAGGGTGAGGTCAGGTCCCATCCCCCATTTAGATCTCCCCCCTTACAGCAGGCCAGGTTCCCCATAAAATAGATCCCCTCTGAGGATCCTCTATGAGTAGCGCTGCCGCTACATAATCATATGGCTCCATTTAAATACATTCTTCTGTGCCTACAGTCCACATATAGTATTCAGTGTTCTTCTTCTCACTGTCTCACACACTCAAGTCAGTCAGTCTAGTCACTACTAGCACTGTCTACATACACAGCCAGCCCACTGAGCCCACTACTCCAGTCACAGTCCTGACTCTGAGTCCTGTCACTCGTGACTCCTACCTTTTTTTTCACCCGATCACAGCAGGCTAGGGTCTTCTCCTCCAGGTCCTCCTAGGTTTTCCTCCTGCAGTGTCTGTCACTGGCTCTCTCCTCTCTGGGACACCTGCCGCCGCTGCCTTCTTCTTGCTGCTGCCTGGGCTGGTGTGGCTCTCTCCCGCGCTCAGCGCTGCGCTGGGAGGCCGCTGCAGTGCACTGTCCCTCCCCCAGATAGTCCCTCGCTCTCCGCACGCCTGGCACCCCCCCCCCCTCCACAGTAGGCAGCGACCCGGCGGCTCGGATCAGATTCGCACAGCCAGCAAAACAGTGAGAGAGAGTGAGTGAGTGAGCCAGGCAGGGGCAGTGAGCCAGGCAGGGGCAGAGAGCTGCGAGTGCGAGCGCGCCCCCCCCAGATGTTGCGCCCGGTGCGGCCGCCCCCCCCCTGCACCCCCCACGCTACGCCACTGGTTCTGAGCTCTGGATGAGCGGGATTGTTTAGGCGGCTCACAGCGACGGGGAAGGTGGCAAATTCATCCCTAGACACCTCTACTATTACCCCACAACTTTACTTTTCACATGGGGAAAAGCAAGTCGCGGGAAGGACCCCGCAAACTTAAAAATTTCTTCAGTACAGTAGGGCCTCAGAGGAGTCAAAATGGCACCGGCCCCACAGCGCTGCCACACAGACACACAGCGGCTGCTGTTGCTTCGTCTCATGAGACAGATTCCTTAAGGCAGGAATTATCTCCCTGGCACCTTGATTTTCCAGAGCCCGGTGAAACAGAAGAGGAAGCTGGACATTACAACTACTCAAGTGAGTACCTCTCCCTCCTCTATAATTACTTCACCTGACACAAATCTCTTTGGGGAACAACTGGACACTTTTCCCACTGCTGGCCAGCCCATAATTGATTCCACAATAAAGGATATGCTTATTACACTGCGGGGAGCTTTGCAACATGACATGTCAAGCTTTATGAAACAAACTAAAGTTGAAATGGAAGCTCTAGGTAATAGGGTTGATCAAGTGGAATTTAATATGAGTGATTATGCTCAGGCTCACACGAATTAGTAGATGCCCATAATACTATGTTGGATGAAATCCACACCATGAAAATAAAAATGGCGGACTTGGAGGACCGCTCCCGCCGCAACAATATTAAGTTTCGCGGCATTGCTGAGTCGGTTCCTGCGGCGGAATTCCGCTCCTATCTACAAAAGATGATTGCTGAACTCCTCCCTGATGTGCAAGGTCAGGATTTGACAATTGACAGAGCTCATATACCTAGAGAATACCTAGAGACGTCATTGCAAAAATACATTTCTTTCATGTGAAAAGATCGCTTGATGCAATATGCAAGACAACGTGCCTCCCTGCCTGAACTATATGCAGGTATCTCACTCTACACTGATCTTTCCCAAACCACTGTAGCTGCCAGGAAAAATCTTAACACCATTACAAAAATCCTGTGCAACAATAACATCAAGTACAGGTGGAAGTTCCCTACTAAACTTGAAATTGAAAGGAACAACAGGACCTTTTGGATTTCTGACCTGGATGATGGCCTCCTCTTAATGAGAAAATGGGGACTACTCCCCCCAGAGGATGATGAAGATATCGCGGACCAACCCTCTCAAGCGGGCAATTCGGGTCGCTGACCCTCCTACCACACCACGCTGTGGTTCCTCCGCCCTGGAATTATTACACCAAGCTCTCTGGGCCCCTACCTGACCGTACTCCCTTGAGTTGCTTTTCCCCTCCTAAATTGACAGATCCCGTCCGGCTGAACTATTGATCTTAACCCTTTAGGGATGCGTATAGGATTTGCCTGTACAATGGGCCGCTGGAGGCCCTCCGTTGCCAGGGCGGCTGCGTGTATGTTCAAATTTTTCCCTTTTTTGTTGTCTTATTATTCTTTTTATTTTTATTTCATCAGCAAACCTTTTGTTGGTGCACCGTGCACTTCTTTATCACCTGACATGACTTTGTGGCACTCCCTTTGTATACTTATTCTATTGTGTTGCCATGGTACTGAAACTAATATCTCTTAATACAAAGGGGCTAAATAGCCCACACAAAAGGAGATCTCTTTGGAAAGATGCTGTCAAAAAACAAGCAGATATTCTATGCGTACAAGAGACGCACTTCACAGCATTGAACCCACCTAAATGCTCTCACAGATCTTTTCCACATATTTTTCAGGCAAACTTTTCTAAAAAACAAAGGGGTGTCCTGATGAACAGATGAATGCCAGAGTTAAACGTAAAAAAACACAATATATATCGTTTCTTGTGGCGGAGATTGCTTGGCTGGAGAATTTGCATAAAATTAATTTACAGGACTTGGTACTGACAGAACTCACTAAGGTTAGATCTGATCTTAGATTGGCCCTGTTAGATAACCATGATAGGTATATCCTAAAATTAAAAGCATCCTCCTATTCGCAGAGAAACAAAGCAGGGAAATGGTTAGCCAGACAGTTGCAGCAACAACGCACTAGAACCCGGATCTCCCAACTGGCTCATCACGCAAAAGGTACCTTGGCTATTAGCCCACATGACATAGCACAGAACTTTGGCGATTACTACTCCTCATTGTATAATTTGCAGGAGGACCCTGGTGTACATCAGCAGTCTCTAGAGGAAATTAACACTTTCTTGGACAAATTGAGGTTACCCGCAATAGATGCATCAACCCTAGAATTAGTAAATAGACCTATAGACCCTCAAGAGATCATCAAGGTAATTAAAGATCTTACATCCCATAAAGCGCCTGGCGCAGACGGCCTGTCCTCAGAATATTATAAAGCGTTCTCTGACATTCTCACTCCTCACTTGTCTAATCTTTTTAATGAGGCAGTCTCCACCGAGCAATTTCCCAAGGAAATTATGGAAGCTATTATTATTACTCTCCCTCAACACTACCGGCCTATATCTTTACTAAATTCTGATGTGAAGATATACACAAAGGTACTTGCAAATAGGCTCTTGGAAGTTACGCCGACTCTTATAAGTCCTGAACAGGTCGGCTTTGTTAAAGACATACAAGCACCAGACGGCACTAGGAGGATGATTAATTTCATTCACCAGGCTGGGACCCGTCAATTGCCTTCCGTGCTCCTTAGTTTGGATGCAGAAAAGGCTTTTGATAGGGTCCATTGGCAGTACTTGGACAGAATCTTATATAAATTTGGCATTTCATAATGACCTTATATAAAAGCCCTTCTGCAAAGGTATTTACCTCTGGTTCTTTATCTAGATCTTTTGACCTATCCAACGGCACCCGACAGGGCTGTCCGTTGTCCCCAATCATATTCACTTTAGCCATCGAACCCTTAGCCGCAGCTATTAGAGCAGACCCTCTTATTAGAGGGATAACAATAGGTAACCAGGAGCACAAAATAGGGCTTTTTGCAGACGATATTATTCTGTCGCTTTCCGATCCACAAACATCTCTCGCCCAAGTTCAACAAGTAATAGACACCTTTGGCCAAGTATCGTACTACAAACTTAACACAACCAAATGCCAAGCACTCACACTTTATTTAATCCAAGAGAACTTGGCCCATTTGAAAGCTCAATTCCCCTTTCAATGGGAACATAGCACCATTTCCTACCTAGGCATCCAGCTGACACCATCCACCTCTGAATTATATGAGGCTAATTTCCCACCTCTACTCCGTAACATAGAACATGATATGAAGCAGATAAATAAAGCACAATTATTCTGGCTAGGTAAAATGGCTGCATTTAAGATGCAGCTTCCTCCCAAACTCTTATATTTTTTCCGCACCCTCCCAATATCACTACCATCTAGTTTCTTTGCGAAATGTAATACCCTTCTTAGGACCTTGATATGGTCTGGCAAAAGACCGAGAATAGCCCTTAAAACGCTGGTGAGCCGGAGAACCCGCGGAGGCACGGGGCTCCCCAACATCCCCTTCTATCATACCGTCTCACTTCTTGACCAAATGCAATATTGGCTACAGGAACCACAGGACAAACTTTGGGTTTTCATGGAGAGATCCCTACTAGTGCACCAGGATCTATGGGCACTGTTAGCTGCCTCATCCTTGTCCTCCTCGACCCACCGCATCCAACATCCTACTATTACAGCCACACTAACTGCCTGGCGATCCTTACTGTCCATTCGCCATCAGACCCTTGAAAGGCGTAACTTAGATATTCCATTGGGGGCTTACGAATGGATCATTCCATCCTTCTCGATGTTAGATTGGAAAAAGAATGGCCACAACTATTGGCTCAGCGTTAAGGATAGCTTTCTCCCCGCAGACTGCTTTAAAACTGCACAAATTCGCCATTTTCACAAAACTAACAAACTCGCCTTCACGTTATCCATCCCTGCTATGGCATGGGACTTCCTTAGGGGCCATGCTATATCTGGCACACGGGGCATATCTTTTTTTTACAACTTGTATATAAACACCCAAGCACCTTCATTGGGCCCAAGTAGGACTAAATGGGAATCTGAATTCCAATTGACCTTCACAGATTCACAATGGCATAAGGCCATCAAGGTCAACTATAAACTGTCTAAATGTATTGATCATTGGGAACAATTTCTGAAAATATACAATGTATGGTACTTAACGCCTCATAGGCTCTCTAAAATCTATCCCTCCTCCAGTGCATTGTGTTGGAGACAGTGCAATAAGGTAGGAACACTGTATCATATCCTTTGGGATTGCACCTTTATTCAACCGTTTTGGAAAGAAGTGGAGGTTTTGCTTGGAGTTTTTCTGGGCACGACCTTCTCTATCTTTCCGGCTTTGACACTTTTGAACTTGGGAATAGATCTGATCCCTCCGAAGTACCAGACTATAGTACTCCACATCTTGTTTGCTGCTAGATTGACCATCACTCACCATTGGAAATCACCTGAGTGACCAAAAATTCAGGAACTTACTTCACGGGTAAACACACAATGTCATTTTGAGAAGTTACTAGCTGTTAAAGATCATAGAATGCCTATCTTTAGCAAACGATGGATTCACTGGTTAAAGCATCCTAATGCCGCTCCTGGTCTCAAGCCCAATTAGCCTGCTTTGATTTACCACCAAAGAGTATTCCCTTTACTTTACCTTTCATATATTCTCTGTTAGTGTCACAAATAACATCTTGTAGAACCATGTACATGGCGGTCTAATATATGGTGGTCCATGGATTTTTAGCTGTCGGAGGGTCTACCCCCCCAACTGGACACAGTGTGTACCCATTTGGGGGTGTTCAGGGGGGTTGGGGGTGGCCCGATTAGAGAACAGCCATCAACGACCCCATCTTATAAGTATTAATGCTATTCGTATATTTGGATTGCTTAATGCTGTAAAGGCTTATCTTCATGGGCATGAAGTTAGATTGCATAACTGCACCTATGTACTACTGGCTATAATATCAATGTTTTATGAGTTTGCTTTCCTCTGTTATTATTATGAATTCCTTTCCCTGTTTGTTACTATTTGAAATAATCTAAATAAAAACTATTTAACAAGAAAAATTCTAGATACTGGCATCCTAACATCTGTAAAAGATGCAAAAAAAAAAAAAAAAAAACACTGTAACAATCAAAATGTATTGAAAAACACCTAAATATTAATATGAATCATCAAATCATGTGAAAACAATAACATATATCACATAATAAAAAAATCATAACCACATTCAACAATCTCTTACAATTGGTTGTTAGGGTGTCAGTATTAGGATTCTGTCAACAATTTAGTCCGGACATTATCTGATTTAATCATTCTCAAACTGACAAACAACTTCTTTTTTCTCATTTAATTTTTATTAATTTTGTAGTATAAAGGGTACAAGAACAGTACAAAGACCACCATGCAGAAGTATAGCAAAAGTGGTACATGTAAGGAACAGGAAAACAACAAACCAAAGAGGGAAATACATTAAAGTAAAGTAAAACCTTGGATTGCAAGCATAATTCATTCAAGGAAACATGCTTGTAAACCAAAGCACTCAAATTTGTAATCCAAAGCACATGATTAGTTGATAAGTAGGATGCCTATTGTCTTCACACATCCTTGTTTGACCCTCCTGTGCCCCTCTTCCTCAGAACTGGGGTGACATTAGCTGACCGATAGAGAGAAATCGAGGGAGAAGAGAACATTGGAATACTAGTCAGTACCAGTGTGCAAAAGTGTATTTGCTTTGGAAGAATAAATTACCACTAAGGTTGGGTGTCCTACGTGTGGATGTAGCTGCACTGTGTAAAACTATTAGAATAGTTTTTTACATTTTAGAATGGGGTGCCTCGAGACTATCCATAATTTTAAAGGGTGCCTTGAGATTGTCTATAACTTTAAAGGGTGCAGTGACTGAAAAAAGGTTGAGAAACACTGCCTTAGATGATGGTTGCAGCTCCTCAGTATTCAAGCCTAGTAAACACTAATGCACATATAGTAACAAAAGAGAGAGGACGTCACCATCTATGTACAGCTATTTATTATTAAATATAAAACCATAAAAAACTTATGTACTGAACTTGGTGAATGATCAGCATGTCAATAGTAAATTTCCGTGCAGAGTTTGTTCAGGAAGAGGCAGAGTTTGGCAGGGAGACGGCTGGCATATGCAGAACTGTGTAAGGAAGGTGCTGGAGAATATAAGGTATTCGAGGAACCATTCTGGAATGCAAGCTGCCCCAGTTGCTTCTCTTACAGCTTGCATTTTAGCGTGGTTTTCCTACATACACCGGCCATCTCCCTGACGAACTCTGCCACTCCCTGCCACTCCTGGACAAACTCTGCATTGAGGTTTACTATTTACATGCTGATCATTTACCAAATGCATGTTTTTTTTTGTTCTATGTTTAATAATAATTGGCTGCATTTAGATGGTGATGCCCTCTGTCTTTTGTTTTCTGTATGCTTTAATGCAATGCACATTAACATGCTACATAACACATAGGGCATAATGAGGGGGCCTTCATTGAAGAATAGAGGTTCAAGCTTCGCTTATTGCTGTTATGATTATTATTATTATTAATTTATTTTTGTTGTTATTACTATTAATAATTGTAGTTAAGCTGATGTTGACTCCTGGAGATCACATGGACAGTGTTTCTCCAAAGAAATCCATCTTTTGTTTTGGTCCTAAAGTGGAACTAAATCCTCCTATCTTTTACAGCTAAGGTATTTGCCTCCATCCACCTCGCAGGAATGACACCAGCAACTTGATAGTTTGACAGCTCGGTTTGGAGCACAACGAACTGTGACCATTATCATTGCCAGCAAATCTTGAATGCAACTGTTTGGAGTTAAATTGATGGGTTTAGTTCTTTGTAGCAACATGTTAAAGTATATCTAAGGATATTTTTTTTTTGGATGTTGGCTAGAGTAGGGTAGGGGAGGAATAAAAAACTATCCTGTTTTGCCATCTGTTTAATTAGGAAGATTTTCCTTCACTTTCTGTGCTGTTGACTTAACAGGAAGTGCAAAATTTATTTTCAACATGAGCAAAATCTACTTTTAGACAGTAATCAAAGGAACAAGTCTCCATTCGAAAATTCACCCTCTATTCCTGTTTTGATGGCAACATTCGTACAGTGACTCTATACTACCTGGTCAAGGCTCCTCTGTATAATGTTGTCCTAACTTTAGTCTATGAGAGTCTCCATGTTGGTGCATATAAAAGAATGGATAAATTAAGAGCCGGTATGCTTGGAGTGAGCCCAGTCCTCCTCCATATTCTACTTTTAGACAGTAATCAAAGGAACAAGTCTCCATTGGAAAATTCACCCTCTATTCCTGTTTTGATGGCAACATTCGTACAGTGACTCCGTACTACCTGGTCAAGGCTCCTCTGTATAATGTTGTCCTAACTTTAGTCTATGAGAGTCTCCATGTTGGTGCATATAAAAGAATGGATAAATTAAGAGCCGGTATGCTTGGAGTGAGCCCAGTCCTCCTTAAGGTCCAGGAACACACCAGTAGTCTACCAGAGCAGCTGAATGCATCTAATGTGTCCCTGTGCCAATTCCAACAAGCTAAAAATGGCAACCACTCTAATTTATAAAAAGCTTTAGGAGCAAGGTGCACATAGAAGGACTTTGCACACAGCAAATAAAACTAAATATATTTCCCAGCATACCTGCCAGCTAGCCCCCCCCCCTCCATAAAACATTAAAGAATCTTCTTTAATTTATACTTTAAGAATGTATGGACTGTATCCATTCCTCTTATTGCTGGCTTGCTTGCTTGTTGTCCTCTTCCTTTTTCCCTTTAACTTTTGCAAGAATGTTTGTCTTTTTGAAAGAACTACGGTAGTTCTCATAATATTTCCAAAATAATACAGCTTCAGCCAAGTCTTCTGGGCTTTTAGTGAAAGATTTTTCTTTATCTGTTAAAGATTTCATTTTTTTCCTTACTGTCCATGGTATTCATAGAATTATCAACCAACACAGAAGTTCAAAGGTATCAGTACTTTTCATGTCTTCTCCATTGTCCAGATTTCAAATACACAGAAAGTGGCAGAAAATTCCATAGCCTGGACAGTTCTGATCTTTGTACTTAGACACATCAGCACTTTTAAAGATGTTTTCTGGGTCTTTCATCTTTGTTCTTCCATTGGCCAGCCTGTGCAGTTTTTCTTGAGTGCTAGATTATTTTCTTAAAAATTGATCCAAGAAGACAGAACCTGACTAAAATCTCTACGCCTTTGCCATCGACTTTGAAGTTAGCTGTCTTTCTTGTTGTCATAATCTTCATTGTCCTGATATTTAGCTAAAGTCCCATCTTTTCAATCTGTTACTTAACCTTCTGTATTAAGAATGATTTTCAAGGCAATATAAACCTTTCTACCTGCACCTTGTTTTTTCCCCTGCAAGATATGAATAGATCTTGTAGTTTTATGTTATCATTTGTTGCCTTGCATGCACAGCCAATAGTACAGCAAATCTTCACATTCCGGTGTTCAAAGTTTCTGTAAACGTTCAAATACGTAGCATAGCACTGCACAGGTCTTTTCTGGAACTTTTTGCCTACAAGATTAAATAAGTATTTTTTGCTTGACAATTGCACCCAAACATTATATATATATATATATATATATATATATATATATATATATTTTTAGCAGAGACCCTAGAGAATAAAATGGTGATCATTGCAATATTTTGTGCCACACCGTATTTGCGCAGCTGTCTATTAAACCAGGGCTGTGGAGTCGGTAGATAAATGTTCCGACTCCTCAGTTTTTTGTACTTCCGACTCCGACTCCCCGACTCCGACTCCTCTGTATTAATATGTATTAATCTTTCGACACTGACTTGGGTGGGTGGCATTGCAGTAACTATTCTGGCCACATCACTAACGATCTCTGGATAAACAAGGATGGCTTCTTCAACAGTAAGTTTTGATGAGCGATCATACTTTTCAACTTCTTTTAGTGCTTTATAAAACTCCTGTTGGAATTATTTTATTTGGACATTTACTGGTTCTGTAAGGCTTATGCGACGTCGCTTTCCTTTAACAACTTCCATTTTGTCTAAGAAGGAATCAAAGTCTAATTCTTCGTTTGAAGAAGATGATCCTGAGTTACCACTATTGCTTAAAAGAACTTCATCCTGTGGAGGTATTTCAGGTCGGACTCGTAATCCCTTCATGCTAACTGCTACATCATAGAGGGCCTTTTTCCCAGTAGCAGTCTGTTCACTGTTCAAAAAAAAGCAGCTCATTGGGTTAACATAAATAGCCGCTGACAAGATTTAATTTTCCAGCAAAAGACTCTCTCTTTTCATCATTGAAGATGCAATGCCCTCAGCTATTAACCCTCCATTTTTGTTCAGTCGATATAACAGGCTCTTCCATTCCAAGAGGAATTTACCCAGGGTTAGATCGTCACATTGCAACCTCTTGGTGACAATGAAGGGGTGAGAAAGAAGGTTCTCCAGCTCTTTTGTTTGTGTCCACTGGCTTTCAGTTAATGCAAGATTTTCATTATACATTTCTTCTATGAAGTCTTTAAGTTCAAGCAAACGCTTCACCATTAAATAAGTGCTTCCTCAGCGAGTTGTTTGATCCAAAATGGCTCCTTTTCCTGCACGTCTTTTCAAAATTGCATCTGTTTTCGGGGCCCTGGCTGCAACAGTTACTTGCCGTAATTTGCCAATTAGTGTAGCTGCATGGCGATCTTTTAATCCATCTATTATGGCAAGTTGCAGTGAATGAACAGCACATCGCATATGATGAATAGTAGCAAGCTTCAATGCTTCTTCAACAAAGTTGTCTAAAAAAATGTCAGCATTCTCTTCAGTTTCTAAACTTTCTCCAATAATTGCAGAGGTGTCTTCCTCTAACTCTAATATCTGTTTGTTACCTTCTTCATCTGCGTTCTTCTTCTCAATTGTGCTCAACATGTTAGAAGCGTTATCTGTCACAACACATAAAATCTGTTCCTTTGTAAATTCAAAATCTTCTAGAACACCCTCCACTAACTTCTGAAGGTAATCACTGGTGTGATGTGCCTGAGTGTCCTTTAATCCGAGGGTCCGTGTTATTGTTTTGTTATTTTCATCCACAAATCTAACATTAATAGCAAAATAATTGACTCTGTGACGTGTGCATGCATCCATTTTAAGGAAGACAAAACGTCCTTTCAGAACTTTCT
Source organism: Pelophylax lessonae (assembly GCF_965119305.1). NCBI lineage: Eukaryota > Metazoa > Chordata > Amphibia > Anura > Ranidae > Pelophylax > Pelophylax lessonae. The sequence continues at coordinate 489,309,447 of NC_138772.1, read as the reverse complement.
GTAGTTCTTCCTTTTTACATTTCTTTTTTACATTAATTATAACTTTTTGTGAATTGGAACATTTAAACTTGCTTTTTTTTAATTCCAATCTAAATTTAGTAGGAGTCGGAGTCGGTGCATTGTTTGACGACTCCGACTCCAGGTACCCAAAATTTCCTCCGACTCCGACTCCACAGCCCTGTATTAAACGCAATTTAAAAAAAAATTGGATTTTTTTCTACAGCTTTTTTGTAAAATCCTTTTCTTGGAGTTCATCACGGGACACAGAGCAGCCAAAATAATTACAAACAACTAAAAAGACAGGAAGTCCCCCTCTATATAACCCCTCCCATATAGGAAGTACTTCAGTTTTGTAGCAAGCAATAAACTTCCCAGACCAGAGGGGAGGGACCTCTGTGTTCAGTGATGTACTCCAAGAAAAGGATTTTACAGGTAAGCTGTAGGAAAAATCCAATTTTCTTTATCGTATTCCACGGGACACAGAGCAGCCATAATAATTACTATCTGGGATGTCCCAAAGCAATGCATTTGAGGGGAGGGGGACACTGAATATGAAAACCGCCATCAGACTGAAAAGATCTACATAGCTGCCTGCAGCACACTGCAGCCAAATGCAGAATCCTCTTGGACCCTAACATCCACCTAAAAAAATTTAGTGAATGTATGTACTGAAGATCAAGTAGCGGCCCTGCAAGTCTGAGCATAGAAGCTTGATGGTGAACTGCCCACGAAGCACCTACTCTTCTTGCAGAGGGTGCCTTTACCCGAAAAGGTGGAACCTTCCCACTTTAAACCATACGCCTGGATAATAACCTGGCGAATCCACTAAGAAATTATAGATCTAGATGCTGCCTGCCCTTTCCTGGGCCCTTCATGACCAAAAATCTTTCTTGCGAATCTGAGCTGACATCTTCAAATAGACCTTAAATGCACGCACTACATCGAGAGAATGTAACAACTTTTCCTCTGCTGTTTGAGGATATGGAAATAAGGAAGGCAGTGTAAAGTCTTGATTCAAATGAAAAGCGGACATCACCTTGGGCAAAAACCCTGGGTGTGGACGTAGAATCACTCTTTCTTAATGCAAGATCAAAAATGGCTCCTTACAAGAAAGAGCCTGCTAATTCTGACACCCTTCTAGCTGAAGTTACTGCAACCCAAAAAAACTAACTTTCTTGTCAGAAGAACCAGAGGAATATGCAGAATTAGCTCAAAGGGTTGTTTCTATAGGACCGCTAGGACTAAATTTAAATCCCAAGGACACAGCAGTGGCCTAACTGGTGGAAGCATACGCAGCACCCCTTGTAAAAATGCTCGAACCAGGGAATCAAAGCAATTGGTCTTTGAAAGAAGACTGGTAAGGCTGAAATTTGACCTTTAATTGTGCCTAGCTTCATATCTACCCCTACTTGCAAGAAAGCTAGAATTCTCCCGATGATATCTTTACAGGGATGCCACTTCCTGGCCTCACACCAGGAAATATAAGACTTCCAGACTCTATAATAAATGTTCCTAGAGACTGGTTTCCTAGAGTTTATCACAGTAGATCCTGGCTTCAATAGCCAAACCGTCAATTTTAGCAATTGTAAAGCAGGGTGGAAAATCGGACCCTGAGAGAGCAGGTCCAGACTTAGTGGAAGGACCCAAGTGTGACTTGAACTCAGTGGTCTTCCTTACCCGATGTTTGGAAATCCTACAGATCATACACTTCCCACAGCTGAAAAAAACCTTAATCTTAAAGTCTTAGGCTTGGTGTAAATGAAGCTAGGTTTGACAGGTAGGACTTTTTTTAAAACTTCATCTTGTAGAAGAAGAGACCAATGTTTTTTAATAATTCTCTCGAATTGTTTGTATTGGCGGCTAAAACTTGTCATAAAGGCTAAATCATAATTTTTTGAAGTAGTCTTGTTGGTCTTAAACAAATTTTTTCTCTCAATTTTACTAATAGACTCCTTGGTGTTCAGTAGAGGTCATTTTGTACCCTTTTTCTTTGAACCTCTCTATAAGCATGTTGGCCTGCTGATCATAGTCCTCATTGCGGTTACAATTTCTTCTGACTCTCATCATTTGGCTTCTAGGAATAGAACTCAGCCATCTAGGATGGTGGCAACTCCCAACTGGGATGTATCCATTTCTATCTACAGTACTTCCTTGAAGTAAGTGCAGGTGAATAATTTGCCATTATTTTTGTTTATAGTTAAATCCAAGAAATTCAAAGATTGTGTATTGAAGGTTTCGGAAAAGGAGATGCCATATTAATTCTCACTGATATTGGTTAGAGAACTGGAAAGGGAGTGTTGAGACCCCCTCCAGACAATAAAAATGTCATCTATATACCTTCTGTATACTAACAATTCAGAAGGTCTGTTGCAAAAAATGGCCTCACTTTCCCACTTATCCATGAAGATGTTCGCTATGAAAATGCAACAGACCTTCTGAATCCTTTGAATCCTCCTTTTCTGAGCTGCAATGTGATTATTTTTAGTTTTTGGGTTTAATACCGCTTAGGGTACCTTCAAGACGATGAGGAGAGACATCTTTTAGCACTTGCCTTATCATACTGCCATCATTAGAGTAAAACAACCTTTTATGCATTTGCAGACCACTGAGCCAACCAAGTGTAGACCAGCCTAATTTTTGAAGCAAAACTAAAGTGGGGTACACACTAGTAGAAAACCTGCCATCTTTTAGCACTTGCCTGACTTCTTATCACACTGCCATCATTAGAGTAAAACAACCTTTTTATGCATTTGCAGACCACTGAGACAACCAAGTGTAGACCAGCCTAATTTTTGAAGCAAAACTAAAGTGGGGTACACACTAGTAGAAAATCTGCCGAAAATTCCTGTCCGAGGTAAAGTCGTACGATTTTTGGCTAGTGTGTACTTTCCGCAGCCGATGCCGACGTAAAAAAAACGGAGAGACAAACACCAAAATTTTCATCGTCCGTCCCCAGCATGACCAATTTTCGTTTAATGTGTATGCAGTACGTATGCGAAAAATCGGATACGAAAGACAGCGCATGATCTGAAGTTGCTGAAGACCCGGAAGTCTAGGTACAAACGTCCAAAAAATAAAAAATAAAATCGGACTAGAAATTTTGTGAACATTATGCACTCTCAAGAGAATATTTTGTCTGATTTTCGTCAAGTGTGTACGAGCCTTAACTATAGTCAGAGCTTATACCAGAACAAGTGCATGGCATATTTTGGCAAGACACGCTTGAACAGAAAATACACTAGAATTAGAGGGTAAATGTTCCTTTCAAATTAACAATCTCTTCCATATTTTTCTGTAACATTATAAATAAATTCTGCTGGGGAATAATCCTTTTTCCCTGAGACAAACAGCCTAACAAATGACCAATCATCCACTTTCCCTTAAAATAATTGTATTTCCTTTGGACCTACATAGCTTGAAGCCTTATCTTTTACACATCAGAGACCAAACTAAGTTATCAGTGTCATTCCAGTCGAAGTACATGTCTGAGAATAGCAGCAAGCTACCTAAAGCAAAGATGCAATGCGTCATTTTTTTTCAAACAAAATTAATTACTACATAAAACCTCTCCTTAACTCTTGTGGAAAGTTTTTATTTTCTTTGATAGTTTTAGAATGGGTCTAATGTAGCACCCTCTAGTGTGGTACTGTATATAGTTAGTTGTTAGTGTAGGTTGAATCTGAGTCAGGACTGAGCGACTCAGGGAGGCTGAATGACTCAGCAAGCAATCTCTGGTGCCTCCTCCCCCCTTTTTCTGGAACCATGGAGACGCTTCCAGATGTAGTGGGTGGAGGCTAGGAGGAGCTTCTTGGCATATTTATGAGGGTCCCAGCCAATCCCCAGCAAATGGGCTTAAGGGGGCAGGCCACCTCATACTTGGGCATGAGTCATGGCAGAAGGGTGGAAGATGGAGTGCTGAGGAGGCTGTCGGAGGCCCTCCTAGAGCACCCCCTAGTCTAAGGGGGGGTGGAGGCCTCAAGCCTGGGGCTCAGATGCTGGAGGGACCGTCTACAACACATAGAAGAATCCTTCCTGGAGGCAACGGAGCAAGTTGAGGACAGTGGGAGCAGATCAGCACATCTGGGATATCTCCTGAGCAGTCAGCCAGGTGGGCTGGTGAGTGACAGTCTGGGAGGACTGTGGAGAGAGTGTCAGTCTGGGAGAACTGTGGAGAAATTAGCCTGGAGGGCTAGTGAAAGGGGCAGCTGCAGCCAGGTGGGTTGGCAGTGCCTGAGGAGGTGGTGCTGGGATCAATAGCCACAGGATGTATGCTGAACACTGACCTTTTTGGTACACACCAAGGGGCCTCAGGGTCAGGCCTATTACAGCCTTTTGCTCTAAATCTGACAAGTGCTGTGTCAGATTAACTATCAGTGTGACAGTAGAGTTCTGCAAGCAAGCAAGTGCTAGAGGAAGCAGAGGACTGTATATATGACTGTATATAGGAGAAGTTGTTCTGAAGTCAAGTGGGCATCCCATAAACTCTCATCCCTATCTAAGTTTATTACCTTCAATAAAAAAACAAAAAGCAAAGTCACAGACTGTTCTCTGACTCTGAGTGCCTGTGTAAATTTGGTGTGCCTGGCTGTGCAGGGTGGGGAATCCCAATCTACTTGCGGCTCCCTAGGGGGTTGCGCTACACTAAAAGTCAGTCAACCCAACTTTTTTAACATGCTAACATGACATCCAAGAACCACTGTGCTTCCTTTATTAGAACTAAGAACTTTGTGTTTCCTCTAGCAAACACCCCCCCCCCCCCCGAACCATACAAGGCCGCTTGGCCTCAACATGGGGAGGGTGCTTTGGGTGCACGTTGTCCCCATGTTGATGGGGGAAAGGGCCTCTTCCCTACAACCCTGGGCTGTGGTTGTGGGGTCTGCGGGTGGGGGGCTTATCGGAACGGGGATCCCACCCCCCCATGTTAATGGGTATCGGGTACATCGTACCCCTACCCATTCACCCAAAAAGTGTACAAAAAAAATAAACACAAAAGCCAGTTTTTAAAAAGTCCTTTATAAAAAAAAAATCGTGTCACTCGATGTAAATCCATCGTCAATCACGACGCTCGCCGCACCCGAAAAAAGGAAAAAAATTAAAAACGCTTCTGACTCTTATGAGGCATCCTGCCACATGCCGCTCTTGGGTTTTGACAGCTGTTTTATAGGCAAGGGGCGGGGACACCCGGTTACGTCACTCGGTGGCACCGCCTCCTTCTGACATTACATGATTTTGGGGGGGACCACATGCCGTTTACATTTTGGCGTGGGGTTTTCCCAAAGGGCCTGGTATGGCCTGGGGGGGACCATACATCGTTTTTTATTTCATTTTTTTATCTGTATTGCCGGGAGCAAGTTTAAATTACATTTTTTCCTTTAGAAATGTCAGTATTGCTGCAGCAGGCTACATACATCATACAGATGAGCCACTTTAAAGGCACATTAAGGGGACTCCCAGGCACGATCTTCAAAGGAATTTTTCATTTTTTTTGTTTCACTTTAAGCATTATTAAAATCACTGCTCCTTTGAAAATGATAGTAGCAACTTCTGCGATAATTCAGGAGATAATCTCGGACTGACAAGCCCCCATGTGTAGTACTACCCCCGCAAGAGCTGCTTGAATTATTTGTGCCTGGGTCTCCCACTGATTAATCCACAGCCAGTTACAGAGTATTTCCTCACACAGCGAGGTGCCCACACTCTTCCAGTCATTGTCTCCAATAACCAGTCTAGGGGATGTGGGTTTTTTTGTATTTTTTTTTGGAGAACTTGGATAGGAGAAGGGATTTAGTAGGATACTCCAAATTAAATATTCACAAGCGAGGTAAAACTCTCTCAATAGGACTGTGTAGCAGACCTTCAGTAGCACCATACAGCAGGCTGTACAGAACAAAGCAAGTCCCTTTGTAGTAGAAGGAATTTAGTGGACCTTGCTTCTTCAAGACACTAGCCGGTGTCCCCTTTAGCTTACACCCAGTATGCTGACTCCTAGCACCAAGAGGGGGATTTAAAGCAACAACAGTCTCTAGGACCCCCTTAGGGGGTCTGTACTCACAAGGCTCTGGCTGCGGGTCACCTTCCTCCATGATACCAGACAGGATCCGTGGACATCCTGCCTCAGTCAGTTTGCAAGAGAACCATGGGTTTCAGCTTTAGTGTTTCAGGCTCTCAGGTCACCCACCTCAGACCCCATGGCAGACTGTGCTAAGGAGATGCCGCAGCTCCCTCCCCTCCTGGACCTCTCTCTGTAGAGGAAGACTGGCCCCATGGCCCATGTGCTCTTTAGATATAAATACAGTCATCCAGCATGCTTAGGGGTATCTCCTCTTCTAATTGGCCAAGGCTGCATAGACATCCATGTTCTAATCTAACAGGTTTACACCCACTATCCAGTACACTGCATTGCTACTGGATCAGTGTGAAACATCAAGACAGCTTGAGCAGCACCAAAGCACACTGAGCAGACCTCCCTAAACATTCACAGCTCTCTGTTAAGCAGACAGCACATATATTTGCCTGGTTGTCTCCCTGTTAAGCAGACAAACAAAAAACAATGTACACTCACTCTAGTACCTACCTAGGTAGGCGCTACATCAGTTTGGTTGCTCTTCTCTGCACTTTCTCCAGTTTCCCAATATCCTTTTTGTAAATTGGTGCAAAACGGAACTACATATTCCAGATGAGGTCTTACTAATGATTTGTACAGGGGTAATATGATGTCTTTCTCTCTGCAGTCCATACCTCTCTTAGTGCACAAAAGGATTTTGCTCACAGCTTGGCATTGCATGCTTATTAAGCTTATGATCTATCATAACACTCTGGTCTTTCTCCATCATTGACTCCCCCAGTTTTACCCCCCCCCTAGTATGTATGCTTCATACATATTTCTAGCCCCCAAGTGCAAAACTTTACATTTATCAACATACAGTAATCCTCATTTGCCACATAGTTGCCCAAATAAACAGTGCTTTTGCTTGCCTTTATCTGGCCCTTGGAGCACTGTGCTAGAGCCCTGGGTGGGACTGTTTTCTTAAACCCGTAACCACCCGCTCCCGCTGAATGTACGGCCAGGACCGCCCGCACTCGCAACCTATGTGTTCCACTCCCGCCCGCACCCACAATATTTGTGTCCACTCCCGCCCGCACCCGCAATGTTTGTGTCCACTCCCGCTGACTTTATTTCAGAGCTTGTGAAAAATGCACACAAATACTCAGACTAAATATTCGTTCAAGTTAACATCCAGAATAACAGACTTTAAACATGATTGCGTTTAAATAAGATGAAGTAACCAATGCTAAACCAAAGCACCACACATGACAAAAACATTGAGTATTTTTTTTATTAGCGTTATAAAACATTAACCGTGAAAACAAAACCGCAACTAGCGGCACCTCAGTTTTTAAACGCAGGCTATAGGCAATTGCATACACACACACCAAACAATTAACTAGGAAATAACTTTACCATTAAATAAATAAACACAGAGAACTTTGAAAATAGGCTATATATGATTTTAACAAATGAAATACAAAACAAAATAAAGGTTATTGTTGGGGTCAGGTAGGCCAGTTTAATGGTCAGGTAGGTCAGTATAGGGGGCAGGTAGGTCAGAGTAATGGTCAGTTAGGTCACATGTGTTACATGGGCAGGGTAAAGGGGCTGGAGTTAACCACTTAAGCCCCGGAGGATTTGGCTGCTCAAAGACCAGGCCCTATTTTGCGATTCGGCACTGCGTGACTGTACCGGACAATTGCGTGATCATGCGACGCTGTACCCAAATGAAATTGACATTTTTTTTTTTCCCCACAAACAGTGCTTTCTTTTGGTGGTATTTGATCACCTCTGCGATTTTTATTTTTTGCGCTATAAACAAAAAAAGAGCAACAATTTTGAAAAAATAACAATATTTTTCACATTTTTTAATATGAAATACTAAAAAAAAAAAAAAGTATAAATCTAAATTTTTTAACATTTTAGGTCAATTTGTTTTCTGCTACATATTTTTGGTAAAAAAAAAAATCCCAATAAGTGTATTTTGATTGGTTTGGGCAAAAGTTATTGCGTTTACTATATACGGGAAAGATTTATGTAATTTTTATTGTTTTTTTTTTAACTAGTAATGGCGGCGATCTGCGATTTTTTTTTGCGGGACTGCGACATTGCGGCGGACAGATCGGACCCCTGACTGACATTTTTTACACTTTTGGGAGTACCAGTGACATTACTACAGTAATCAGTGCTATAAATATGCACTGTTACTGTAAAAATGACACTGGCAGGGAAGGGGTTAACTTAATTGGTGATCAAGGGGTTAAGTGTCTAGTGTCTAGGGGCGTGATTCTGACTGTCAGGGGGCGTGGTTTGTTAGATCATCACGGAGACATACGATCCTACATAGCAGGTTCGCATAGCCTCTGTCATGATCTAAGGGAGAATGACAGACGGCTGTGTTTACATCAGCCGTCTGTCTTTCTCCCTCTCCTGAGGGAGATCGCGAGTGGCCGGCGGACATCGGAGCCACCGGTCACACGCACGGGGAAGGCAGGGAACGAGCGGGGGTGGGAGTGCACCGGCGGCGGCGCGCGCTCCCCCCCCTTCAGGCTCGTGGGCTAGCGACGTAGGTGTACGTCGCTTTGCCCAGGAGCGGCTGACTGCCGCAGTAAATAGTCGTGCGGCAGTCGGCAAGTGGTTAAGGGGGGCGGCAAAACGAGGTTTCACCTAGGGTGCTAAAAATTCTTGCACCAGCCCTGATCTACAGTACTTATCGCAGATGCTAAGCTCTGCAGGTCCATCAGCATAAAAAAAAAAATGAATGCACATTTTTTCCAACAACACTATGTGCATTTATTATTTTCTTCTTAAAGGCAAGCTTATCCTTTGAACTGCAGCAGAAATCCGATTTCAATTGGAAGCAAAACCCTTCAAATTCTATTAATAATGTTCCAGGATCTACGATGCTTATGCATCAAGATATTTACAGTATATCAATGTCTCCAGCACTGAAATGTATGCTTTTTAGGGGAAAAGTAACAGTATTTATTGTGATGTGTCTGTGGACAGAAATGTGTTTGTCTTGGAAGATTGTGCCATGGAACATGTACATGTACACGCACCACTATGTAATGGATTTTATAATGAAAAAAAGGAATTACAAGTCATGTGAATCCAGTAAAAACATCCTGTTCCTTATATAGAAAAGAAAGGGGAAGTGTCTCAGCAGTATTCTGCATAGGAGGAAGACATGACAACTCCATCATCGATGCTCCTCATAGTGCAACTGAAAATAAGACTACTTCCAATTCAGTTGTTTCATGCTCTAAAACAGATACGGTAATGTCCAACATGCAGCCCAAGACAGCTATGAATGCTTCCCAACACAAAATAGTAAACTTTCTTTAAGTGATTGTAAACAATCACCTTGTAAACTAAAGTGGGGTACACACTAGTAGAAAATCTGCCGAAAATTCCCGTCCGAGATAAAATCATACGATTTTCGGCTAGTGTGTACACAACTTTCAGCAGCCGATGCCGACATTTTTTAATGAAAAAAAATGGAGGGACAAACACCAAAATTTTTATCGTCCGTCCCCAGACGACCAATTTTCATTTAATGTGTATGCAGTACGTCCGTGAAAAATCGGATACGAAAGACCGTGCATGATCTGAAGTTGCTGACGACCCGGAAGTCTAGGTACAAACGTCCCAAAAAAAAATCAGACGAGAAATTTCGTGAACATTATGCGCTGTCAACTAAAAACGGTTATGAACGCTGAGCATGAGAGAGAAAAATTGGAGGATATTTTGTCTGATTTTCGTCAAGTGTGTACGAGCCTTAACCCCTTCAGTTTAAAATAGAATTGAAAGGCAAAACATTTTTGTATAGATATAAAAATAAACTATAAATACTTTTTTTTTCCTTTTTTTATATTAAGCAATCACATTCCCTCTGTTCTCAGCTGCAAAAGAGCTGAGGGGAGGAGAAGCAGCAGTACACTGGGCTTCCCAGTGAACGGGCGTGCATTAGGGGCATGTTAGGACAAGTCTAATCAATGGAGGAGAGCAGGCTGAGTTCCAGCATATCAAAAAAGCCAAGGAATTTCCAGTAACTATTTACCAACCAGCCTGCGACCAACCGACTTAACCTGTCTAACAGTTTGCATTAAAAACAGGGGTTTAGTTGCACACATTTGCAAATACATGCGTAAGCCACAGAGACCCGACAAGGCACCCTGATATCTGCAGACCCTAGCTCTACCTTTAAAGAGTCTCCACAATGGGAGCACATGCATTCTAATGGATAGATGGAGGACAGGTGACTGGAGGGAGCTCACCCCTCCTTCAAGGCGCAGGGTCACACTGAACACCCAGCACATTGCACAATGGCAGCAAAGGTGTCAGTGTGTTGCCTGACCAATATAACAACAATACAAAAAATGGTCACTTCTCCCACCTATAACTGGTCTTGACAGTAAGGAGCACTGGAAGGGCAAATGCAGGTCAAAGAAGCCAAGGAATTTCCAGTCACTACTTACCAACCAGCCTGCAACCAACCGAATGAACCTGTCTAACAGTTTGCATTAAAAACAGGGGTTTAGTTGCACACATTTGCAAATACATGCGTAAGCCACAGAGCCCCGACAAGGCCCCCTGATAACTGCAGACCCTAACTCTACCTTTAGGCTACATTCACACCTGAGCGTAGCATTTTCGCGTTTTTTACCGCGATTTTACTGTGATTTTTATCGCAATTTACAGGCGTTTTTACAGGCGTTTTTTGGGCAGGCGTTTTTAGATTGAATAGAGACCAATGGAAAACGCCTGTAATCTGCCCAAAAAGAAGCTCATGTACTTTTTTGAGCGTTGGGCGTTTTGCTCACAGCGTCAAAATGCTCAGATGTGAACAGGGGCCATTGAAATGAATAGGATTTGTCTTGTTGGGCGTTTTGAGAGCTGATCCTAGAGCAGAAAAACTCCCCAAAAACGCCCCAAAACGCCCACATGTGAACGGAGCCTTAAAGAGTCTCCATAGTGGGAGCACATGTATTCTAATGGATAGATTTTGTATTGAGTTCCCAGCATAGCTAGAAAACTGACCACAGCGTGCTCTCCTGCTTAGTGTGGTCAGTTTTTAATAGGAAAGCAGAGGGGCTGGCAGGAACACCAGGGATTTCACACAAAGGAAGCAATACAAAGAGAACAGGATAATTTCTCATACATGTACATGGTACATATACATGGCACATGTCAGGAATAATATTATTTGGGGTAACAAACGCATTAAGAATGTTCATTGTTTTTGGAATTTATGTGTAAAAATGTGTGTACACTTAGTGAACACATGGCCAAAGAAACAATTCCCAGTATCTCTTTACTGGACTTTTATAAGGTTTATCGTAAAATATCCCGCTCTTCACAATCACGCCTTGTTCATGTCATCAGTTTTCATCAGCACCTACGAATATTTGTAAGCAACTTTTTCCAAGGTTGAAGCACATGAACGGAAAAATAAGAACCAAAATATCTGATGAGCATCTTGAGAGTTCATTGACTATTGATACTCCATCCATTCAACCAGATATTGATGTGTTAGTTTATCAAGGTACTGTTTGTAGACTAGTAGAGCCAGGTACCCTTGTACTCAGAGCCAGGACAAGGGGTGGACAGGAGAGAGGGTTGCCCTGGGCGCAATGGTTTATTGCAAGGATGGGGGGGGGGCGCCTTGACCCTAACCCTAAGGGAAGGGGGGGCGCAGTTTGGCATCCTTGCCCTGGGCGCTGGATGACCTTGTCCCTGCACTGCTTGTGCTAACCACCCAGCCCCACTTGTGAGGAGCCATTTGGAAACTGGCAGCTGCAGATTACACAGAGTTCAGATTGAGATAAATTAAAGATGGCTGTACACTAGTAGATTTTTGAACAAATGTACACAAATTCTTCTTATTTTTCTTTAATTCTCAATTTTAAAAATTTAAATAAAAATAGTTTAGAGATACAGTAATTAAACTGTATCTGAATGGGCAGTGACAGAGTCTCTTTAATTCTATTAGCAACACGTCATATAATCCAGAGTGCTTAGCCATAGTCATAACAATTCTTATCCGCGCTCTACTTTTCTACAAATTACCCATTTCGATACTAATAAAATAATAATGTGAAATTTGAATGAATTCTATGAGGCCTGGCAAACAAATATATAGGAACATGACACTGAGCTGGGATTGCAACTTTATGCATTGACATACCTCCTTAGACCCAGTCTGTGCAGACAGTATAGGCTCCTGCTGACCCTGCATCATCCACAGGCAGCTTAACTCTTCAAGCTAATTTTATTTCAGCTAACTGCAGCACAGAAAAAGTTTTCCAGTGTTTTAAAGTAAAAGAAGACGATGGCTATCTTTAATCCTGTCTCTGTGAATAACTAACACTGAATTGAGGATACTAAATAAACCAATAGGATAGGAAAAAACTATTAGGATAGGAAAAAACTTTTCGGTCTCAGGGAGTTTAAGAGGACAAGCAGCCACACAATGAGATTAGAAGAGAAGCGGTTTAACCCTAACTACTATTACCGACCCCCCGCTGCAGGTTTACTGCAGCAGGCAGCCCCTCCTGGGTGAACCGACGTAGCAGCTAGGCGGCGCGCTCCTGCCCCCACTTGGCAGCGGGGGACTCTGATGCAGCGGGCAGGCGGCTCCGATTACCACCTGCCACCCGCGATTGCTTCCCACTGAGAGAGAAGAACGGTCAGCTGTTGTAAACACAGCTGACCTTTCTTCTCTCTGGAATGATCACAGAGCTCCTGTGATCTTTCTATATATGTGATCAACCTTGATACAGGTAGAAACACGCCCCTAGGTTCACATTTAACCCCTTGATCACCCACTGTGTTAACCCCTTCCCTGCCAGTGTCATTATTACAATAACAGTGCATATTTTAAGCTCTAATAACCGCAGTAATGTCACTGGTCCCCCCAAAAGTGTCAAAAATGTCAGTTAGGGGTCTGATCTGTTCGCCGCAATGTTAGACGCGATAACTTTTGCGCAAACCAATCAAAATACGTTTATTGCGATTTTTTTTACCAAAAATATGTAGCAGAAAACAAATTGGCCTAAAACATAAAAAAAATAGATTTTTGAGAATATTATATAGCAGAATGTGAAAAATATTGTTTTTTTTTTTTTCAGAATTGTTGCTCTATTTTTGTTTATAGCGCAAAAAAAAAAAAAAAAATTGCAGAGGTGATCAAATACCACCAAAAGAAAGCTCTATTTGTGGGGAAAAAAAGGACATCAATTTTATTTAGGTACAGTGTCGCAGGACCACGCAATTGTCCATTAAAGTAACGCAGTGCCGAATCGTAAAAAAATTTGGCCTGGTCATTAAGGGGAGAAATCCTTCCGGTCCAGAAGTGGTTATGCTGCGTAAGGGGTTTTTCACAGTCAGGGCGGTAAGAATGTGGAACTCTCTTCCACAATTGGTGGTGTCAGCGGGGAGTATCGATACTTTTAAAAGACTCTTGGATGTGCATCTCAAAGAACACAATATACAGGGTTATGGGAAATGATTGTCGTCATTGGCATACACACCTACACAGGTTGAACTGGATGGACAATTGTCTTTATTCAACCTTAACTACTATGTTACTATGAATAAGGGAACATGGAAGAAGTGGGCCGTGTCTAAACTAACTAGTATTAACAGATGGGGAGGACAATGAAGTATACCAAAATCACATTAGCAAATACCGGTAAGTTTTGGTTGCCAAAAGCTGCCAATTTCAATCTGCCTTTTAATTGCATAATGAAAGTTATTCTGAACAATGTCAAGCGGCCTATAGTCTTATGTATAAACCTGCTCCAAAGAAAAAACTAGAAAGGTAAGAAAATCAATTTAGGGGGTTTTCTTGCTCCTTTTCCCATGACGCAGAGAGCAATAAAAACAGCAGTTCTAAAGCCTCGTACACACGCGTCGAAAATCGGCAGGGAATTTTCGTCCGACGACCGATCTGCCAGTTTTCGGCTTGTTAGTATGATGCTTCCGACAACCGACTCCGACTTTCGGCCGAAAAAAATCTGGTGTGCAGGCTATAAAATTTTTGTCCGCCGTCAAAACACGGCCGATTTTCGTGCAGTCAGTACAGATTTCAACAGGGAAAAATCTTATGAGCAAGACTGGGCATGCTCAGAGATGAAAGAACACAAAGAAAGCAAACCAACACATGACATCACTTCTGAAGTAGAATTTTGTCGGGCGAGAAAATTTGTGTGCAGTCTAGGCACATTCCAACCAACAAAACACCACTCTGGACAAAAGACGGACGATCGTCGGGCGATAATCGTTGCGTGTGTACGGGGCTTTACTCTACAAAATATGATTGTGTCGGGGGACGTTGGACAGAATTCTCATCACTTCCTCTCCTAGCAGGAAATGAGAAGAAATCTCCCCAAAAGGAACTTAGATGGCGATAGAAGTTTGAATAGAAGTTCTAACCCTTTCCTGCTACATCCAAAATAAAAGTTTTGTTTGACTCAGGAAAATAATCTGTTTTTGCACAGACTCAATACGCACAGTATTGCATAGACCGGAATCCTTCAACAAACATAATAATTATATTACACAAGAGACCTCCCTCACAGAATGAAGATTATACATTTTGTGGCAGACATGACTCAGGCAATTTAGACATCTCGATAAATAGCGGATGTTCTTAATAATACAGTAATAAAAAAATAAATAAATTACAGAGCTGCATTTATCCATTACAAATCTTGGTTTCTCATACTTGAACCATTATGTGATTTTTTTCCTCCGCGTCTTGCTTGTCAGGTACATAGACAAAGCACGTCTATCCCGGTCTGAGTACACTGCTGCTCTCTGAGTGCTTTCCAGCTTTTCATCTCAATGCATTTTCAGTAATGGCTGCAGGATTACCATCCATCACCAACATCATATACATATTATTTCTACTCAAATACGCATTTACGCTAGTTACATCTTGCTGCTCCATTTAAAGTTTTGTTGACTGCGATATTGTGTGTACGCGAAACAGACGCCACAGTTAAAGCAGAAACAAACTTTTTTTTTTTCATACAATCCCTGTAAAATCAAACAAGGCAGTCAGCACTTGATTTATGAATATAACAAAAATCACTATCAAGCAAAACAGCATGAACAAACAGTGCTCGAAATGGTTCCTCAGTTAAAAAAAAGAAGACATACATATACAGTACCTTGCGAAAGTATTCGGCCCCCTTGAACTTTGCGACCTTTTGCCACATTTCAGGCTTCAAACATAAAGATATAAAACTGTAATTTTTTGTGAAGAATCAACAACAAGTGGGACACAATCATGGAGTTGAACGAAATTTATTGGATATTTCAAACTTTTTTAACAAATAAAAAACTGAAAAATTGGGCGTGCAAAATTATTCAGCCCCTTTACTTTCAGTGCAGCAAACTCTCTCCAGAAGTTCAGTGAGGATCTCTGAATGATACAATTTTGACCTAAATGACTAATGATGATAAATAGAATCCACCTGTGTGTAATCAAGTCTCCGTATAAATGCACCTGCACTGTGATAGTCTCAGAGGTCCGTTTAAAGCGCAGAGAGCATCATGAAGAACAAGGAACACGCCAGGCAGGTCCTAGATACTGTTGTGGAGAAGTTTAAAGCTGGATTTGGATACAAAAAGATTTCCCAAGCTTTAAACATCCCAAGGAGCACTGTGCAAGCGATAATATTGAAATGGAAGGAGTATCAGACCACTGCAAATCTACGAAGACCTGACCGTCCCTCTAAACTTTCAGCTCATACAAGAAGAAGACTGATCAGAGATGCAGCCAAGAGGCCCATGATCACTCTGGATGAACTGCAGAGATCTACAGCTGAGGTGGGAGACTCTGTCCATAGGACAACAATCATTCGTATACTGCACAAATCTGGCCTTTATGGAAGAGTGGCAAGAAGAAAGCCATTTCTTAAAGATATCCATAAAAAGTGTAGTTTAAAGTTTGCCACAAGCCACCTGGGAGACACACCAAACATGTGGAAGAAGGTGCTCTGGTCAGATGAAACCAAAATCGAACTTTTTGGCAACAATGCAAAAGGTTATGTTTGGCGTAAAATCAACACAGCTCATCACCCTGAACACACCATCCCCACTGTCAAACATGGTGGTGGCAGCATCGTGGTCTGGGCCTGCTTTTCTTCAGCAGGGACAGGGAAGATGGTTAAAATTGATGGGAAGATGGATGGAGCCAAGTACAGGACCATTCTGGAAGAAAACCTGATGGAGTCTGCAAAAGACCTGAGACTGGGACAGAGATTTGTCTTCCAACAAGACAATGATCCAAAACATAAAGCAAAATCTACAATGGAATGGTTCACAAATAAACATATCCAGGTGTTAGAATGACCAAGTCAAAGTCCAGACCTGAATCCAATCGAGAATCTGTGGAAAGAACTGAAAACTGCTGTTCACAAACGCTCTCCATCCAACCTCACTGAGCTGGAGCTGTTTTGCAAGGAGGAACGGGCAAAAATTTCAGTCTCTCGATGTGCAAAACTGATAGAGACATACCCCAAGCGACTTACAGCTGTAATCGCAGCAAAAGGTGGCGCTACAAAGTATTAACTTAAGGGGGCTGAATAATTTTGCATGCCCAATTTTTCAGTTTTTTATTTGTTAACAAAGTTTGAAATATCCAACAAATTTTGTTCCACTTCATGATTGTGTCCCACTTGTTGATTCTTCACAAAAAATTACAGTTTTATATCTTTATGTTTGAAGCCTGAAATGTGGCAAAAGGTCGCAAAGTTCAAAGGGGCCCGAATACTTTCGCAAGGCACTGTAAGTGTAGCACCCTAGAGGTAGGTGCTAGGTAAAATATGGTGTGCAGAGCCATGATTTCTTTTGGTCAAGTAGGTTGTCGTGGCTCCCACTTGTGTCTACTGAGAGGGGAGTCTCCCCACTGGCCCTGTGAGAGCCTTTTCATTGGGCAGTGGAGGAAACCCAATCAGAGACACCTTCAGGCTTGTAACTACCCCAGAAGGCAGATTCTGCCACAGAGAATTCTGGGAGTGGGTATAAGTTTGAGGGGAGTGCATGACCAGGGCCGGTTTTAGATAAAGTGTGGCCCTGGGCAAACCTAAAAGTGGGGCCCCAAATTTTTTTATATTCTACCAAAAATATAGGCGCATTTTATCAAATTTAGCCAAATAAAACATACAACTACATGAAAATATGCTTTAATTAAATAACATTAAATAGAATAAATAAGAAATCAAGTGAGCTTTGCACACCTTCACAAATCAGATCACCCCAATTCCTGCACCTTCACGCCTCAGACCACCCCAATTTCTGCACCTTCACACCTCAGACCACCCCAATTTCTGCACCTTCACACCTCAGACCACCCCAATTGCTGCACCTTCACACCTCAGATCACCCCAATTTCTGCACCTTCACACCTCAGACCACCCCAATTCCTGCACCTTCACACCTCAGATCAGCCCCTGGTAGGCTGGCACTGGCAGCAACAATTTTATTCAAATCAGGATTTCTTCTGCAAATAGCCTGGCAGGCTGGCACTGGCAGCAAATATTTTATTCAAATCAGGATTTCTTCAGCAAATAGGCTGGCATCAGAGTCAGACAATTACCAAAACCAATGTCATCATGACACATGATCAAAAAATGAGGAAAAATAAGGATTTCTTCTGCAAATAGCCTGGCAGTGACATCATCAGATCAGACAAGGCACTGGCAGGCATTGTACTAGACTAATACTATGCCTGGCTGCCAGTGCCAGGCCAGCCTATTTGCAAAAGAAATCCTGATTTGAATTAAATTGTTGCTGCCAGTGCCAGTATATTTGCAGAAGAAATCCTGATTTCTTTGAATAAAATTGTTGCTGCCAGTGCCAGCCCAGCCTATCTGCAAAATAAATCCCTAAGTAGAAGTCACTCCTCTCTCCAGTCCTCCACTTACCTTGGGTGTGCTGTGCGGTTTGGCTGCAGAGTGTTCCCGCTGGACATAGTACAGGAGATGGTCAGAGACTGCAAACATGATACAAGAGATGGTCAGAGACTACGGACCTGATACAAGAGATGGTCAGAGACTGAGGACATGATACAGGAGATGGTCAGAGACTGAGGGCAGGATACAAGAGATGGTCAGAGACTGAGGACATGATACAGGAGATGGTCAGAGACTGAGGACATGATACAGGAGATGGTCAGAGACTGAGGGCATGATACAGGAGATGGTCAGAGACTGAGGACATGATACAGGAGATGGTCAGAGACTGAGGACATGATACAGGAGATGGTCAGAGACTGAGGACATGATACAGGAGATGGTCAGAGACTGAGGACATGATACAGGAGATGGTCAGAGACTGAGGACATGATACAGGAGATGGTCAGAGACTGAGGGCAGGATACAGGAGATGGTCAGAGACTGAGGGCAGGATACAGGAGATGGTCAGAGACTGAGGGCAGGATACAGGAGATGGTCAGAGACTGAGGGCAGGATACAGGAGATGGTCAGAGACTGAGGGCATGATACAGGAGATGGTCAGAGACTGAGGGCATGATACAGGAGATGGTCAGAGACTGAGGGCATGATACAGGAGATGGTCAGAGACTGAGGGCATGATACAGGAGATGGTCAGAGACTGAGGACATGATACAGGAGATGGTCAGAGACTGAGGGCATGATACAGGAGATGGTCAGAGACTGAGGGCATGATACAGGAGATGGTCAGAGACTGAGGACATGATACAGGAGATGGTCAGAGACTGAGGGCATGATACAAGCGATGGTCAGAGACTGCAGACATGATACAAGAGATGGTCAGAGACTGCAGACATAGTACAGGAGATGGTCCAGAGACTGCGGATGTGATACAAGAGAAGGTCAGAGACTGCAGACATGATAGAAGATAGAAGGACACTAGGGGGGCTGGAGAGCACAGGGAAAGCAGATAGCACTGGAGGAGCTGAAGGGCAAGGGGGGGGGGGAACTGGAGAGAATTAAGGGGGGGTTTGGAAAGCATTGCAGGGGGGTTGGAAGGCGCAGGGTGTGGATAGCACTGGGGGGGGGGGTGGTGGTCAGGGAAAACCAGGGGGATGGAAAGCATGGGGGGGGACTGGAAATCACTTAGGGGGGAGCCAGGGAGCACAGGGGGGTGGAGAGCACTGGGGGAGCCAGAGAGCATAGGGGGAGATGAAAAGCACTGTGGGGACTTGAAGAGCACGGGGGGGCTAAAGAGTACAGGGGGTTTAAGAGCACTGGGGGAGGGGGGCTACGATCACTGGGGAGGGGGGCTACGATCACTGGGGAGGGGCTAAGAACACAACACTGGGGGGGGGCTAAGATCACGGGGAGGGGCTAAGATCACTGGGGAGGGGGGCTACGATCACTGGGGAGGGGGGCTACGATCACTGGGGGGGGCTACGATCACTGGGGGGGGCTAAGAACACAACACTGGGGAGGGGCTAAGATCACTGGGGAGGGGGGCTACGATCACTGGGGAGGGGGGCTACGATCACTGGGGGGGGCTACGATCACTGGGGGGGGGGGCTAAGAACACAACACTGGGGAGGGGCTAAGATCACTGGGGGGGCAGTAAAAGAAGTTGAATAGGAGGGGGATGGGACAGCTCAGCTGCATATAGAGAAATTTATATTTCCATATCTCTCCTGCAGCCGCAGAATGCCTGCAGAAGGGAGGAGAAGAATCCATCCAGCGGCATAAGGAGACATCAAATCCTCTCTATATGCAGCCGAGCCGAGCCGCCCCACCCCCCTCCTATTCAGCACAGGCTGCAGTGGCAGTCACTTACCTTCTCTCCCCGCAGCCGCCCCCCGCGAGCAGCCCGAAGTCGGGCTGAAGGAACTCCCATCTGCAGCGGCTTCAGTGATCATCGGCGGCCGCGCGGGAAGGAACACACAGACACACACTGACTACTTGACTTCCGGACCGGCTCCGCGGCCAATCAGCCTTCTGCTCAGGGGGGGGGGGTGTGACCCACACCCCCCCTGAACAGAAGGCTGATTGGCCGCGGAGCCGGTGTAGCTGGCAAGTACACCGGCCGGCGGCCGCCCACAGTGAATGAATGTCTTCTAGTGTCTGTGAGTGAATCTGATGACTCTGAGCGCCGCGGCCCACCGGGACACTGCCCGGTCCGGCCCTGGCTGACAGTGACACGGGGCCCCTGGACATTCGGGGCCCTGGGCATTTGCCCAGTTTGCCCCCCCCCTAACGCCGGCCCTGTGCATGACTCATTGTCTTTGGTGGGAAGCAGAGTCCCAGGAGGGGGAGTACGGCTGTCTCTCCTCCTGTCAGAGGAAGCTGAAGTCTCTGGGTGTTGCCTGAGAGTCCAGAGGGTGCTAAGTTGAGCTGAAGGGGAACCAGCAGAGAGAAAGAGGGGTCCAGTCCCAGGAAAGCCTACAAAGGTGGTGAGTACTGTGGATTGCCCCTGGGGGTCTGCCTAGTGTCAGAGGGGCCCACTCCGCAGGAGGTTCTGGGGAAGTTAAAGGGGGCACCTGCAGTTTTTACCCTGAAGAGTCATTGTACAGTGTGGAGTGTACTAGTTGAGAGTTGCAGCAGCACAGGAATTCACAAAGAGCTACCTCAAGCTAGCGCAGGGCTGGAGGGAGCCAGTCAGTGACTTTGAGTAAAGCAGTGTCAGAAGTTCAATATTCTACAGTCCTGGATCTTCTGGACTAAGGTTGAGGTTCCAGCACAGGTTTCAGTGTTACATTACTTTCAAGCGTCAGGAAGCATTGGCTAGCGTCGGCTGGCATCAAGACAGCGATAGCAAGCACATTTTTGCTAAAGAGTCCCAAAAGCGTATCTAGATGAGCCTGAGGAGTATCCCACTCATTCCCTTCTCCCATCCCCTAAAATACAATAAAACAACCAAACAAAGATGCCTGAATTGTCATTGTCTCAGTGCTCACACCTGGGGTCGCAGCTCACATGGGCTGGAAAGGTAACCGGTAACAATGGCAGACCCACCTCAGGGAATTCTTTCAATAAGGACGCTTGTTATGGTGACCTGGGGGTCCCCAAGAGATTCCTGTAATTTTTTGTTTCAATATTTTTATTAGAAAGGTTTGTGCAATAAGGTACAACAACGCCTAAACATAGGCAACAGTAATTTAAACTGAAAGTACAGCAAAGTCAATGAACGCAAAATCTAATTAGATTCCTGTAATTTTAGGGATTTCCTCTCAGTTCCTGTTTTAGCTATAGAACAGGAAGCAAGGCCCGGAGCGTTAAAAAAAAAGAAAAGAAAAAAATAGCGTAGGGCAGACATGACCAGGTGAAGAGGGGAGACTGGTCAGGAAAGAGTTAAATTAAAAAAAAGGTATAGTTGAGTAAAATGGGGGCTCATCTGATTGGAGGAGGTGATGTCTGGGTGGGGTTTGGGGCAGTTTAGGAGGGGTGGTTCCTATATTGGCGTCCAGAGGGAGATCAACGAATGCAGAGGAAGGAGCCTTCCACCCCTTCCACCCAACCTCCCTGTTATTTGTCATAATTGATTGTTTATTTCTTGTTTTTTTTTTTTCCTTTTTCTATTATTGTTTGTATGGATGTTATGGCAGCTGGGCGTTTTTTGTTGGTCTTTGGTGGCGGGGGGTAAAAAATTTAGAATAAGTGTATGGTTCAGGACCCCTCGTTGGTATGTGTCCCTCTGGTGCATTCCAGTTAATGTCAGTTTAACTGGAATTTGAAATGGTTGCGCTGCAGGGAGCGCGTTGTCTCAGAGTCAGTGTGTTGCGGCTAGAGGCCTATTAGGATAAAGGTCTGGCAGGGCATGATTGGAACATTTTGGGGATGCCTCAAAGACCAACAGGCTTAGCGGCCGATCTGTTTCTGTTTTAAGGAATGTTTTTCTCCTTTATGTTAATTTAAGTTAAACTTGTTAATAAAAAGGCTGCTATGGCCAATTTGTACTCCACTCGTTGTGTGGTCTCATTTATTGAGTTAAAAATGTGAGGTGTTTTTGGGGTGGGGTAGAGTTTGGCCTTTCTTCCAGGGTATAAGGTTGGGGACATCTATTCTACACTGGTCAAGCGAAATGAAGTCTCCCAATAGACATCTTCCCAAACTGACATGAGTTATAGCCCTTTCTTACCTAGTCCAAAAAAAAAATAGCTATAGTTCTAATTTAAGGTGCTTCAAACTTATTGCAAATTGTCTAATAAACAGAAAAATCAAAACATCCATAAAAAAATGTTGAATTATGAATAAGAAGAACCCTCCAATCCAAACTTCATGTCACTCTGCAGCTTGTGGGATCCTTCACCTATGATAACAGGACTCTGATTAAATGATCTCCTAATTATGTATGTCATAACCAGTGATAGGAATAACGGCGTTAAAGTAAACGCCGTTACTTAACGCCGTTACTTTTGCGGGTAACTAGTAATCTAATTGATTACTTTTCCCCCCGCGGTAACGCCATTCCCATTACTTAAGCTGCGTTAACGCAATTACATCTACCGCCACTAGATGGCAGTAGTGTAATTCCTCCTCACTCCTCTATGACCCTGCCGGCGCTGTCTGCGGTACTGGCATGTGTGACATGGAGGAGAGCGGAGAGGGAGAGCGGACCGGCCGAGGGGAACCGTGAGAGCGGTGAGAGTTCTGCACTGTACCTGTACATCCACCAACCCCCCCCCCCATATACATCTACCTACCCACCTTATATGCCTACCTACCCACCCTATACACCCACTGACCCCTATATACACCTACCTACCCACCCTATACACCCACTGACCCCTATATACACCTACCTACCCACCCTATACACCCACTGACCCCTATATACACCTACCTACCCACCCTATACACCCACTGACCCCTATATACACCTACCCACCCACCCAATACACCAGCAGTGTACCACGCAGCCAGCCAGTACCACTCAGCAAATACCACTCATACAAGTTATTTGACATATTTGATTATTTTTTTAAAGTAACGCAATAGTGATGTAACTCAGTTACTTTTTGGGAGAAGTAACTATAACTAATTATTTTTTTTAAGTGACATGACCAACACTGGTCATAACAAACAAGTGAATAATCCACACTGGACATCTCCTCCAAATCAAAAAAGGCCCAGCTCTGGGAAAAGTAAAACCTCACCATTGCAATAGGGCTGTGCACCAACTGAAGGGTTTAACCACTTAAGCCCCGGAAGATTTTACCCCCTTCCTGACCAGGGGGTATTTTGCGATTCGGCACTGCGTGACTTTAACGGACAATTGCGCGGTCGTGCGACGCTGTACCTAAACGAATTTGACGTCCTTTTTTTCCCACAAACAGAGCTTTCTTTTGGTGGTATTTGATCACCTGTTCGATTTTTTGATCACGCGCTATAAACAAAAAAAGAGCGTCAATTTTGCAAAAATAACAATATTTTTCACATTTTTTTATATGAAATTCCCCCCAAAAAAAAAGTAAAAATCAAAATTTTTTAAAATTTTCGGCCAATTTGTTTTATGCTACATATGTTTGGTAAAAAAAATCGCAAAAAGCGTATTTTGATTGGTTTGCGCAAAAGTTATCGCGTTTACTAACAAAGGGAAAGATTTCTGTCATTTTTGTTGTTTTTTTTTTTAACGCGTAATGGCGGCGATCTGCGATTTTTTTTGCGGTACTGCGACATTGGGGCGGACAGATCGGACCCTTGACTGACATTTGTGACACTTTTGGGGTTACCAGTGACATTTCTACAGTAATCAGTGCTATACATATGCACTGTTACTGTAAAAATACACTGGTTGTGAAGGGGTTAACTTTATTTGGAAGGGAGGGGCTGTGTGTATCCCTAGGGGCGTGCTTTCTACTGTGATTGGCTGTGGCTTGAGCTGTAAGGACACTGATCAACGGATCTACATACTAGACTGTGTAAACAAGCTGCCTGACATTCTCCCTCTCCCCCGCCGATCGCCGAGTGACCGGCGGACATCGGGTCCGCTGGTCACACGCGCGGGGGGGTCCGTGACCACGCGGGAGCGCGCCTCCGGGGGCGCGCGCTCGCTCCCTAGACCCTCACAAGCTAGTGACGTAGCCCTACGTCACTTTGCCTGTGAGGGGCTGACTGCCGACATAGATCGGCGTTAGGCAGTCGGCAAGTGTTTAAAGTCTTTTTTCTGTCTAGAGCAGGGATCCTCAAACTACGGCCCTCCAGCTGTTGCAGAACTACACATCCCATGAGGCATTGTAAAACTCTGACATTCACAGGCATGACTAGGCATGATGGGAATTGTAGTTCCTGAAAAGCTGGAGGGTCATAGTTTTAAGATCCTTGGTCTAGAGCAGCCTTTCTCAACCTTTTCAATGTGGAGGAACCCCTGAAATAATTTTCAGGTCTCAGGGAACTAATGCTAAAAATGACTATATTTACAACTCATGATACATTAGTGTGATGGTCAGTGGGGTGAATGCTCCTTACATTTGTGGACATTGGGAAGAATTACCTTCTTACAGATAGCTAAAAAGATCAATGGTGTCAGGGGAACTTATCTGAGAGGCAGAAATTGCTGGAGGAACCCTGGTTGAGAACCACTGGTCTAGAGGATGGAAAAAGCACTTTTATGTACCTGGTCTTCCTCCATCCTCCAGCGGTGGACTGTTCCTCTTTGTCCTCATGTCCAGTGCAGGGCTATGGTATCTGCATCAGTGTTGGACATTGAAGCCACAATGTGAAGGATATTGGACCTTATGGCGCTTTTCCACTGCATTGAACCGAACGGTTCGGCTTGCTTTTGTGCTTTTCCACTGCATGGTACCGCATGGTATTGTGTAGGAACGGTTCAGTACAGTACGGCTGCGCTTTTCCACTGCATGGAACCGAACGGTACGGCTCTCAAAAACAGTACCACCTCGATTGTGGTTCCAAGAGGTACCATACCCGGTACCATATCCCACAATCCTTTGCATGCAGTCACTACTAGCCACTGATTGGTCAGAGAATCGTTGTTATCCCACCCACTTTTAGTACTACTTTAGTGGAAAAGCAAACCATACCATACCGTACCGAACCGTTCCAACACCGTACCATGCGGTACCAGCAGTGGAAAAGCAAACCGGGCCAAGCAGGGCCGAGTAGAGCCGAGCCGGTACTTGCAGTGGAAAAGTGCCATTAGACCACTGGAATGCTGTACTGGAGAATCAGGTAAATAAAACAGTTTTTTTTACAAACGCCCTAGACAGAAACAAAGGTTTAATCCTTCCAGTATAGGCAAAACCCCACTGCAACTTTTCTTGGAGTTCAGCTTTAAGGCAATGTCATCATACTTCCAACTCAGTGATGTTGCAACTTAGAATAGAAGCAAAAGACTCCACATAATGTAATTCTATTTTCATAAAAAACCCAAATTCAAACTAAAATAAGGCAAATTCACAATTGCGGAGTGCTCTAGCAGCACTAAGTTAAATCTGCATGTGTCAAATCACAGTCCCATCAGTACAGAAAATACCTGCCTCCTCTATCAGCAGATTGCCAGAGGTCAGCATGCAGTGAGATGACATAGGTACTTTTTGCGTATTTCTTTGCATTCAGCAGCTCATTGAAATAAATGAGATCACAAAAACAAGAATGCACCTTGTATGGTGTGAACAAGCCCTTACTTACCCAAACGTCCAGACTATATATATGTATATTTCTGAAGGGGGTAATTTACATCTCCCTTTCTGTTACAATTTCACATTTTTATTTCGGACATTTGTTGCACAATTTGAAGATAATTGGAAGATAATGTCTGTGCAAACACATCTAACTGGCTTCACACCGCCACCAACAGATATCCAACAATATAAAGACGTGGCATCTGATTCATTTTCACAATGCTTGCCAATATTCTGATAGGACACAAGCAACAGACTCGTTCTGTGGACTTGAGAAAGAGCAATCACATACAAAACCATTGTTCTGATCTGATGTGTTCCATATATATATATATATATATATATATATATATATATATACATACACACACTATATTACCAAAAGTATTGGGACGCCTGCCTTTACATGCACATTAATTTTAATGGCATCCCAGTCTTAGTCCGTAGGGTTCAATATTGAGTTGGCCCACCATTTGCAGCTATAACAGCTTCAACTCTTCTGGGAAGGCTGTCCACAAGGTTTAGGAGTGTGTCTATGGGAATGTTTGACCATTCTTCCAGAAGTGGTCAGGCGTTGATGTTGGATGAGAAGGCCTTGCTTGCAGTCTCCGCGCTAATTCATCCCAAAGGTGTTCTATCAGGGTAAGGTCAGGAAACTGTCCCCACAAAGTTGGGAACATGACATTGTACAAAATGTCTTGGTATGCTGACGCCTTAAGAGTTCCCTTCACTGGAACTAAGGGGCCAAGCCCAACCCCTGAAAAACAGCCACACACCATAACCCCCCCTCCACCAAATGATTTGGAGCAGTCCACAAAGCAAGGTCCATAAAGACATGGATGAACAAGTTTGGGTTGGAGGAACTTGACTGGCCTGCACAGAGTCCTGACCTCAACCTGAAAGAACACCTTTGGGATGAATTAGAGTGGAGAGTGCAAGCCAGGCCTTCTCGTCCACATCAACATTCCCAAAGACACACTCCGTAACCTTGTGGACAGCCTCCCCAGAAGAGTTGAAGCTGTTATAGCTGCAAAGGGTGGGCCAACTCAATATTGAACCCTACGGACTAAGAGTGGGATGTCATTGAAGTCATGTGCGTGAGGCAGGCGTCCCAATACTTTTGGTAATATGGTGTGTATATATAGTATATATATATATATATATATATATATATATACTGTTTATAAATATATTTATTCATTGATGAATTTTCTTCTGTAACTTTTTATTTTATGATACAAGTTAGAGCTGCATTAGTTACATTTTTTTTTTTAATAAATACAATTACTGCTGGATGCTATACAGACAGTTTCCTTACAGTAAGATTGTGAAAGCACTGAGATTTATTTTATATACAAATCCTAACTTTTGTGTGACGGCTGGTATAGAGGCACACTTTGGGTTGGGTCCTTCCCCTGTATATTACCGTAGTAGTCAGTCTGGCACTCAATGTTCATGAATCCTCATTCTGTGACAGATAAGCAGAGCCATCTAGTGGTTAGAGGCTCACACTGCAGTGTCTAGGGTGTAGTACAGGATAGTCATACCAATCACAGGGACATGGTGTCATGTAACTTTGGCATCAGGGAGCATCATCCTGTTTGGATGCACTGGACCAAACTTCTGGATCATGTGAAGGGGTAACAAATATGGACTTGCATATAAACTGACAGATGTTAAAGTATATATTTTTTGTTTTGGATAGAGTAGAGAGGGATTAGGACACCGGTCAGGTTTTAATAACGGTCTGTGCCTCCATTAGGAAGATGAACCCTCTCTATTCGCCCTGTTTACAGTTATCCTCAAGCGTAAATATGAAGGAAAATAAAACCTAATTTGGGTTGTAACCAGTACAGAAATAGAAAGGAAATCTTGCAATGGGGACACTAATTTTGGTGACAACCATGCGTTTTCCTCTCACCTACAGGCTATGAGTTTTGTTTTACTTTGTTTTCTTGTCACAGGATTTAACAATTTGTAGTCAGTCCTCTGATTAGGCTAGAGCTACACGGGTGAGTAAAAATGCCTGGGCAGTGCTAGCCTTAAAGTATAACTCCACTTTTGTTGAGAAAAAAACATTCCCCTCTGGGTGATCTCTGTACATTGCAAGGATTATAACAAACTTTGTTGCAGATTCCTACCTTTTGTTATTCTGAAGAAATCATTTTGTGCCTCTGTGCTGAGTGAGTCTAATGGGAGTGGTTTTATAATTATCTGTCAGCTGTGGTAGCTGCAGGGCTCTAATGAGGAAATCTGCTAGACTTGCATCCCTTTAAACGTGTTCCTATTGGGAGTATCTCACCAAAAATTACATTTTTATTGCAGGGGATACCAGAAATCTGACTTGTATCTTAGGCAGACTTGGTGAGCCAATCACACAAGCAGGAAATGGTGTTTCTGGGGTGTGGTCAGTATACATTCTGTGTACAGAACACCTCCAGGTAGCCATTTTGCATTGCAATTTCAGAAAATACAACAGCTGTAGATTTAAAAGGAAAGATAATTTTTAATAACATTCAATCACAATATGATTTGTGTCGCAATTGTATATGCTATATTATTTTTTCTTTATTTGCTATTTTTTCCCCTTTAAGTAGAACTTTAGACAAAACCTTTTTTTTTTATTTCTGATAAAGTAAGGGAGAATTATAACCCTTGTCAGATATTTTTTCAACATCTGTGTCCCATTGCAGAGATTTCCCTTTACTTCCTATTCCATAGCCAAACAGGAAGTGAGAGGAAATCCCTGCAAATGAAGGGAATCCCTTGGGGACCCTCAGGTCACCAGAACTAGTGTCCCCATTGGAAGATTTTCCCTCTATTACGTTTCTGATCTTCTTTTACTTTCAATGATAATGGTAATCAGGACAAATAGAGAGGGTGAATTTCCCTAAAAGGGTCACCGACTGCAATAAAAACTGATGTGTTCTAATCCCTCTTCATTCTATCCAAAACTTTAAAAAAAAGTTTTGGTTTTAGCTATACCTTAACCACTTGCCAACCCCCCACAGTACATTTACTGCGGCAGTCAGCCCCTCCTGAGCAAAGCAACGTAGTACTACGTCGCTCGCCCAAGAGCCTGCAGGGGGCGAGCGCGTGCTGCCGGAGGCGCGCTCCCGTCCCCGCTCGTTCACGGGTATCCCCGCGCGAGTGACCGGCGGCTCCGATGTCCGCCGGTCACTTGCGATCTCCCGCTGGAGAGGGAGAAAGGCAGACGGCTGATGTAAACAAAGCCGCCTGTCATTCTCCCTGGTGT
The DNA here is from genome assembly GCF_965119305.1 of Pelophylax lessonae. Classification (NCBI taxonomy): domain Eukaryota; kingdom Metazoa; phylum Chordata; class Amphibia; order Anura; family Ranidae; genus Pelophylax; species Pelophylax lessonae. The sequence goes on along the minus strand of NC_138772.1, from coordinate 489,280,539 downwards.
AACTGCAGAGATCATACGATCCTGCTATGTAGGATCGTATGTCTCTGTGGTTATATCACAAGCCATGCCCCTTTACAGTTAGAATGATGCCCCTAGGGACACACACTTAACCCCTTGATCACTAATAAAATTAACCCCTTCCCTGCCAATGTAATTTTTACAGTAACAGTGCATATGTATAGCACTGATTACTCTAGTAATGTCACTGGTACCCCCAAAAGTGTTAAAAATGTTAGTCAGGGGTCCGATCTGTCCGCCGCAATGTCGCAGTCCCGCAAAAAAAAAATCGCAGATCGCCGCCATTACTAGTTAAAAAAAAAAACAATAAAAATGACATAAACCTTTCCCTTAGTTAACTTAGTAAACGCAATAACATTTGCGCAATCCAATCAAAATACGCTTAAGCATTTTTTTTTTACTAAAAATATGTAGCAGAAAACAAATTGGCCTAAAATGTTAAAAAATTTAGATTTTTACATTTTTTTGGGGGGGAATTTCATATAAAAAATTTGAAAAATATTGTTATTTTTTCAAAATTGACGCTCTTTTTTTGTTTATAGCGCAAAAAATAAAAACCCCACAGGTGATCAAATACCACCAAAAGAAAGCTCTGTTTGTGGGGAAAAAAAGGACATCAATTTCATTTGGGTACAGCGTCGCACGACCGCGCAATTGTCGGTTAGTCACGCAGTGCCGAATCGCAAAATATGCCCTGGTCTTTGAGCAGGAAAATCCTCCGGGGCTTAAGTGGTTAAAAGGAAACTATATGTACAAAAAAAATATTTTTATAGTTTTGAATTAACTGACACTATCTGACGTCGCTACTAACACTAATACAATGATAAGTGATAATACTACACACTGACACAGTACTAATGGCACTGGCTGGGGGACAGGAGTGATGAGGAGAGCCATTAAAGGGTTAACAGTGTGCCTCACAAGTGTAAAGCTAGCCATACACTAGCCGAAATATCGGGCAAACTCATTTTCGAAAAACGTAAAATCGGCCGTGAGAGCAGACGATCGTGCCATCATGTAATAAGTGAATTTCGAACGATAAATCGTTCAATGGACATAAATGAATCCCTTTTTCGTTCAGTTTGTCACATATGCCCGAGAAACACATTAACCTTTCAATTTATTGTTCGTTTATCATTCGGTCGGCGGATTTTCAAAAATGTTCCTTCAATTTTTCGGCTCTGAAAAGTTAAAAACTATTTTCTATTTGTGCCCATTAACTGGACGAAAAACGAACAATCGGAGCAAATGACGGATTTTCGAACGATCTTTCGGCTAGTGTATGGCCAGCATTAGTGTGCTGATTTTACTCACTTACAGAGACTGGCTTTTCTTCCTGATTTCAGGTTTGAATGGTAAGTGAAATCAGGGAGAAAAAAAAAAAAACAGCCAGATTTGTGTTGTGTTTACTAATACACACAGATCTGTGCTGTGATTGGCCACGGAAATCAGCAGGCTCACAGCCAAAACAATTGGCTGCGAGCCTGCTGACGAACTCATGTTGTATCCAACCACAGCACGAGAGGCAGGGGGCGTGCACGCCAGTATAACAGGAAGTTCGGTGCAACATATGGGTACATCACAACGCCGGCCAACAGTAATAATACTATGGGCCGGTCGGCAAGTGGTTCAACAAACATTTGTTTTATCAAGCAGTGTCTGCAAGACACCCTTTGAAGACAATAGGACAATTGGATAGTATTAGCTATGTGTTTATGTACTGTAAACTACTGGCAGATACAGTATTAGCAATTGTTCCTATTATGTTAGAGAAACCATAAGATCAAACTTTGCTAGAAGCTTGGCCTTGCTCTTCAATGGTTAGAAACGCCTTTTAGAATAATAGTTAGACCTTGTCATCTGTCTAAGCCAAGGGACAAGATGGAGACTATTTCACAAATATTATTTCCAAGTATAATTTCAAAATGATACGTCTTTTACATTATGGAAAGGCTTGCAATGCTTTATCCCATTGGTAGAAGTACAAACATAATTGTGGTAGAAAAACACGCAGCGTATAATCAGATACATCCTTCTATATTGAAGAATTGGACAGGTTTTTATATAATTATTGTTATTTCTGCAAACATTTTGTTCTTCACAAACAGCACTTAAATCTGACATTTCCCATTGGTAGAGGGAAGCAGGCAATGCATACCTTGGAGATTGTGGGGATTACATCATTTGCGGTTGAACTTTAATAGTCTAGGAGTCCATAACTTTTTAAATGTGTGGTCACTTGTTTTTATATGCATGAATATTTGTGTTATAAGGATACTATGGTTTTGTGTTGGTAATTACTGTATATCCTAATCAGGGGAGGACTGGGCCAGGGGGCAGGGGGGCAATTGCCCCCCGGGCTGTTTTGCTGCTCCTTAACCACTTCCATACAGGACAGTTACACCCCATTCCTGCCCAGACCAATTTTCAGCTTTCAGCGCTCTCACACTTTGAATGATAATTAGTCAGTCATACAACGCTGTACCTAATCACATTTTTTATATTTTTTTTCACACAAATAGAGCTTTCTTTTGGTAGTATTTAATCAACACTGGGTTTTTTATTTTTTGCGATATAAGTGAAAAAAATAGCGAAAATTTTGAAAAAAACACATTTTGTTTTAGTTTCTATTATAAAATTTTGCAAATAAGTAATTTTTTTCATAAATTTGGGCCAAAATTTATACTTCTACATATCTTTGGTAAAAATAACCCAAATTAGTGGTTATTATTTAGTCTGTGTGAAAGTTATAGAGTCTACAAGCTATGGTGCCACTCATTAAAAATCGATCACACCTGATGTACTGACGTCCTATCTCATTTCTTGAGGCCCTGAAATGTCAGGACAGTACAAATACCCCCCCCCCCCATGACCCCTTTCTAGAAAGAAGACATTCCAGGGTATTTAGTAAGAGGCATGGTGAGTTTTTTGAAGTTGTAATTTTTTCTCACAATTCTTGGGAAAATAAAGAAGAAATAATTTTATTTATTTATTTTTTTTTACACAAAATTGTCATAATAACAAGTTATTTCTCACACACAGTATATGCATACTTGTAATTACACCCCAAAATACATTCTGCTACTCTGCTACTCTACTATTGAGTATGGCAATACCACATGTGTGAGACTTTTACACAGCCTGGCCACATACAGAGGCCCAACATTCAAGGAGCACCGTCAGGTGTTCTAGGAGCATAAATTACACATATAATTTCCTAACGACCTAACACACTTTTGAAGGCCCTGGAGCACCAGGACAATGGAAACCCCCATAAAATGACCCCATTTTGGAAAGCAAACACTCCAACATATTTTCTATGAGGCATAATGAGTCTTTTGAACATGTCATTTTTTTCCACAAGTTTTTGGAAAATGTGGAAAGAAAATTAAAACGCTTTTTTTTTTACACAAAGTTGTAAATTTATAAGATATTTCTAACACATAGCATGTACATAGCAAAAATGACACCCCAAAATACATTCTGCTACTCCTCCTGAGTATGGTGATACCACATATGTGGGACTTTGTCACAGCATAGCCACATACAGAGGACCAACATGCAAGGAGCACCGTCAGGTGTTCTAGGAGCATAAATTACACATATAATTTCCTAACCACCTATCACACTTTTGAAGGCCCTGGAACACCAGGACAATGGAATTACCCACAAAATGACCACATTTTGGAAAGCAAACACCCCAACGTATATTCTATGAGGCATAATGAGTCCTTTGAACATTTTTTTCCACAAGTTTTTGGAAAATGTGGAAAGAAAATGAAAACGCATTTTTTTTACACAAAGTTGTCAATTTATAAGATATTTCTAACACATAGCATGTACATAGCAAAAATGACACCCCAAAATACATTCTGCTACTCCTCCTGAGTATGGCGATACCACATATGTGGGACTTTGTCACAGCCTGGCCACATACAGAGGCCCAACATGCAAGGAGCACCAGGTGTTCATCTGTACTTGTTTAATTAGTTTATCCTTTGGATCTGGCTTAATTGTTGGATCTGGATAACAGTACCTTAGTTCTTGTGGGGATTGAGACTAATTTTTATACAATTCTTATATCCTTTATTACAATTTGGTCTTCATTGATCACATTATGTAAGTTAAATTAAGCATGGATCTTTGCAAAGAAATTGTGCAATATCTTTTATTGCCACTAGATGGCATTATAATTATATTGCCATAGTCAATGTCGAGTTTGGCCCGACTCCTTTGGGTTTGGCTGATATCTCCTTTAGGATCGACATTTACAATAATTTTTATACATTTATTCCTTTTTTGTTCTGTTATATTTAGCCTTCTTTAATGTTCAATGTGATATTGAGATTTTGCTTGGTTCTTTGCAAGGAGACCGTGCATTTTTCTTAATTGCCACTAGTTGGCGTCCTTAATTTATTATTGTACTCAATGTCCGAAATGGTTTCTTTGGGTAATTATTTATGTAACCTGCAACCAGCGGGATTGTTCAATCTGTCTTGCCTGTTATGCATAATTTGGCATGTTAGGCTGTGCCCGGATATCATTGTGGTACCATAGAATTGGATGCCCCGTTCCCACACCTAAGATGGCGGAGCGGTCCTCATTGGTTTCCGGTGGCCCAACCCTATCCCTTCTGGTTAAATAGATGGCGTCAGTTACCTTTGAAAACGTCATCTGTGACGAAACGTCGTAAGGACACGGCGTACTGACGTCATCTGATCACGACCAGGAAGTGCGGACGAGCGGAGACCGTCCGGCCGGCGGCCTTGATACATATGATCCCCATTTCCTCGTTTTCTGTAAGTTTTACTCCTTATTCTTTAAATAAATCGTATGCTTTTACACTATGGAAGCCTTCTCTTTTATTTGGTGGTGATTCCCCTGGCTATATTGGAGTCATTCGTCCAGGAGTCCACTGCAGGTTCCGTGAAGCTCACCATTCCTATAGGCGAATTTACCATCTCCTTAGGGTAAGAGGCAAATCCTATTGGTGAAGGCTGGCATCCTGTCATACTTGATTCTCTTGCTTAATCTGGCTCAATCTGATTTTTTATCTGGTAAGAGGCAAGTGGTATTGGTGGTGGTTATCTACATAGAAGACACATACCTAGGATTTTCCATTCACTTTGGCATTTTTATCTCTACACTGTGGTAAGAGGCGACACCAGCTGTCACAGGATTGTACATACTTATACGATTGCATGCATTTCCAGCTACTTCTGGTAAGGGGTACCTATAGGTGTCCCATTTAGAGCATTCCTGCTCTCTTCCTTCTGGTTATTATACACTGGTGAAGTTCACACAATTTATTCAGTTGTTAGTCACTCACTCTGGTGTATAAGTTCTTCCCTTTGTTTAGAAGATTTGGAGACCCCTGGTGTAGAGGAAGGACATCTGACAATGGATACCCTATAGAAGGCCTATGGGGACATCATCACCCAGGCTCTACAGCCAATGTTTCTGCCTCACACTGAAGCTGGTGCTGGGACCTAATCATGTGACCAGACCGGAGTGGCTTTAGAATAGTTAAGTATAGGCATTTTTTCTTTAACAGAATAGGCTTAGAATGGGAGTAGTTTTAGGCTTAGTTAGAAATTGAACTTAAAAAAAAAAAAAAATAGCCAAGCCATAATAGACTGTCGATTTTCACATCCCACAAAGCAACGGTCATTTTCAAAATGACCAAAGAACATTTTCTTTTTCTGTTTAACTCTCATCTGGTGCCCACACACTCTGTACCTTCCTAAAGAGAATTGCACTCACCCCTCTGGAGGAAAATAAGGGATTAGCATTTTTTTTGGTTTAGCGTTATTTTGTTGCTGGATGAAAGAGTTTGTCATTGAAACCGGCACAAAAGAGCTTTGAAATCAGACGCTTACAGACTGTGCTGTGATGTGCATCAGATCCGCTAAAGAAAGGTCTGATTCATGAGCATTTCAAAAACAGTTTAAGGGCCATTTCCTGCAGGATCACAATTTTCAGCACATCTAATGTTAGGTAGAAAATACATAACGTGCTGCTTTACAGCTTCGTCCTACGTCAGAAATCGGAGCCAAGAAAAATAAATCTGTGTGCCAACACATCAGTATTCTAAGGCTGTGTTCACACTTTTCTGCTGCATGGCATTGCAGTAACGCTTGTTTAGATATCCGATTGAGGGGGGGGGGCCTTAAAAACACGCAGTGTAGATGATTTTTTTTTTTCAGCACACCCCCCCCCACCCATATAGTGTTAGTTCCCCTTTTCAGAAAAAAAATGATAAGGTGAACACTGTGCACCCTTCCCACTCCCCCTTGGTGCCCGCTGTACTTACCCTCTGGGGATGCTGAAATGTCGGTGCCCATTCTGCTCTGTACAGCACTTTCGGGATAGACCACAGTGACTCACTTTGAGCCATCCCAAGAGCATTGCACAGAGAAGAAGGTGAAGAGCGGGGATCTCAAATCTCTGGACTGCTTGACTGGCTGCATTGGCACTGACTGCTCATCACCCATGGTAAGTACAGCGGGGACCAGGGGATGGGGAGCTTGTATGGTGTTTGTTTACCTTTTTATTTTTTCCTGAAAAAGTGAACACTCTAAGCTGCAAAGGTGGTGGGCGAGGGTGTTGACATGCTACAGTTATGATGCTTTGCTTCTCCCCCACAGCAAAAATGTTTAATCCTGTTGTATTCAGTGGGCAGTACCACTACCAAAGGCAACCATTTAGGTGTGCAATGCACACAGTTGAAGCGCGTTGGTGCAGCACTTACAAGGTTAAAGCAGACTGTAAGAAGCCATTCAATCATGTCTTTACTGTCTGTCAAATGCCTCTGAAAAGTTATCCAAAAATGGATCAGCTTTCAAAGGCATGGCAATTTAGCAGCACATCTAATCTACCACGTGTTACTGCAATGCAATTTGTAGGCATTGTGCTGCCATTCATTTTGATTTGCACTCTAATGCACTGAGGCAATGCAGCTCCAACACACAGGGGTTGATTTACGAAAACTGGAGAGTTCAAAATCTGGTGAAGCTGTGCATAGAAACCAATTTGCTTCCAGTTTTTTTGGTGAAAGCTTTATTGAACAAGCTGAAGTTAGAAGCCAATTGGCTACAATGCACGTTTGCATCAGATTTTGCACTAAGTTTTAGTAAATCAACCCCACAGTGTGTTGTAGTGCGTGCTGTGTTGCCAAAAACAGTAAATGTTTGATTTATGGCACCTTGTGGTGAATTGCCAGTACATTGATTTGAAAGGGCTACTTTAATACACTACACAGGTGAGCATAGGACCTTAAAACTGGCTGGGAAAAACTTAAAGGCTGCTTACAATATGGATACGGGAGAACACAAGAACTATGGTGGCCCACCGTTGTGTGGGTTCTACAGGTGGTAGTTTAGAAGCAGTAGAGAAAAAGCTAACAGCTCAGATACTTCCCTTGCAGAGGTGATTGATTAAAGAAAAACTACAGTGTGTGTGTGTGTGTGAGAGTAGAGACAGGAAGGTCTCTAATGGGTTCAAACAGCAGTTTCTGAAATGCAGAAAGAACAAGATTTAGATTCCATGGAGTCACAGGGGAGGGCTACGTGGGATTAACCCTATACAAATGTCTTCATGAAAGAATGAAGCCAGCAGCCTCTGAAACACAAAGAAAGGGCAGAAACTTGACCCTTCATAGTTCTGACGGCTAAACATTGGTCCAGGCACTGCTGCAGGAAGGAGAGGATTTATCCCATGGAAAAACTCCTGGGATGGAAGCCCTGAGACTTACACCAAGTGAAAAATGCTGTCCATGTCCATGGGCAGTGTCGTGGCTTAAATGCGAGTACTCCTGCCTCGCAGCACTGCGGTCCCTGGATTGAATCCTGGTCCGGGCACGTTGAGGTTGATTTACTAAACCTGGAGAATGCAAAATCTGGTGCAGCTGTGCATGGTGGCCAATCAGCTTCTAAGTTTTAACAAAAAAAAAAACACCTGGAAGTGGATTGGTTTATATGCAGAGCTGCACCACATTTTGCACTTTCTAGTTTTAGTAAACCATACCATTTAATTTGCTTGGATTTCCTCCAACACTCCGAAGACATGTTGGTAGGTTATTTGGCGCTAGTATGGATGCATGTAAGATAGGGACCTTAGACTCCAAGCACAGCATGTAAAACACTGCACGAATTGACAGTGCTATATAACTATATACCTCTAATAAATCATGTCTCATGATAAACCTTGCAAGAAGACAAATTCCTAGCTTTTGGCATTGTAGAAAAATCAGAGATGCCCCCTGTCCCTCAGAGCTTGGGTTTCAACAGTTATGTTGGTAAAGAAAGAAGCAAGATGGCAAATCGTGGACTCATTTCTCAGGTGTGTTGTCTTGGAAGGTTCATAGAAATACCGTTACTGATCCAAAGTCTGACCAAATGAACCCCAGCGGGATCTAGATAAGAAGGAGCACGCCACCATCCCCTTTGCAGAGGAAAAGTGGAGGAGGGACCAGATCGTATACCCCATCCTGTTTACTTAGAAAAGGAGAGGAGGAAAGAGCAGATCTGTAGGAGATCTAGAAGCTCAACACCAGAGGCATTAAGGTGAGCATATAGCACACCTATAGGTGGGGAGCACCGAAGAGCACGCCAGAATCACACGGTGTATAGGTGGAAGAAAACATTAATGTGACATAGAGAAAAAGAAGATCTGTGGTCACTGTTTAAATACCATTTGGGACACTTAAACATTCGTTGTGTATTTGTTTGTAGCCGGTTTACATTTTTTTGCTACTGGCGGATGCATTGCTACATATATCTAGTATATATTGATTTACACTGAGCACTTTATGTATATCACCATGATTTATTGATATTATATTGAGCATATGATAATTATATTTATTGTCACTGAGCACTTTATTGACACTCTTAATATTTTATTATTTGAGGATAGGACCACCTTAAGCACCTTCATTATTCATTGAGCATATTTTATTTTATTTATTGTCACAGAGCACTTTATTGGCACATCTATTATTATATTCAGGTACACAATTACCTCAAGCACCTCCAGTATTTTACTTATTATAATTTGGATATTGTTTCACATTACTTATTTACATATATGTGATTTTAACCATATATTTTAAATATGTATATCATCTTTGATGCTTTTTAATTGGACACAACATATGGTTTTACTATTTTATACTGATACACAATATTTATTATCACTGAGATATATCCACATCTTATAATTAATCCCTGAAGCGCGGTACTCCCCCCCCCCCCCCCACTTGTAAGATGGCAAAAAAGTTTTTAGGACAGAAGCTGTTGAAAATCCAGCAGAACACATGGAGCATCTGCCAGTGCCAGGAGTCTTACATGGGTCAGTCTGGCGCAATCAGGATTACTATAGAATGGGATTGGTGCAGCGCTAACACAATTGAATCCACAGTCCATACAAATGTTCAAATGTATCAAATACAAAAGTGCAGTAAACAAAAGTTCATCAGAGAGTGCTCCAATAAAGAAGGGAAACTGTCCACCACTTCAAACTTGGAAAAAGCCCCGAGTGCAGGAACCGCCACCAAGATAATAAATGGCCTCTTACCAAATTGCAATGACCCCCATTATAAGGATCAAAGACAGCCTGTGTGATCAAATCAGTGCCCAGATCGACATGTATCGATTCCCAGTGTTCCCTCAGCAGCTCCGACCGGAACAAGTGAACATAAGGAAAAGAGGGACAACTCCAATAGTGAAGTACGTTCACAGGTTTATTCAGTAAAAGCAGAGTGGCAACTCACGTTTGTGAAGAAATCACAGCATGTCTCGGAGCTATACTCTCAGAACCTTTGTTTCCAACCAATAAAATGGCCGCCGTGTCTCCTTGCTGGCCTCAGCACGACGAACCGCAGGCTCCTCCTCCGACCGGTTTCGTCAACACGTGACTTCGTCAGGGGGTGTGGCCTATGGCAGAACGTCTTTCCTTATATGCTGGGTGAGACAGGGCGGAACTCGCTGCGTCCAATCCGGAGCCAGCAGGAAGAGGTCATCCCAAACCATCAACAGGAAGGAGACCAAGGACCCGGAACCGGATGTGTGACCTTTGAATGTCAACATCTGGAGCTAAACCCGGAATTGGAGACCGCAAACAGCGATAAACCGATCAAATATTAACATGATTGCACAAGAGATATATGTGCCTTATATTTCAAAGGACTTCTAGTGCATATTTGATCTTAAGAAAGAAACCTTATTTAAAAGAGCTTCAAAACGGGGGAAACCTATAGGTAACCAGGGGAACAGTGCTCTACTCTAGCCGTGCTAGACTTTGCAGGGAAACACCGCCATCTAGCGGCCAGAAACAAAAATTCCCGAGAGTGCTCCATTACATAACTTACATTGACATGAAGGGAAAATTATAATTGTAACTAAAAATGTGAACTAAATATGATACACAATATGATAGTTTAATAGCATCACAAAAAATATAGAATAAAAACATTTAAAACTATCCCACAAATAAAAACAAAATAAAATTATGATAACCAACAGTGCAGAACATACTGAAAACCCCTTCATCAGGCATTATTGATAAAGGAATTAATATCCCAATCAATATTTAACCCGTGAGGGGCGTAGGTCTTCAACCGATAAATCCAGCTGGTCTCTAGTTGTGAGACACCTCTGGTACGGTTACTACCCCTCCAACTGCCTGAAAATTTATCAATGCCTAAAAAGACAGTGCCTTTGGGGTCATTCCCATGACATTCATCATAGTGTCTAGAGACACTATGTTTTAGGAATGCCTTAAGTATATTCGCCACATGTTCCTGCAACCGCACGTGTAACTTTCGTATCGTCCTACCCACATATTCACGGCCACAAGGGCAATGTAGTAGGTAGACGACGTGCCGTGTGGAACATGTGATGAACGGCTTGATTTTAACATTACGTTGTGTGGCATTGGAAAAGAACGTCTCAACCCTCCTAGACCTACAAGCATTAACCTTGCAGATGGCACAACCTCTACATGGATAAAAACCACCCCTCTCCTGAAAAAAAGAGATGGTCTTAGGTGGATCCACAATGTTGGGGGCCACTTGAAGCCTCAGCGGAGGCACACCCCTAAAAATGACTTTAGGAGCTTCCGGTAGTACAGGGCCCAGGAGGCTGTCGTTCTTTAGGATGTGCCAATGCTTCCTGATCAATTTTTTAACAGAGAAATGCTGAACGGAGTATGATGAAAAAAAGGCAAACTGAAAATCATCATTACTCTCACGTTCTCGTGGTACCAACAGGTCAGCCCTATTACGGGAATCTGCCTGCATAAGGGCTGTTTCAAGATCCTGTTCTTTATACCCCTTCTCCAAAAACTTGGACTTCAAGGAGCTAGCCTCCCGCAGGAAGTCCGCTCTATTGGAACAGTTCCTCTTGAGTCTGAGGAACTGACTGACAGGAACGGATCTAAGCCACGACACATGGTGGCAACTAGATGTGTCAATAAATCCGTTCCTGTCAGTCTCCTTGAAGAAAGTAGAGGTTTCAAGGGAACTACCAACCACTTTAATTTTAAGATCTAGAAAATGAATTTCAGATCTACTGCATTCGTGCACCAATCTAATTCCTCTGTCATTGTCATTCAGTGCAGAGATGAATGATTCAAGGGACTCAGAGTCACCATCCCATAGGAGGAGGATGTCATCGATGTACCTCCGCCAGAGAACTATCTCTGGTCTCGGAACGTCACCGATGACATCCTCCTCCCATTTGGCCATGAACAGATTGGCCATACTTGGCGCAAACTTCGCGCCCATGGCCACCCCCTTATTTTGTCTGTAATAAGTGCCATTGAACCAGAAGAAATTATGGGCCATAGCATAATCCAACAGGGATAAGATGAATTGACTCTGAAGACCTAACAAAGTGCTCTGACCCAAGAAATACTCAACAGCCTCCCTTCCATGCTGGTGTGATATAACCGTGTAAAGGGATGAAACATCAGCAGTGGCCAAGATGTAGGTGTGCTTCCACTCTATATCCTTAAGTATATTAATGACTTGCATAGAGTCCCTCAAAAATGAGGGGGTCTTGGTCACAAGGGGCTGGAGAAAGAAGTCTATGTATTTACCCACCCGGGAGGTAACCGAATCAATGCCACTAATGATTGGCCTCCCGGGTGGGTTCACCGCATCTTTATGCACCTTGGGTAGATAGTACATTATTGGCACCCTTGGGGCGGATGGTACCAAAAAGGATTTCTCCTTCTTGGTAAGGAGTTTGCGCTGAAAGCCGTCCTCCACCAAGTCGACAAGTTCTTTTTTGTATGATGTCGTAGGGTTACCCCTCAGGGGAATATAAGTGTCCCGGTCTGACAATAACCTATTCATTTCCACATTATAGGCCACAGTATCCAGAATGACTATTCCTCCCCCTTTATCTGCTGGCCTCACAATTATGTCCTTACGCTCCTTTTACATATGTGTTTGATGGACTTTTTTGAGGCTAAGCTTATCCAAGTGCTTGGCAACCAAATCTCGGAACACAGTCAGAGTGGGAGCCAAAGGACCTGGGGGGTTGAATAGTGAGGCATTGGAAAATGAAGTGGACTTGATGCCCATATTATATTCCACTCTGGGGGTAATGGGGTTCCCCATCATATGCCTTTTAATGCTCATTTTACGCACAAACTTTTGAAGGTCTATGAAAGTGTTGAATTTGTTAAGAGGTCGGGGGGGAGCAAACTTGAGTCCATGATTTAACACATGCTTCTCTTCAACCGAAAGAGAAGCTGAACTCAAATTAAACAAACCCCGATCCCTCAACGCCGACTTCTTTTTGTCGCGGACCCTCCGCCCCCCTCTAGTCCCTCTCTGCCCTCCTTTTGCCTTTTGTTTTTTGGGGTGCCCCCGTGAAAAGGGGTATTAAGCTGGTTCCATGAGCCTTGCCCCCCAGGAGGGTTAGAGTAGGCAGATGGAGGCTGGTGGTATCTGATTACTGAAATACCCTCTGTCTCAATCCTGCCACGCACACAAGAAAGAAGTTTCAGGGGAGGAAAGACTTAGATTGGGGAGTACTGGTCCCATGGAGCCACTAGAACATCAAATACATGCCCAGAGGATTCTTGTTCCTAGAGACAAACCTTTCTAGTTTGTTGTGGAACATGGAGGTTAGGAGAAACACATCTGCCATCCCCCACCTCTGACACAGGTCCTGGAATGCCTCCAGGAGTAGGGACCATTCCCCCAAGTCCAGTCACTGTCAGCTGTGATAATCTACCTGCCAATTGTCTACCATCTAGAATGTACAGACAAGGCTGGAACAAGAAATTCTCCCCAGAATAGGATCAGATCTACCTATTTTTGCAAAATAAAGAGTTTCTGGTTTCTCTCTGAAGGCTGAACTACGCCTCTACCATGGTATTGTCCAAACTGAATCCGGATCAGATAAGCCTCCAGTAGAATGGTCCAATGCTGCAGAGAAACCCAAATTGCAGTTGTGTTGATTTGGAGATGTGACTCTTCCAATGATTAAGTCCTCTGCACCCCCATAGGTCCTGTCAGACATGGGTTGACAAAGTAAACCACAGTCAGAATTGGGTGAAGGGGACCATTTACCAAAGACCATAGCTAATATAGCAATCCACAAAATGGCCAAATTCACAGTGAGAATGGACCACTTTTGCAAAAAATACCCACCAAATAGATACAATGTATATGGCCTCTGTGATCAAAGTAAGCAAATAACTGGGTGATTTGGGTAAAAGCCTTTAGCCTGGTAAACACTAATATTTTATTTTTATTTTTTTCATTTAACCAAGTAGGATGAAAAAAAAAAAAAACTGACAGCGCAGGTCAGAGCCACTGTACCAACAATCCAATGTTAGTACAGAGATCCCCCCTGCTGTGCTATTGTGTTCCGATAGGCGGGAGGCCTCCCCACCAGAACACACCAGTCAGCCCTCTCTGCCATTGGCTGAAAGCGCTGAACAGGAGCCGGTCGGCAGACCTTTTTCGATCATGCCGCTTTTACAGAAGCCAGCTTCTGTCAGACCAGCTGCTGTACACACAGGCTGAATGTCGGCCGGTTTCTATTGAACCAGGTGATGCTGCCCGACATTTTGCCCATGTGTACTAGGCTTTACATGACTGTGGAAAAAAAGTACATGAGGAAGGCAGCGCATGAACCACACTGGGATGCAATGGATAAAGAAGTCAGGTGAACATCTAATATAGAAAGGGTTAACAGTTTATTGGTATTGATAACCGGAAAACAAAGTATATAAAATGCTTACATCCCCCTGGGCTGGAGTGGACAAGGGCACCTGGCAGCAAGCAACACGAGTGCGAGGAGGTCAGTCTCCCAGGACCACTAAGCAGTGTGTGCACAATGCCGGAAACCAGGTGGCGCGAGTATGAAATGACTCTGCTGTAGTTCCGGAGCGGTGACATCAGACGGACAGGCACCACTTGCGGGAAAACACCAGGAACCAGCTATATGTTTTGCGCCATGAACTTTATCAAGTCCTACTTTAACAAGTAACCTTAGAAGAAAAGGCTAGAAACCCAGCCATACCCACAAATGGTAAAGAGGACTCTAAGGATGAGAAAGACTTAAGCGAAAGAAATTTCGTCCGACGACCGATCTGCCGATTTTCGGCTTGTTAGTATGGTGCTTCCGACAACCGATTCCTACTTTTCGGACGAAAAAAATTCTGGTGTGCAGGCTATATAATTTTTTTAGACCGTCAAAACACGTCAGATTTTTGTCTCATTAGTACAGATTTCGATTGGGAAAAATCTTATGAGCAAGACTAGGCATGCTCAGAGATGAAAGAACACATACAAAGCAATCCAACACATGACATCACTTCTGAAGTAGAATTCTGTCGTGCGGGAAAATGTGTGTGCAGTCTAGAGCACATTCCAACCAACAGACACCACTCTGGACAAAAGACGGACGACCGGTCGGCGGAAATTCGTTGTGTGTGTACGAGGCTTAAGAGTAGAGGGTAATGTAGCACTGCCCCCTTGGGGGTTGCTGGTAGTTGTATGTTCTTCTGTGCCGCTTTGACTCTGTGAACTTTCCAGCCCACCTGACACTCTAGGTTCTGACATGTCGTTTATACCTTTAAGGCCCCTTTCACACATGCGTGACCTAAAAGTCGTGCAATTTTGCCGTGATTTTGACTGGACTTGAAGCAATGCCTAGGTCTATGGACCTCAAAATGCATCAAAGTCCTCTCTCTCTCTGCGGCGGACCGAAGCACACACAACGGATTCCGGGAAGCAAGAGAGCCTGGGCCTTGGTCAGCCTCTCCCACAATTCTCCCCTGGAGTGAATTGCCTGCTGGGGAGGTGTAGTCCACAAAAAGTTCAGCAGTGCAGTAATACCTTTCAGGCGACTACAGTTCCCACAATGCTCTCTTCCAGTCTCAGGAGTATGATGTATGAAGATCTAAGACCAACACTAGGGGAGCACAGAGACAGTCAGAGAGCAGAGAATAAGTCTGCAGTGTCAGATAACTGTAGTCTGCTCCCAGCTACAGTAACATGATTCCAGACATCAGACATAAGCACAGTCCCTGGGTATATGGCAAGCAGCCCCGATCCATAGACAGAAAGTGAGCAGGGAGCACACTGGGACTGTCTCCTCAATGTTTAGAATAAGACATGTTGTAACCATGCCATGTGGCAGTAAGGCAATATACAAGCTCAAGATAAGAGGCAAGGCCTAGGGTACTCAGAAACCCCCAACAGATGGTAGCAGTATAGGAGTACAGCAGGAACAGATAGAAGATTCAAGTGCCCTTTGCAAGCAAGAGGGATATGCTTCCTCAATGCTGTATGGTGGGGAAAACCGCAGAGTGTACGGCACTGCACCCAGTGTATAATTTCAACGCTCAGTCCCACACAGCGATGCCTTTCAAGGCAAAACTAGCATGAACAACAACAGAGGCACCCAGCAACCTATGTATACAAGGTAGCTCCTGAAGCTTAGCTCAACTGGCCCCACTCAGACTGTCCAGAGACGGAAAGCGCTGAGGCAATGCCAACAGTTCTGGACTTGGAAACTTTGTTCCACAGCTATATCTTTTTTACATGAACTGGAAAGTGCCCCACATGGAACCCAGTTCCCAAAGGTCACTTCCAAGCTAGCGGGGTCTAGGTGCAGCACCCTTCATTCAATAGGCCTGTGTCACCATCTGTCTGATCCATCTTGATATGGTTGCAGAAGAAGCGGATAGCCCATTCGTAAGCACAAACAGTGAGTCTGACCTCCGAAAAGACTACATAGCTGCCAGATACACCAAAACCAGCCGAAACCACATCCAGGGCATGCAACGCAACTTCCTTGGGATGTTTGGGCCTGGGACACAGGGAAGGCAACACAATGTCTTGATTCAAATGGAAATCAAAGTCTACTTTAGGAAAGAACGGCAGACATGGGTGAAGAACCACCTTATCTTTGTGGACCACAGAGTAAGGAGTACGACAAGATAACCCCGCCAGTTCCGACACAATGCGAGCAGAGGTGATAGCCACCAAAAAGGCCACCTTCTGAGAGCATAAGCAGGGGAATCTCCTGAATATTTTCAAAGGAAGGCTTCTGGAGAACTGAAAGCACCAAGTTCAGATCCCAGGGTGGTAGAGACCGCACTGGTGGTGTCAGATGACGAACCCCTTGAATAAAAGGTACGCACCAGGGAGTGCATGGCCAGGGGTCATTAAAAGAAAACCGTCAAGGCAGACACCTGGCAATTGATGGTACTCAAGGCCAATTTCCGTTCAACCCCCCCATTGAAGGAAGGTCAAGAGGCTCGGGTGAAAAAGACTCACACCATGAAATGTACGCTTTCCATGCACGATGGTAGATCTTCCTAGAGGTAGATTTCCTAGCTTTCAGCGGTGTCGGAATCACCGACCCAGGCAAACCTCTATCCTTCAGCAGCTGGCTTTCAATAGCAAAGCTGTGAAAGCCAGCGACTGTAAAGCAGGATCGAATATTGGCTCTTGGGAAAAAGATCCTCCCAGAGAGGCAGTCTCCAAGGGAAGTCAGTGACCAGCCACATCTGGTCGGCATACCAAGACCGGCAAGGCCAGACTGGGGCCACTAGAATGACCGTAATCCCTTTTGCTTAATGCTGCGCAAGAGTCTCTGCAGAAGCTTGATAGAAGGGAAAGCATAGTTCAGACAATACTGGCCCCACGGGGCCACCAGAGTGTCTGTGGCGTCCGCCAGAGGATCCCATGACTGTGCCACAAACCTGGGAACTTTTCTATTGAGCAGAATGCGAACAGCTCAACATCGTAGGTGCCCCACCGGAAAAATATCTGATGAAACCCATCTAGATGAAGGGACCACTCACCTTGGTCCAACGCCTACCAACTGAGTTAGTCCGCGTGGCAGTTTTCTACTCCTGGAATGTGTACGGCGGAGAGGGCCAGAACTAAGCATTCTGCCCCCGGAGATGCCGGCTACCTCTAGAGCTGCCAACACGCTTTTTGTTCCACCCTGGTGATCGACATAAGCCACCCCTGTGGCACTGTCCAAATGAATCCACACTGGAAGCTCCCGTAGTCGATCCATCCAGCGATCCAGGCACAGACTGATCACCCAGAGTTCCAGGACATTTATCGGTAATCTGGACTCTTCCAGTGTCCAAACACCCAGAACAGAGCTCCGACCCAGAACACCTGCTCATCCGTGCTGATCATTGTCCAATACAAGGGGAGAAACGATTTTTCCTGTCAAAGAGCCCAAGATCGAAGCCACCAGACCAAAGACCCTTTGGATTCCCAGCTCAGCCAGATCTGATTGTCCAGAGACTTCAGACACTTGTCCCATTTGACCAAGATCTCCCTTTGCAGGGACCTCATATGTAACTGTGCAAACAGAAATGCCTCAAAAAGGTAGATACCATCAGGCCCAGCACCCGCATGCAAGTCCAGAGGGATGACCATCTGCTGGCTAGCAGGAGATGAATCGAAGCTTGCAACTTTTGGAGTTTGTCCAGAGGAAGGAACACTCTGGCTAGAGCTGAGTCCCGAGTCAGACCCAAATAATCCAATTTTCTGGTTGGAATCAGAGCAGACTTCTGGTAATTCAGAAGCCAACAAAACTCCATCAGGGTCTATATAGTGATCTCCACGTCGCCCACCATAGCAGCGGAGGACCTGCTGACGTAGCAACAGCAGAAGCGGGGCCAACACTTTCGTGAAGACCCGAGGGGCGGAGGTGAGAACAAAGGGTAACGTCACAAACTGGTAATGCTCCTCTCCTACAGCAAAGCGGAGAAAGTGTTGGGGCGGAGCAGATATTGGAATGTGCAAGATTTTAATAGAGGCAAGAAAATTCCCCTGATGTAGGGATGACACCATGCGAATGGAGTCCATTCTAAACTTCTGTACCCGCAAAAAACAGTTCAGGGCCTTAAGGTCCAGAATCGGACGCACCTTGCCCTCTTCCTTTGGGACCATGAACAGGTTTGAATATAAACCCTGAAACTGTTCTGAGGCCAATTACACCCTGTAGCAGCAGGTCTTGTACTGCCCCAAAGAGAGCTTGCAATCGGTCCGCGGACAGACTTCCATTGGAAGGAAAGAACCTTTCCGGAGGGTAAGAACGAAACTCAATCTTGTAGCCAGACCATATCACTTCGTGGACCCATTTGGCTTGTACTAAGGAGGTTCATGGGCCTGGAGACCAGCGAAGACGTCCCCTCATCCCAGTCATTGGTTAGGGCACACCTTCATGCTAAAGGAGCCTTGTCCACAGGTCTAGAGAATCCCGCACTCGGCTTGCCACAACAGGGCCACTTGGAAACTCCCGAGGACTTGAAAGGTTCTGATCCCTTGTCGGTGGACCCTGAGGGATGAAAAAACTTCTTGTGAACCGAGAAGGACGGGCCACATCTGCGACAGGGTTTCTTACCCTTACCAGCCTGCGGATGAAAAGTATTCTCCTGTCAGACTCTTAATGTCGTATTCCAGGATAGCCCAAAACAGGAGATCGCCCTGAAAAGGTAAATCAGTTAAAGCTTTTTTAGAGGTCTGGTCCGCAGACCAACACTTAAGCCACAATACGTGTCTAAATACCACTGCTGAAACAGACAGCCTAGAAATCAGGGAAGCCGCATTCAAAGAGGCATCACAGATAAACTGCAGCCCCTGGACCAACTGGTCTGCCAGTTTAGAAAAGGCACCCTCCAGGTCACGGCGCAAACGTTTAGCCCGCTTGGTCAGAGAGTTTGCGACACCAGGGCAATGGTGAAGACTGGCTTAAGCGCTGAACCAACAACAGTGAACATATTGCGGGCCACAGCCTCCGCTTTTCGGTCAGCCGGATCTTTAAAGGCTGGCGATTTATGGTTGCAAGCTCCGAGGACGTCAACGTAATGACAAAACATGCAACGCTGATGGACACGCCTACCACGGACATCTAACCCGGAGTGACACGCACGCCATACCCATCCGCCTGCCGACTGCCGGAATGTGACTACGTTAGGCGAGAAAACAGCAGACACACTGTAATAGCATATAGAGCGGACAGCGTGCGATCTGAATTGTTAAAAGTCGCTTATGTATTTTAAACTGTTATTATCCCAATAAATTTTGTGAACGTATTACGCTATGTGGAGTCCCTTGTCTTTTGCCCAAGCTTTGTAGGAGGCACTAACGCAAAGGACGTTATTGGCAGCAGACCCATAGGTCTGGGAGTCTCCTTGTATGCAGCTGCTGATTTTGTTGCAATAAGGCTCAAGTGTACTAACTGATCCAGTAAGCCCCCCACCTTCTCCATGGGGTGTACTTGGTGTTAAGAGGTTCCCACCACCACTATTATCCTGCATGCCTGGGAATGTATATAGACTGGTGCAAGCCATAGCACAGGAAAAAGGACTGATTTGTATTTTGCACAGAGCACTTGATATATGGTTTACAAATATATGCACTTTATATTGTTATTGTTTACACACATATGCACTTTAAATACTATTAGTTGAAGATTTTTATTCACTACTGCTGCTAAGCGGTATATTTTTGCACATAATATATTGCACAACATCTTTGATATTGATATGCATATGGTGCGATCATGCTTATATTGATATTAATATTTTTGATTGTAGTAGGGTCATCTACACATAATAGCACTGCTGCGAAAGAACAGTAAATAAGGTACAGCGCCAAAATAGCAAATACTGAAAAAACACAGATTTTAGGTTTTGCAAAGTCCGAATAATCATGTGAGACCAGTTGCGAGATGCAGAAAAGAATGCAGAAAAGTCCAACACCATAGACGGGAACACAATCCTGACGGTCACCACGTGCACAAATGAGGTATTGCTCTTACCAGAACTGTAGACCCCCTGTTAAGGAAGGTCAACCAAGCCAGAAACATAGAAATAACCACCAGGATAGGTCCACTCAGAATCCTGCACCAGATCCACTAGTAAACTTCAAACATATGGTATTCTCAAAGGTTTAATGGCCTCGGATAATGGATGGTGTAGTCCCTCCAAAAAACAAATGAGGCTCCAATGGTGAAGTATGTACATTTATTGAAAAGTAAAAACGCTATGTGGAGTATTCCGGAGTATTGCCCTCTGACTTGTTACTCCGGAAGTGATGTGCAGGTCAGGTGGATTATGGCCTGCGGTTGTGCCTCATCTGATCGTTTCTGGTCACTGCAAGGTCGGGCGGAAGTGCTTCATTGCGCCTCTTGCCGGAACCGGAAGTGCGTTTTCAAGCACACCGCAACCGGAAGTGCGTCATCGCATACCGGAAGCGGAAGTGCGTTACCGCATTTCCAATGAGGGGACACTACAAATAGCGTGCTGCATGTGGAGGGCTTTGCCTTTGAAAACGTCTGACGAAGACAAAACGCGTCAGACACGCCAGCCCTCATGCAGACACGCCTCCAGCCGCGGCGACTACAACTGGGATTACATGCTGTTTTCATTTGATGCCATGTGAGTTTTATTCCCTGTTTTTACTTTTCAATAAATGTACATACTTCACCATTGGAGCCTCATTTGTTTTTTGGAGGAACTACACCATCCAAGGCCATTAAACCTTTGAGGATACCATATGTTTGATGAAGTTTACTGGTGGATCTGGTGCAGCATTCTGAGTGGACCTATCCTGGTGGTTATTTCTAGGTTTCTGGCTTGGTTGACCTTCCTTAACAGGGGGTCTTCAGTTCTGGTAAGAGCAGTACCTCATTTGTGCACGTGGTGACCGTCAGGATTGTGTTCCCGTCTATGGTGTTGGACTTTTCTGCATTCTTTTCTGCATCTCAGCAACTGGTCTCACATGATTATTCGGACTTTTCAAAACCTACAATCTGTGTTTTTTCAGTATTTGCCATTTTGGCGCTGTACCTTATTATTTACCATTTATATATTAATAGATTGACGCAGGTGCTTTTCACCTAATATTCATTTAACTAGCAGGCCAGCCCCCATCCAGTGGGGCTATATCGCGGCCGACCTAGCACAGCCCTGTGGTCTGCGCGCGCTCGTTGGCCAGACTGGGGTAACCACTGGATCTAGATTATCCAGCCCGTCGCCCAGTCCGGCAGTTAATTGTAGATCTTGTAGAAAAAAAAGGGAGAAAAAAAAAAAGCCATGTAAAAAAGAAAAAAAATTGCCTGGACCAAAGATCCCAGCAAGGAACTAGGTCCTTACTCATGACTAGGCTGAAAAAAAACTGAGGACCTATAGCAAAGGGGGGAGGGGGGGGGGAGTTGGGGAGGAGTATACCACCTGGGACTGCCCATAGGCGTAGTCAAGTTATTTTTTCTGCCTAGGGTTCTACTCCTGTAGGGGCGGTATAACCCAATGGATCAAGAATCCTGAAGAGCGGTGCCTGTCAATGAGCGAAAGAGAAATCATAAATAAGGGTGTGAAGAGATTTCCATGCTCACCTTTCACAGTATGCAGGATCAATGTAGCAAGTGGTTCACAGTGTAGAACAGATATACTGTTGCAAATCTGAAATTGCTGTTTTTCAACTTTGTACATTAGTTGATCCTGCATACAGACCTAGCAATATGTATAACAGTAAACATATAATAGGATCAATTCTTTTAAAGCTAGCTCCACCTTTCCAACCATGTTTTAGGTTACACCCTTATTTAGGATGCAACATGGAGTCCACAGCTCCCCACCCTCAACTCATTCGCCCCCTACTTTTACAAAATCTGGGGGTTCTTCTCCCCCAATGACTACTGTCAAAACTGAATTTGGCGCAGCAGTGCATGGCTCCGCACACACAGGTGCATCACTTATTTATTGAGCTGTGAAAGAAGAATGTACATGTTCCATGTGCCTCCATTAAGAGGGACTTGTAGTGCAGTTGATGTGACCGCACTTGCAGTCCACTGATACTTCCTCCAGCCCTGTAGTTGAAGGTCCTTACTTTGGTACAGATCTGAGCTGGAGCAAGAGTCTGCAGGAGCCAGAACATTGCACCCACAATGCACTGAATGAAGCTGGAATGCTTTGCAAACTAAAAACGCAAACATTTACAAATGCACATTTTTGCAATTTGGGTGGAAAAGGTGGAATTCTTCTTTAAAGTAATACTAAACAGAGGTGTGTATTTCCATAATTCATTTACACAAATCCTATATAACAGGATACTGTATCTGATCTTTTTTTTAAATCCTCTAAATACCTTATTGTTTCAGCTCTGTTATGTGGTCACATGATCTCTACTTGTTCTTTGGTATCTGCAGGGAAAGATCTTTAGGAGGAGCTTTTATTACTCTACTGATCGGTACATCTACTGATGTATGCTCTCTACAGTGAGTCTGTGTCTGGCCAGCCTTAATTGGTGCTGTGCCGGTCACATGACTAAAAATAATTCTATATATAATTTTCAGAAGAAATTCTAAATATCTAATAACAGTTCTACAGCTCCCCATAAATCTTTTTTGAACATTAAAAGGTATATATTTTGTGCATTAGTATGGTGTGGGCAGAGTAAGAGATGACTGGCACTGGCTTTCATTTTGTTCAGGCGGCATCTGCATCCAAGGCTCCGTTTTTCACTTTACAAATATTAGCAATTACATTATATATATATATTTAATACTGATTTATATTTAAACTAAGCTTTTTTGAGTTTCTGTGCGAATGTAATAAATCATTATACTATATCCCGCCCACAAAGTGTTTAGAAATAGGAGGACATAGAGAAGAAAGGAGTGAGGGGAGTGTCATTTACCACTGTGTATACGCCTCACATGTATGACTCTATACTCGTGTGGACTGCACAGAGAAGTAAAAGGAGGAAATGAACAGCCTAGAAAGGAACTGAAATATGAGCATGCTCAGTAGAGGACAGAAGCTGGTCTCCACAACATCAGCCTGCAGTTGGGACATACAGAAGATGGGAGGAACAGCTGAAGACAGGATCAACCAGGTACATTTCACTCTACACAAAATTAATTGCTTTAGTGGCTTTTTGAGTATATGTTGTTATATAGCATGTAGTGAAAGTTTCTCATAGTCTGGGCTTAAGCTTATGCACTTTAAGCTTTACACACAAAGATAGGAATCTTTATTTTAGCCATGTGTCTGTAAATTTCAAATCTCATTGGACTCAACTGAAAAGAACGGTTTCTTTTTTCATAAAATATATCCCAGTATGTTAGTTTTGTGAATGGAGCCGAATGTGTATTTACCATTTTGTCTGGAGCTTCATCGCACAGAAAAAAAAGAAAAAAAAATCAACAGGTAGAAAAATCCCTAAGGCTTCGTTTCCACTATTGCGACTTGCTGTGCGACTTGACACATGTAAACAACTTTCACTACAAAGTTGCGCTAGAAGTAGCACGACTTTGTAGCCACGGTAGTGGAAACGGAGCCGAAGCTGTTCAATGAAAGAATAAAACCCAAGTCTTTTTTTCACAGGTCTGTTTATTATTCCTGTTTGTGATGACAGTGCTCTAGAGATCTTTAACAAATATACAGAAAGCACATATATTAAATATTACATACACTTTACATCACGACTCCACATTTAAACACCATGATATGAACTAAATGCAGTGAATGGAATGGTATAAACAATTACACCATAGTCCCTTGTAAACAGGATCTACGTACGAGCAGTGAGAAGGATGAAGGCTGACCACCATACGAATGAGGAATGATATTTTATAGAACCCTTTGTGTCTTGTGGCATCTCAGCAACTTCAGGTTTAAATAAATCTCTTTATAAATAGACTCTTATTTGCTCGGTGGACATTTAAATATCTCATTGATTAAAAGCAACAATATCTACGGAACATTTGATTTTAAAAAGAAAAAAAGGGGTCAGGTTGACTAAAGGAGAGAGGAGGGGGGTCACCTTGGTTAGAGACATGAGAAGCAAGCACAGGGTTAAGGAGGAAGTGTATCACTGTACTTCAAACTCATTTCTGCTCCGATAACACAATCACACAGTTTGTTCTACTTAAATTCCAGCAGATTGCAGTCAATCTTGTAGTAGACATAGGGGTAGTATTCTTGCTGGCTCAGGTTTAATCCAGGGATATCCATGGGAGCCTAGAATGAGAGAAGATATGTTATTAGAATCCGCTAAAGCAAGTTCGCAGACATAAAGACGTATGATAAATGTTAGAAAATGATCCATCTTATGACCTTTGCTATCTCCCCATTGCCTCAGATTATTTGGCATAACTGATGAGGCCTAAAGATTGCTGTAGCTGTCACAATGGATGCCAGACTAATAAAGATGTGACTATAATCATCCCAGCGTAGTTCTCCGAGCTGGCAGATTTCAGTATGGAACTTTTTGGTGTAGCCCCCCCACCACACCGCACCACTTGAAGCCTTAACATGCTACATAACCCTTAAGCTGGCCATGGGCGGTTCAAATGTCAATGTCTATGGACTGGCTGATTATACTTAATAGATCCAGCCTGTTTTATTTTGCTTGATCACTGCTGGCGGCTATAAGCCATCAGCACTGATCATCTTATTCTGCCTGTGGAGAAAGCTCCCCATCGGCAAACCACAATAGCACTGCGGAAGGGATTCCCACCTTAACAATGACTTGATGGGGAAATCAAGTCATTTTCTTTCCCTCAAACCGTGGCTAAAGGAAAGAAAATTTCATAATGTATGCCCTGCCTAAATTGGCCTTTAACCACTTCACGGCCGCCCCATAGCAGATTTACTGCTACAGAAATATACATGATTCTGCACTTCCAGGTTTTGGGCACAAGTGAAGGTCGCCTGCGGCTCGTTTCTGCTGTGATTTTATATAGCGGGAGCTGATCAGTGGGTCTGGCGGGACCCACGGATTGTTCGTTACTCTGACAGAATGGCAGTCTGCCTATGTACACAAGGCAGACTGTCATTCTGTGAGTACAGAAGACATTAATCCTGTGTTCCTGTGAAGCAGAAACTCTGATCCCTGTCTTCAAATTGTAAAAGCATCTCCCCCCACATTTAGTAAGCACTCCCCGGCAACACATTTTACCCTTTGATTGCCCGTTAACCTCTTCCCAGCCAGTGTCATTAGTAAAGTGACAATGTAGATTTTTTGCACTGATCACTGTATTAGTGTCACTGGTCTAAAAAAAAAAAAAAAAAAGTGTCAAAAGTGTCAGTTAGGTGTCTGATTTCTCCACTGCAATATCGCAGACCTGCTATGAGTCGCTGATCGCCGCCATTACCAATAAAAAAAAAAAAAAAAAAAAAATATCCCATAGTTTGTAGATGGTATAAGTTTGGCGCAAACCAATCAATACTTTTACTGTGATTTGTTTCACCAAAAATATGTAGCAGAATACATATTGGCATAAATTGATGAAGAAATTTAATTTTTTTTAACTTTTTTATTGGATGTTTTAGAGCAGAAAGTAAAAAAAACTGGATTTTTTACTTATCCTAAAATCCTTTTCTCTTAAGTTCATTGACGGACGCAGTTCCTGATGCATATCAGTAGGGTTATACTGCCCCCTACAGGAGTAGGACACTAGACAGAAAAAAGTTCTGGCTACGCCTATGGGCAGTCCCAGAGGGTACACCCTCTCTCTCTTCCTGCATAGGATGTCATTTTTGTATCAAAGCAGTGCGAGAGAAGTAATATCAACCCAACTCAAAATAGAGGGGTGGGTACTGCGTCCTGTCAATGAACTTAAGAGAAAAGGATTTTATGGTAAGTCAAAAATCCAGTTTTCTCTATCGTTCATTGATGGACGCAGTTCCTGATGTATATCAGTAGGGACATCCCAAAGCAGTGCCATAAAATGATGGGTGGGAACAGCAGAAAAAAAACAAGTCTCCAAGGCTAAACATAGCCAACCAGGCAACATAGGACTCGTCAGAACAACAAGATGATGTCTACCTGAAACCAAACAGTAGACACCCTCAAAGAAGGCCAAAAAGTACCCTAAAGAGCAGCTTACAAAAATTTTTGCTGCAGAATTTTGCGGCCAAGAGAGTCATCCACAGATGCCAGCACATTCACCTTATAAAATTTGGTAAAGGTGTGAACAGACGACCAGGTAGTCGCCTTGCAAACCTGAAGCACAGATGCCTGATGGCGAAAAGCCCAGGAAACACTAAGCGCCCGAGTAGAATGCGCCTTAACAGGGAAAGGTGGAATCTGACCCTTAATTGAATAAGCCTGCAGTGGCACCAGCGAGGTCATTCCGGGGGGTCACTAGAATGACCATAATTCCTTCTGCCTCTATCCTGGGCAAGAGTCTCGGGAGAAGGTTGAGAGGAGGGAAGGCGTATATCAGACAATACCGGCCCCAGTATTCATAATGTATGGCCTGCCTAAATTGGCCTTTAACCACTTTACGACCCCCCATAGCAGAAGGTGCCACAAACCTCTGCCCTTTCCTGTTGAGCCAAGATGTCAACAGATCCACCTCGGGGGTGCCCCACCAGAGACACAGCTAATGAAACACCTCTGGATGAAGGGACCACTCTCCTTGGTCCAACGCCTGCTGACTGAGATAATCCGCCTGCCAATTTTCCAACCCTGGAATGTGTACGGTGGGGAGAGCCAAAAAAAAAATGTTCTGCCCACCGAAGAATGCTGGCTACCTCCAGAGCTACCAATGCACTCCTTTTACCACCCTTGTGATTGACATAAGCCATGGCCGTGGCATTGTCTGATTAGATTCGCACTGGAAACCCCTGGAGGCAATCCGTCCAGTGATTCAGGCACAGCCTGATCGCTCAGAGTTCAAGGACATTGATCAGGAGTCTGGACTCTTCCAGTGTCCAAACTCCCTGAGCGGAGTTCCGACCTAGGACACCTTCCCACCCAGCATCCGTGGGGACCACTGTCCAATACAGGGGGAGAAACGATTTGCCCTGGCGAAGAGCTGGAAAGCGAAGCCACCAGATCAGAGACCCTTTTGTTTTTCGGCTTGGCCGGATTTGAATGTCCAGAGACTTTGGACACTTGTCCCATTTGGCCAAGATCTTTTTTTGCAGGGATGTTTCATGGAACTGTGCAAACGGGACTGCCTCGAAGGTAGAAACCATCAGGCCCAGCACCCTCATGCAAGTCCGGAGGGACGACCACCTGCTGGACAGCAAGAGATGAAGAAGCATGAAACTTCTGGAGTTTGTCCAGAGGAAGAAACACACTGGCTAAAGCCAAGTCCAGAGTCAGACCCAGATAGTCAAGTTTTGTGGAAGGAACCAGAGAAGACTTCTGAAAATTCAGAAGCAAGCTGAACTTCCTCAGCGTCAATATAGTGATGTCCACGTTGTCCATCAGAGCAGTAGGAGACTATGCGCACAAGAGAAGGTCGATCAGGTAGCCCAGCACTGCGATTCCTCATTGACGTAACAACGCCAGCATTGGAGCAAACATCTTTGTGAAGACCCAAGGAGCAGAGGTAGGAGCAGAGGTGAGACCAAAGGTAACGTCACAAACTGAAAATGCTTCTCTTCCACGGCAAAGCGGAGGAATCGTTGGTGACAGACACATATTGGAATGTGTAAGTAAGCGTCCTTGATGTCCATAGAGGCAAGGAGATCCCCCTGATGCAAGGATGCCACCACCGTGCAAACAGAATCCATTGTGAACTTCTGTACCCGAACAAAGCAATTCAGGGCCTTGAGATTCAGAATTGGACGCACTTTGCCTTCTTTCTTCGGGACCGTGAACAGGTTTGAATAAAACCCCTGAAAACCAGAACAATTATCCCTTGAAGTAACAGGTCTTGCACCGCCCCGAAGAGGGCTTGCAATCGGTCTAGGGATAGACGCATATAGGAAGGAAAGAACCTCTCCAGAGGGTAAGAACAAAACTCGATCTTATAGCTGGACCGTATCACTTAGTGGACCCACTTATCTTGCACCAAGGAGGTCCATGGGTCTGGAAACCAGCGAAGAAGTCCCCCCACCCCAGGCAGGGGTTGAGGGCGCACCTTCACTCAGAAAGAGCCTTGTCTGCGGGTCTGGAGAAACCCTCTTTGGACTTGCCAGAACACGTTCGCTTGAATCCTCCCGAAGAGGCCTTGAAAGGCTTTGAACCCTTGTCAGCCGACCCTGAAGGACGAAAAAAACTTCCTGTGAGCCAAGAAGGATGGACCACCTCTAGGACGAGGTTCCTTACCCTTACTAGCCTGTGGAAGAAAGGTGCTCTTCCCCCTGTGAGACTATTAATGATGTCATCCAGGGTAGCTCCAAACAGGCGATCTTGAAAAGGAAGATCAGTTAAGGCTTTTTTTTTTTTAGAGGTCTGGACCGCATTTGAGACACAAAACACGCTTAAGGACCACTGCCGAAACAAGCAGTCTAGAATTCAGGGGAGCCGCATCCAAAGAGGCATCACAGATACTGCAGCCCCTGGATCAACTGGTCCACCAGCTCCGCAAAGGCAGGGGGCAGCTGCTCACCTTCCAGGTCTTGGAGTAAAAGCTTAGCCCACTCGGTCAGAGTTTGTGACACCAGGGCAATGGTGAAGACCGATCTGAGTGCTGAGCCGGCAACAGTGAACATACTGCGGGTCACAGCCTCCGCCTTTCTGTCAGCCGGTTCCTTAAAAGCCAGCGATTCTTCTGCCGGAATCTTAGTCACCTTATTCAACCTGGAAACCGGGGGATCCATCACCGGTGGAACAGTCCACTTTCTAAGGAGGGACTTTTCAAATGTGTGGAACGCTTAGGAACCACAAAATGGCGTTTTGGACATTCCCATTCTTTTGCGACAAATCTGCCAAAGTAGGAAGGAAACGGAAACACCTTTGCCACTCTAGACAGTTTGGGAGTACCAAAGGAAACCGGTTTGCCTCTGCCGCAGCTTCAGCTGCGTCCTCCATTTTTAAAGTCTCTCGCACAGACACAATCAGTACGTCCACCAGCGCCTTTTCGTGCGCGGCTACAGGAGTGGAGGAATCACCCTCACTATCTAAGAACTTGGGGTGCGTGGCCGTAGACCCCTCAGGGCGGGCCGCATCCACAGCGGCCAGATCAGATTCAGAATCTGAGGAGACAGATTAAATCTTTTTTTTTTACTACCCCGCCACCCAAAAGCCACCTTCAACTGGGACACAAAGGACTCCAGGACCGCCGCTAGTGCATCAATGGATGGTTGGGACCAGGAGGGCCCCGCAGGCTCTGAGAGGGGGTCAGGTGGGGAAATGTGCTCCAAGGACTCCATGGGGAATAAGGGTACCCCACAAAAGTGCAAAAATAAAACACTGCTAAGGGACACCCCCACCACGCTGGTAACACCACCCATTCGCCAGCCACAGAGCACCCCCTGATCCTGCAGCAGAGAGAGGAAGCGGACCCCACCAGACTCACCACCCCACCAGGCAGTCACCGGCAGCACCTGGATCAAAGCACTCCACGTGCGGCGTCCAGGAAGAAAAGAGGCCCAGGAGTCAGCACCAGGGGATAAGGAGGGGCTCCCACAGCTAAAATGGATGCTCGAAAGGCTACACAGTAAGGCCGCCATTCAATTCAATGCCGGACTAATGCAAAATGTCCGCTGCGGCTACACAAACATGGCCACCAGCCTATACAGAAAAAAATGCAAAGAGCAAGAAGGGTGGCCATGGAAGGAGCCCCCCACCAGGTACAGCCCCCACCACAGCTGATCGCCCGGTCGCCTGCAGCGCACCCCCGCCCCCATCACCAGTACAGCACACTGCTCCAGTCCCAGGAGGTAGCCAAACCACCATACAACCCCAGTATAGGTGGAGGGGTGAGAGGGGAGAGGGGGGGTGAGAGGGGGGATGAGAGGGTAGCTACTCATCATACCAAGAACCA
Source organism: Pelophylax lessonae (assembly GCF_965119305.1). Classification (NCBI taxonomy): domain Eukaryota; kingdom Metazoa; phylum Chordata; class Amphibia; order Anura; family Ranidae; genus Pelophylax; species Pelophylax lessonae. Next base: position 489,250,288 of record NC_138772.1, on the reverse strand, counting down.
GACGTGCACCTCTCCAGACAGAACCTCCTCGACATCTAAATGGGGGGGCTGTCGGCTAGGAGGAACGCTGCGACGCAGGCATAGACCCGGTTGTATGCGACCTCGGGAGAGGTTTAACTCGCAGGCCATCCCCCATCCGGTGGGGCTATGTCAAGGCCGACCTAGAGTGGAGCTGAGGTCTGCGAGCACTAGCTGGCCAGACTGCGGTGACCACTTGATCTAGATTATCCAGCCCGGCACCCAGTCCGGCAGTTGATTGTAGATCTCAAAGGAAAAAAAAAAACAGGAGAAAAAAAAGAATCTATCAAAAAGAAAAAAATTGCCAGGACCAGAGATCCCAGTAAGGAAGTAGGTCCTTATTCGTGACTAGGCAGAAAAAACTGAGCACCTTATAGCAGAGAGGGGGAGTATACCCCCTGGGACTGCCCATAGTCAAGTTCTTTTTCTGCCTAGTGTCCTCCTCCTGAAGGGGGGTAGTATAGAAGATCAGGAGCTGTGTCCATCAAAGAACCAAAGAGAAATAATACTAATTGCTGTCTGCATTTTTCTGTCAAAAAAAAAAAAAGGAAAAAAACAAGAAGGCTAATAAAGGGGCAGTATTTGGAAAAAGAACAGGTCCAGGATAGTTAAATGCAGGTCCTGTAACCCTCAGGAATTATTTAACACCTTAATGAGTGCCCAAAACATGCAGTATGTACGGCAGCAAAAAAGGGGGGCTTTAATGCCCACACATGCAATTCTGGGGGGTCATTATGTTTATGTACTGAGGGCATGCTCATTGCACACTCTCCGCACAAAGACCGAGCTGTCACAGGAAACTATTGGTCAGGGCTACAGATCAGTAGCTTACAGGACCAGTTTTTGTTCAAGTGACCACTGTGACAGTGGTCACATGGTTGTAAATCCTTCCCACCCCACAGGAGTTCCAAACTATTTTAAGGGGTGCCGTGGTGGGTAGGATGGGGTTAAAGTCCCATGTTCTGGTAAAAACCCCCTTAGTTTCACCTTTCCCCAATACATTTTTTAAAAATGGTAACTTTGCTAATAGATCCCAATCGCTCATTCCTATCAGTAACCCAGAGATCCAGTATGTGACATTCAGAAAGGCAGTTGGGAAAGCCCCAAGTAGCAAAAAATGGTTTTACTTACGTCAATGATGGATGCCGCACTGCTGTCTAGGTGCTTGTACAAGTCATACAAAACTTCCCTCAGCTTCTTCATAGTCTTCTTATTGGGCTGGAGGAGCATGGCTTGGAAGTTCACAGGTAATCCATATCTAGAAGCAGAGGAATTGTTATGTTCCAGGGCTTATAGCTGTTCACATTAACATAACCATGTTATACCCAAAATATGTGTGTGACATTTAATATGGTATAAAAAGTGCAGTTAGCCTTTAAAACAACCTTTTCTCTTAGTAGGAAAGCTGTATCTGCAGTGTCTGTTTTGGTGTCATGCTCCACCTACCTGCTGGGGACAGCTGTCCTTTATTAAGTCTATAGGGAACCAAACAAGAGAAAGGAAATTCTGTGACAGGGAATGGTACAACATATTCCGGGTAGGGAGGGAATAAATCAATGGAATTTCCATGAGATTAGATGTTGATCACCTGAGCTTTCCAGCATCTACTCATCTGAAAATATCTGTTTTTAGGGACGAACATTATGAAAGTCTGTGAATAATTGCCCAGAAGTCGTTTGTCCCCACTAATGGATCTCCAACTTAAAGAAAGCTTTCTGCATTAAACAAACCTAACCCACTACAGCAGCAGCAAGGAATACCAGGGACACTGTCTTATTACCTTAACACAGACTCCACAAAGACCCGGAGAGCCTTCACATGAATCCATGCAATAAAAGCTTCACTAAAATTCACTTTGAGCCATCGTACCAGAGGACCCTAGGGGAAAAAAAAATTAAAAGGTTATTTATACGCACAATAACTATAGCTGGCATTAAAGCGTGAGAATTAGGGCTACACAAAACACACAGTGGGTTGACTTACTCAAACTGGAGAGTGCAAAATCTGGTGCAGCTCTGCAAAGAAACCAATCAGCTTTCAGTTTTTTTTTTTTTTTGGCAAAACTTATTTGAACAAGCTGAAGTTAGAAGCTGATTGGCCACTATGCACAGCTGCACCAGATTTTCCACTCAAGTTTTAGTAAATCAACCCCAATGGGTGTTAATACAGTTCTAATTTAGGACATGCCGCTACCAACCAAAAAAAAATTAGACATGCAGATGTAAAAAAAAAAAAAAAAAAATCAGTGCTTCCTAGAAGTGTCACAACCTTAGTCTTCTATACGTGGTTCTGTATTAAGGATTCTAAGAATTTGAATAAAGCTAAAAATAAGGTGAACGATGAAAGAAGGGCCCTAACTAAGCTAGCAAAAAAAAAAAAAACACAAAAAAATTACAGTTTGAGGACAATCTCCATTTATCTTTATTATTTGCACTTGTCTCAATTTTGTTAAAGATCTTTTAAAAATATATATATATATATATATATATATATATATATATATATATATATATATATATCTCAAAGCCCTGCAGGCAACTTCAATTTAAGCAGGGCCATCTAGGAGTCTCAGAGGTAGCTTAGCTCCCTGAAGTTTTCACATTCTTGTAGCAACTCTGTTTGGTGGTCTTGTTACAAGTCAGGTGATAAATGTGGGGGAATCTGGGCCCATTCACCTTTAGTGAATCTCGATATGAAGTCTGTTTAATGACAGCATTGCTTATTTGTAAATTATTCTAAGGTTGTGGTTATAGTTGTATAACCTTGTCTTTGTTCACTCACTTACCTTCAAAATACTTAAGGTCATTGTAAACTGGTGTGGTTTATTTGTGTAGTTATATTTTTCTCAACATTTACATGTAGACCAAGATGTCCAGCTATTGCGACTGTTGGGACAAATTTTCATACTGAAAACAGGCAGGTGTGTTGCTTTAGTGTGCTGGGGTGCCATTCAAAATGAAACTAACACATATATGGCACAATAACGCACGTTATTGCAATGCAAGGGTTGAAGCCAGCCTAAAACTTTTTTTAGGCTCAAATTTTGTTTGTATCTTACTGAAAGTGGAACTAATGTCTGCAATACTTACCTCTGCTTCAATGGTCAGATGCCTGCGAGGTCCCCTGACAGCATCTTCTCCCTGCCTTCTTCTGGGTGTCAGTCATTGACTGTAATGATTGGCCAAGAAGGGATGACATCACTCCCATGCATTTGCAGGAGTTCGGTAATCCAGACACACAGGCAATGTGCCGACATGTGCAGCTCAATATACAGGGTCGATTTAATTCAATTTAATTCCTTAAAAGCCCATGGCGTGGCACTATGGTGGGGAGTCACACAGCCATTCGCACTCGAGCGTGTTCTGACATGTTCTAAATTTCAGTCGCTTGGGTCACAGACCAGTTGACTCAGTGTTTACGGAGTAGTAGAGAAAATAACACTTGTGCATTGCGATGTCAGCAGAAAATGACCGGATTCTGGAGCAGTGGACTAACATCCAATTTTGCATGAAAATTGGCTCAACAAAAGTGGAAGTGAAACTTTAGTTCTTTTACAACAAGTTTATGGTGAACGCTCCATGAAGAAATCAAGTGTTTTAGAATGGCATAGCCGGTTTAAGGAGGGCCAGGAACATGTGTATAATAGTGTATGGGTTTTTTTGTTTTTTTCTAAAGTCCGGGAGGCTGTAAAGGGACTGGGGTGCAAGGAAGAGGGGATGTGAAGGGACTTGTGATGGAGAGTGACTGAATGAATGGATACATGGGGATGCCTCTTTGCTGGACGCATGGGGATGCCTCTTTGCTGGACGCATGGGGATGCCTCTTTGCTGGACGCATGGGGATGCCTCTTTGCTGGACGCATGGGGATGCCTCTTTGCTGGACGCATGGGGATGCCTCTTTGCTGGACGCATGGGGATGCCTCTTTGCTGGACGCATGGGGATGCCTCTTTGCTGGACGCATGGGGATGCCTCTTTGCTGGACACATGGGGATGCCTCTTTGCTGGACACATGGGGATGCCTCTTTGCTGGACACATGGGGATGCCTCTTTGCTGGACACATGGGGATGCCTCTTTGCTGGACACATGGGGATGCCTCTTTGCTGGACACATGGGGATGCCTCTTTGCTGGACACATGGGGATGCCTCTTTGCTGAATATATGGGGATAGTGGGCGGACTAAAGCTGTGTAAGGGGCCCCAAAATTTCTGATGTCTGCCCTGCTCCCAATACAAGCCCACATCCATAAAATACAGAACACATATTATTCTTACAAACTGCTTCTTCTTATCAGTAGATAGTCTATTCATTTCCTCCTTGTCAGCCTTCATCTCTTCTTCATTGTATTGGAAATCACGGACGACAAACCTGAGACAAAGAGAAATGTTAGATACTAGCCATTTAAAATTGGACTCCCTTGGCTTTAATCACTCCCCAGCATCTTACTTATTCTCCCTGGCTTTGTGTCGGAAGTCGTCCACTGCTTTCCTGAACAGAGTGACATTACACAGGTAGCTGTCCTGGTCTTCTGATAAAACACTGTGACAATAAAAGGTACAAATAGTAAGGACAATGTTTACAAAAGGAGAATTACTCTGCAGATCAGAGATATGGCAACAAATAAACTGGTAATAGTTATTACAGCAAACTCAGTAACTGCGCTAAAATCAGAAATTTCTATTTGCCATAAGGCTGGGTTCACACTGCTGCGATGCGGGACACCGTATATAATTTGAATAGGAATCGCAGTGCATTCCTGTGCGAATTACATGCGGGCCCTCGGGGATGCGATTTGAGCCATGGGTTTGTATAACTCAAATCACACTCCATTCGCACCAAACGGGTGCAGGACCCTTTTTTTGTCTGCACCAGAATCGGATCGCATTGCGTTTTGCAAACCGATTTTGGGGTGTCTTTAACTTCACATACACTCTGCAATCGATTCGCATGTACGGGTTGTGATTTTGATGCGGTGCAGATTTGCTGTGAACTCGCACCGCATCTAGTGTGAACCGAACCTAAAGCTGAACTCCAAGCAAATAAAAAAAGGCACAAATTAATGTAGCTTGTTTGAGGGGAGAGTCTGCTTCCTGCTCGCTAGAGAAACAACACAAATCCTACAGAAGTGATGTGTCTGGAAACTCCTTTACTGCCATATAGACAGGCAACAAAAAGAGTTCCCAGATCACCAGAATAGAACAGCTATGAACAGAAAAAAAACTGAACCTTTGTGTTCTCTACGTATAGGAGAGAGCAGATTGGTTTAGAATTGGAAAAATCCCACAGAAATCTGTCATCTGTGACCGCCCTGCTTCACAGCTGAATTCTCTGGAATCAGCTAAATTCACAACTGAACCACATAAATGTGAATGATTGTAACTGTGTTCAGACAGCTTTGCAACACTGGCACCCCTGCCAGACAGCACAGCCTGGCCAGTGACCTCACAGTGTGCCTAAGCAATTAATCGCCAACCTGCCCCCAGCCTGTGACTGGAGTATGAATGAGAAGCAGAACTGATTAGGGAATCCATTTGCTCTCCCTTCTAGTAAGCATGTTCAGACTGCTGACTGACAGCAGTGTGCAAAACAGAAAAGATCTGATTGGCTTAGACTGTCATCTCTCTCTTTACCAGTGTAAGTGCTGTTGTGCAAAAGAATACATGATGCCAATATAACGAAAGATTCAGTTAAAGCGGTTGTATACCCTGCTTGGTGATTTTTTTTTTAACCCACAGGTAAGCCTATAATAAGGGTTAACTGTAGATAAACTGAATATCTCCTAAACCGTGCACCCTGCATGCAGCCACTGCACAGGCAGTCCAACTCCTCCAGGATGGCACATCAATACGTGCCATTGCCATAACGTTTGCGGTGTCTCCCATCACAGTCTCAAGAGCATGGAGGAGATTACAGGAAACAGGCAGTTGCTCTAGGAGAGCTGGACAGGGCCATAGAAGGTCTTTATAATATCAGCAGAAACGGTATCTGCTCCTTTGTTCAAGGAGGAACAGGATGAGCACTGCCACAGCCCTACAAAATGACTTCTAGCAGGCCACTGGTGTGAATGTCTCTGACCAAACAAACAGAGACAGACTCCGGGAGGGTGGCCTCACATCCTCTAGTGGGCCATGTGCTCAATGCCTGGCACCGTGGAGCTTGATTGACATTTGTCATTGAACACCAGAATTGGCAGCTCCACCAATGGTGCCCTGTGCTTTTAACAGATGAGAGCAGGTTCCCCCCCGAGCACATGTGACAGAAGTGAAAGGGTCTGGAGAAGACGTGGCGAACATAATGCTGCCTGTAACATCGTTCAGCATGACCGATTTGGTGGCGGGTCAGTGATGGTCTGGGGAGGCATATCCATGGAGGGAAGCACAGACCTCTTCAGGCTAGACAATGGCACCCTGACTACCATTAGGAATGGGGATGAAATCCTTGGACTCATTGTCAGACCCTACACTGGTGCAGTGGGTCCTGGGTTCCTCCTGGTGCATGATAATGTGGGACCCATGTGGCGAGAGTATGCAGCCAGTTCCTGGAGGACAAAGGAATTGATACCGTGGAATGGCCCCCACGCTCACCTGACCTAAAGCCAATAGAACACCTCTGGGACATTATGTTTCGGTCAATCTGACGCTGCTAGGTTGCTACTCAGTCTGTTCAGGATCTCAGTAATGCCCTGGCCCAGATCTGGGAGGAAATACCCCAGGACACCATCTGTCGTCTCATTAGGAGCATGCTCTGACGTTGTCAGGCATGCATACAAGCACATGAAGGCCATACAATACTACTGAGTACCATTTTGAGTTTCAGCAAAATGGACTAGCCTGCTGCATCATTTGTCCTCTGTAGGTTGATTATTTTAATTTCAATCAATCGGTGTGGCATCCTTTCATTCCTAACACATTAGCCAGTTCAAATAAGTATAGATATCCAGCATGAAATTTTTCCCCATTGAGATCTGATGTGTTTTCAAAGTGTTCCTTTAATTATTTTGAGCAGTGTACATTAGCGTGAAAGGGGCTTTATTAATGAACATGTATTTCACTCACCTGCTGGAACGAGGGACGACCATCTCAGCTAGAGTTTCATACTGCTTAACCCAGTCAGTGTAACTAAGTCTGCAAAACACAATTCATACACATTACAGGACCATCACAACACATCTTTGGCTTGTATAGGGGTAGTGATGTGAGCTGTCAGCCAGGTTCTGATGATGATGATGATGATACAGCTGGCCTTTGATCATGATAATCAGTTGGGCTCTGGCACCTGTATACCCCTAATGGACCCCAATGGAGCAATGTTTACCTTTCCGCTATGGGCCTATTGATTTAGTAATAACTCTGAAATTACCTGACATGAGAGCAATTTAAAATATATTAGTGTGCACATTAATCCCTTCCTGTCCGGGCCTGGCATCCCTTTAACAGGGTCTATACGTCCAGGGGGCAGGAAGGATCAGGAAGGCTGATCACATGATTGCTGTGATTGGCTGTCATCGTGGTCACATGATTGGGAACCATTCCTGCCAGCTCCTGATCATTATTACAGGCCAAGAGCTGTCTTTTACAACTCGATCATTGTGCTGAGAGTGCACTCTCAGTACTCAAAGCTCTGCCGCCTATGGACACACATGTGCCGCATGCGGGCATTAAAGCCCACCCTATTTGCCGCAACACAAATGTGTTAAACAGGTGCCAAAATGTTAAAGCTGAATTCCAGGAATTCAGCCACTTTGTAAAAAGTGAAGGCACACTATGAGTCAAAGGAGTTGTAAAGTCAGAAGTTTTTTTTATCTTAATGCATTCTATGCATCAAGATAAAAAGTCTTCTGTGTGTGGCAGCCGCCCCAGCACCCTCTAATACTTACCTGAGCCCCCTCTCTATCCAGCGATGTCCACGAGTCCTTCGGCTGTCCGGGACTCTGCTACTCTCTTGATTGGCTGGGACACAGCAGCAGTGCCATTGGCTTCGGCTGCTGTCAATCAAAGTCAGTTAGCCAATCAAGAGAGAGTGGGGACAGGGCCAAACATCAGTTCCGTGTCTGAATGGACACACGGAGCTGCAGCTCAGGTCAGATGCCCCTATACAAGCTGCACACTGTGGGGGCACGGGACAGGAGGAAGGGGCTAGAAGCAACGATTCAACTGCACAGAGGAGGTAAGTATAATATGTTTGTATTTAAAAAAAAAAAAAAAAAAAAAAAAAAAACACGAGACTTTACAAACAAACACTTTAAGTGCAAAGCGGTGCATGACATCTCCTGGACTTGTGTTAATTTTATATTTGACAGGCTTATGGCTCTGCCGGAGCATACATTGACACTGATACATTGACACTCAGGGTTGTGAAAGAGGAGAGAGAGGCAAACAGAGCAGCTTTGACCACCCCTCTCCTCTGCTGCCCATTCAGAGAGGCCTTTGTATTTTGTGAGAGAGTTTGCATAATACAAAGGCTTCTATGACTGGGCAGGAGGAGGGGAAGGGCCGGCATAGCAGCTACAGCTGCAATAACTCTAATGTTGAAGATGCTTAGACCTGAAGCATCACAAAAACAGTGATAGCCGTCTTCCAAAAGTAAAATAACACTGTTGGATGAACTTATCTCATAGTGTGCCTTCACTTTTTACAAAGGAGATGATATTCTGGAATTCAGCTTTAAGAAAAAAATAGCGAAGGAGAAAAGAATAAATCGTTGTGCAATCTAAGGTCTCCAGTAAGTTACAAAACACTGTTTAGCTTCTAAAACTGTAGCTTTGTTTTAATGCCATTCCACAATCGGTCTGAAAAACTGCTATTGCCAGTAATCCTATTGCCTAATGTTGGAGATGCTGCTGCTACAGTTGGAGAGCACACACTGCGCATGCACTTATTACAAATAAGGATAAACACTCGTTCCTTGGTGTGCGAGCTCAATGTATGATATTGAGCCAAGCAATGGCTTAGAGAGATTGTAAAGGCATATTTTTTAAAAAAAACAAAGATGTCATACTTACCTGCCCTGTGCAGTGGTATTGCAGTGCTCGTGGTCCCTTCCTCCTGCCAAGTCCTTCTTCAGCAAGAAGCTTGCTATGGGGGCACCCAAGCAGGTGCACCTCGTACCACACTCTGGCTGTGATAGACAGTAGTAGGAGCCAATGGGAGAGACCCAATCAGCCAAGGCATCTCATGTACATAACTGGATCGAGATGGAGCTGAGGTAGGTATTGGGGGGCTGGGGGCTGCTGCTGCACACAGAAGGTTTTTTACCTTCATGCATAGAATGCACAAAGGTAAAAAACCTGAAGCCTTTACAACAACTTTAAATTTATTATGCCTTGGCGATATAAGGCAAGACACAGGATCGCAGGCAGTGGGAGTTTTCCCGATTTTTAAGACTGCGACGTGGCGCTAAATGCCTACAGACATGGCATTCTAAACGAAGCTACAGTTTTAGAAGGTGAACAATATTTTGTAACCTACTAGTTACTCTGGACTGCATAGTGATTGGTTTTCAAATGCTAACTTGACCTTTAATTGGGGGCCAAACAGTGGAGTATGCAGTTAAAGCAAACCTTTACTTTATTAGTATTGACAGAGGCTGCTAAGTATAAATGATTCAGCAAATAAGAAAGTAATGGGGACAAAAAACAGTGCACATAAACTGTTACCCAAGACCCAGTAATTCTGCATTAGGCACAGCCATCTTGCCTCTTGTACAGCGTTTAGAAGGTGAAGTCAGACTGTCAATCATTTCCCGCATACCTGACATCTCAGCACTTCCTATGACAGCCATGTGTCATTGCTGTCAGCATACATCAGTGGCTGGGGAAGTGCTTAGAGATGGAAATAAAGCCACAGCGTTGACTTTTTACAAATATTGCATTTCAGTGTTTAGTGTGCTTAGGCTGCACCTTTTGAGGAAAGGAGGTATACTTTTAAAAAAAAAAAAAAAAAGCTGACAGAGAGGAATATGAGAATACCACTATGTTTTTATACTCAGGGAATGGAATGGTTTACTTTAAAGAAGCAGAAAAATCCAACTCAGAGGTAATGAACTATGACAGTTCAGCAGTGCGGTCCCTCTGCAGGATGGTAACATGGCTTTATTTCTTTTGTTTCAGTCATGGACTTTATTTAAAAGTATTATGTAATTATATAACCAGACAGGTTATGGTGGGGTGGGCTGAAAAGACCCCAAAAGCCGTCTACTAATCGATACCAGGTCCTGCTCACTGTGCGCATCTTCTGACACTGCATGGGTCTAATATTGAGTCCCAACGGCCCTTCCTGTCTTCTCTTCCATTCACAACACTCTTTGTACGGTTTCCAAAGAATGCAAAACATTCTCTGATTGGATAAGAGGCAGATGAATGGCAGGATCTTCTCCCCTATTCAAAGAAGAAATTGCATTCTATTAAAACAAAACAAGGAATGTTGTGAATGAAGGAGAGGACAGCCTTTTAATGTTGGACCCGATGCAGTTAATCCATGCAGCGCCAGAAGTTCAACCCTGTGAAGAGGACCGGGTATTGGAACATTTCTGTAGTAAGGAGCAGTCTGCAGGGCAAAATTCATTACAGGTAGGTTATGTGGCTAAAAAAACATTTGAGCTGAACTTCAGCTTTAAAATTTTAACGATAGTGGGTTGAGACATGCAAATCATTCCTTTATGCCCACTGTACATTTAGAAACGCTGGTGTATAGTACAGATACTGCCTAGTATTATATATTTATTCCAATCTACACACAACTGTTTCAGGCTTGTTGGCCACAATTAGTGCAGACCATGCCAATAATGCCTACTACAAAGTAGGCCTTGGGGAGCAAGAAAAAAGTATAACCCGGCATATTATGATGCAGTGAGTTAATGAACCAAAAATTCCTCCACGTAGAAAGTGTAAAGCATAGTGCAGACTACATATCTCCTATCACAAATTCCAAAAATAAAAGGTTTATTTCTCATTTTGGGATAGTGTGAAGGGCATGCAAATCATTATTTATGTATACCGATATTGCCAAAATAGGTCCTCTCCTCTTCTCCATCCAGACCCTTGTGTGCCAACATACGAGCAGCCTAAGGCCAATTTCTCCCCTTTCCGCCCTTCCCCTGCCCTATGGAGCTAAATTTGCCCAGCCTGTCCCTCCACCTACATGTCAGCTATAACCTAAAAAAACTTTTGCACTTACTTAGGTACGACCACCAGAAGTGTGATCAGGTATTCGGAATCCAGCACAAAGTCATCCTTCTTCACAATCTCTGCCAGGCTTCTGGTGATTAAACTTCCACTAAATAAGGAGAAATGAAGTACAGAAAATATTTTATTGGGACTGTAATCGCCAACATGAGCTTTTCACAGACTTAGCAATTTTGGCTCTGGCACAGGTCCTTAAATATGACAATACCAGAGTGCTTCTAGAGTTTGTCAGATATAGGAAAGTCAGAGTAACACATATTCTGCCTGAGAATGAAACCAAGACAGTTTCATTGCAAAGGTTAACTTTACACAAAACTGATACTTTGGTATTGGGTGGACACCAGTTTGTATATTCGCCCATGAGGATTTGCATATTTTACTCAATGTCCATTGTTGAGACGGTCTGTAGATTGTGGCTCTCTCTCTTCCCAAAATGTCACGATGAAGGTGGCAGCTGGATTTTTAATTTTGTTTTTGGGTTGACTTAATATCTGCTGAGTTTACTAATAAATGGAATTACAAACTCCCTTTTATAAATAAAATGATTAAAGTGATTGAAAAGTCTTGCTTTTTTTTTTCTATTAAAATAATAAACATGTTCTACTTGCCTCTTCTGTGCAGTTGGTTTTGCACAGGGGAGCCCGGATCCTCTTCTTCCCAGGTCCCAGCTGGAGCTCCTGACCCCTCCCTCCTGTTGAGTGCCCCCACAGCAAGCAGCTTGCTATGGTGGCGCCCGAGCCAAGCTGCAGCTCCATGTATCTATTCAGACACAAGGCTGCGGTTCAGCCCTGCCACGCCCCCTCCTTCTCCTGATTGGCTGAGTTTAAATTACAGCAGCAGTAGCCAATGGCACCGCTGCTGTGTCTCAGCCAATCAGAAGGAAGAGTCCCGGACAGCCAAGGCACTTCTGGACATCGCTGGATTGAGATGGGACTCAAGTATTAGGGGGGCTGCTGCACACAGAAGGCTTTTTATCTTAATGCATAGAATGCATTAAGTTAACAAAAAAAAAAAAAAACTTTATGACTTTACCCTTAAACTCTTTTGGGGTATTTTCAGTTGGAATGCATTTACAAGAATATGTAAAGGTTTCAGGCTGCCATTAGAAGGTAGTTAGAGGCAAATCAGGATGCAACCGTCTTTTGAATGCTGCAAAGCTTTTCATAAACTTGAATCTTGAATTTCAGATAAGTTCCAGTAAGTAGAAATGAGCCTGAAATTAGTACGGAACTGATATTTCTATTGGTTGGATACTGGTGGTACCAATCACCTACAAATGTCATAGATCTCTAAGACACTTCAAAAATGTGACTTTGATAATGAAGTTTGGAGTACCCATCACTACTACAAATCTTTAGTTGTCACTCTGACACAGCTGAACTCCTCAGTTTAGTCACCATTAGAGAATCTATCAGGGAAGAATAATACCCCAACAGTCGGCTCTATAATGGCTACAGCAGCTGGAAGATACAGGGTTGGAATATCTTACAGCTGGGGTCCCCCAAAAAAACATAGCAAGACAGCACACAAAGCTTGCCAACAACCACACAATACTGAAATATCATTCTCAGTTGGAGTGGACCTTTAAAAAAGACTTAAAGCCCCGTACACATGCACCGATTGTTGGCTGTAAATTTTCGGCCAACGTCTGATCGGCCGATTGTCGGCTTGTTAGTATGATGCTTCCGACAACAGACTGCGACTTTTCGGCCGAACAAAATCTGGTGTGCATGCTATAAAATTTTTGTTGGCCGTCAACAGAACGGCCGATTGTTCGTCAGTCAGTACAGATTTCGGCCAACAAAAATCAGATGAGCAAGACTGGGCATGCTCAGAGAAGAAAAAACACACGGAAAGTAAACCAGAACATGACATCACTTCTGAAGTTGGTTGTTGTTGGCCGAAAAAATTAGTGTGCAGTCTAGAGCACATTTCAACCAACACAACAACACTGGACAAAAGTCGGCCGATCGGTCGGCCAACGATCGGTGTGTGTGTGTGTGTGTGTAGGGGGCTTTACTTCCAGACTGCATAGGACATTGTCCACCACTGGAATAAATGCAGTCATTACACATTTCCAAAAAATATAAATAGGATAGAGGAAGTCAGGATTTCACATCAGAAAGATATTTGGGTCTTGGTGATTCACCTGCACCGATGTGCTATTTTCTGGAAAATTACACGCGATGACGGATGGTCTCATTGTACATAACATACATCATGCTGTGATTAAACCGGATATCTACTTGGGGTTGTCCATTGCATTTCAAGGGACAATCACAGGACACACCAGATGAATATAGAGAATCAGAGAATCCAACACTCCACCTATAACAGTCACAAAGTTGAAGTAAAACTGCACTTTTCTACAGTCAGCGAACATTCCCTTGGACTGAATTCTGCATTCACAAAATTGCTTCATGCATATTCATCAAATCTGAAGGCATTTCCTGGGACTGTCCTGTTCCAGATCCACTGTTGGCCAGTTACATTCCCTGCCTGTGAATTACAAGCAGCTACTTCAAAGTACCAATATCCAATAATTTGCAGATAAACAGTAATCCACAGCAACCACCCAAAAGCAGATGGTAACAAATGAGGATTCTTACGCGTTTTTTCGTTCCAGATTTTGGAGATTGCCTTTCAGATTGTTGTAAGCGGCAGCTCGTGCTTTCAGATCATTGTCAATCTGTGTAACACCCTGTGTGTAGAAAAAGAAAATCAATATGTTTTATATCTATAGTTCTCTGTAAATATATACAGTATATTTTTATATACATGTACACAGCGGGTAAAATAAGTATTGAACACATCACCAATTTTAAAGGTAAATAAATATACTTCTAAGAGCCGGTTCACATTAGCGCGACACGACTCTTTACTACTTCGGGAGGCGACTTGTCAGTCCTGTGCACCACGACTTCGGAGTGACTTGCAGGGACTTCACATAATGGAAGTCTATGCAAGTCGCTCCGAGGTCGCCCCGAAATAGTACAGGACCCTTTTTCTAAGTCAGAGCGACTTGTGTCGCTCCTATTAGAACAGGTCCTGCAGCGGTCAATGGACCGCGAGGGAGCGCGACTTGTCAGGCTGACAAGTCGCGCTAATGTGAACAGAGTCTTAAGGTGCTATTGACATAAAATTTTACCAACCCATGCAATCCATACATACAAAAAAACAAAACAAATACGTTCAGAAATGAATTTATGTGCAATAAAATGGAATGACACAGGGAAAAAAGTATTGAACACGCTAACTGAAAATGTATTTAATGCTTTGTACAAAATCCTTTCTTGGTAATGATAGCTTCAAGATGCCTCCTGTATGGAGAAATTACCCGCATGCATTGCTCAGGTGCAATTTTGGCCTATTCTTCCAAACTAAGTCTCAAATCTTAAAGGTTCCCTGGGCCTCTTCTATGAACTCGGATATTTAGGCTCGGTTCACACATCTGCAACAACAGACATTGCATGTGATTCCGAGCGCACTGCTATGAAAATCACATACGATGTCTGTGCGATGCAAATTCAGCCATACAGATAGTATGGCTGAATTCGCATATGATTGAAACTGAACACGCACAGGACCCTTTTTTGGGTCCGCAGCAGAATCGTATCGCATGGTGGTTCACAACAATGCGATCCGATTCATGTCCAAATGTCAGATCGCACTGCGATATGCGATCTGATCTAGGGGTGTCAACTTTGAATTGACACCCCCAGCGATTCGCATATGGCAGTGTGAACTGCCTGTGCTGGGAATGCGAGTAGTAGATTCGCAGGGTTCCCGCATCGCATAAGTGTGAACCGGGACTTAGTTGTTTCCATAGATTTTCTATTGGATTCAAGTCAGGTGATTAGCTGGGCCATTCTGGCAGCTTTATTTTCTTTGAAACCAACTGAGAGTTTCCTCTGCTTAGTGTTTGGGATCATTGTCTTGCTGAAATGTCCACCCCCTCATTTCATCTTCATCATCCTGGTAGATGGCAGCAGATTTCTATCAAGAACGTTTTGGTACATTTTCCATTCATTCATCCTTCAACGACATGAAGTTTGCCAGTACCATATGCTGAAATACAGCCCCACACCATGATGTTCCCATCACCAAACTTCATTGTTGGTATGGGGTGTTTTTGGGGTGATGTGCAGTGCCATTTGACCTGCAAACATGGTGTGTATTATGGCATGCAAAGAGTTAAATTTTGGTCTCTACTAACCAGACTCTATTCTCCCAGTATTTCACAGGCTTGTCTAAATGTTGTGCAACAAACTTTAAATGACCTTCAACATGCTTTTTCTTCATCAATGGGAGTCTTGCATGGTGACCATGCAAACAGGCCGTGGCGGGTCAGTGAAATACCTGTACCTAATTCCAGGTCTTTCTGAAGCTCTACACAAGTGGTTCTTGGCTCTTGGACAACTCTTTTGATAATTATTTTCACTCTGTCAGAAATCTTGCAAAAAGCACCTGGTCGTGGCTAGTTTATGGAGAAATTATGTTCTTTCCACTCCCAAATTTTTGGCCCCAACAGTGCTCACTGGAACATTCAGAAGTATGTGTAACCAATGCCCTCAATATGTTTTTGCAACAATAAGGTTGCGAAGGTCTTGAGAGTGCCCTTTGCTTTTACCCATGATGATAAGTTTCTAGTGTGCCATCAGTTTTTTACAGGACATACATTGAGACTGAACCAGCTGATATTAATTTGCACTGACAAGGTGCAGGATTGCTTTCTAATTACTGATCAATTTCAGCTGGTGTCTTGGCTCTCTGTTTCTTTTTGCACCTCCCTTTCCTCATGTGTTCAATACTTTTTCCCTGTGTCATTCCATTTTTTTTTTTTACACAAAATTTCTGAACTTATTTGTTTTGGTTTCTTTGTAAGTATGGATTGCATGGGTTGTTACCGACGTGGTGAAAATTTCATGTCAATAGCACCTTTATAAATACAGTGGGGAAAATAATTAATTTGACCCCCTGCAGATTTTGTAAGTTTGCCCACTTACAAAGAAATGAAGGGTCTATAATTTGTATCATAGGTGTATTTTAAATGATAGAGACAGAATATCAACCAAAAAGCCAGAAAAAACACGATACAAATGTTATCAATTGAGTCCTCTCTTCTTTACAGATTTTCTTTAAATCCTTAGGGCTTCTTGCCTGTCACTTGGCAACTCGATGTTACAGCTCCCTCCATTAATTTTCTATAGGATTAAGGTTTGGAGACTGGATAGGCCACTCAATGACCTTAATTTGCAACTCCTTTGTTGCCTTGGCTGTATGTTTTGGGTCATTGTCATGCTGGTAGACTCATCCACGACCCATCTTCAGTGTTCTGGCTGAGGGAAGAAGGTTCTCATCCAAGATTTTACAATACATGGTGGCCCTGTCCAATAGCCACTCAATGCGGCAAAGTCGGCCTGTACCTTTAGCAGAGAAACAGCCTTAAAGCTTGACTGTAGGGATGGTGTTCTTAGGGTCATGGTCCGCATTTTTCTTCCTCCAAACACGGCGAGTTGAGTTAGTGCCAAAGAGCTCAATTTTGGTCTCATCTGACCACAGCACTTTCCTTTACTGAATCATTTAGATGTTCACTGGCAAACTTCATTACATGCGATCTCCTGTGCGGATGCGAATTCACTGCTACTGAATTCGCACTGCATCCGCACCAAAGACGCACAAGGAGGCATTTTTTGAGCCGCCTCAGAATCGGATCGCACAGTGGTTCACACTAGTGCGATCCGATTCTGTGCAAACTGTCAGATCCCACTGTGATATGCGATCAAACTGGGGGTGTCGTTAACATGTAATTGACACCCCCTGCGTATCGCATATGGCAGTGTGAACTGCCAGATGTGCGGATGCGATGCGGGAACACGCTGCATATTCGCAGCCTTCCCGCATCGCACAAGTGTGAACCGGCACTCAAGGTGCTATTGACATAAAATTTTACCAACCCATGCAATCCATACATACAAAAAAACAAAACAAATACGTTCAGAAATTTATTTATATGCAATAAAATGGAATGACACAGGGAAAAAGTATTGAACACGCTAACTGAAAATGTATTTAATGCTTTGTACAAAATCCTTTCTTGGTAATGACAGCTTCAAGATGCCTCCTGTATGGAGAAATTACCCGCATGCATTGCTCAGGTGCGATTTTGGCCTATTCTTCCAAACAAAGTCTCAAATCTTAAAGGTTCCGTGGGCCTCTTCTATGAACTCGGATCTTTAGGCTCGGTTCACACATCTGCGATGACAGACATCGCATGTGATTCCGAGTGCACTGCTATGAAAATCACATACGATGTCCGTGCGATGCAAATTCAGTCATACAGATAGTATGGCTGAATTTGCATCCGATTCAAACTGAACACGCACAGGACCCTTTTTTGGGTCCGCAGCAGAACCAGATCGCATGGTGGTTCACACCAATGCAATCAGATTCATGTCCGAATGTCAGATCGCACTGCGATATGATCTAGGGGTGTCGTTACCTTTGAATTGACACTCCCAGCGATTCGCATATGGCAGTGCTAACTGCCTGTGCTGGGAATGCGAGTAGTAGATTTGCAGGGTTCCCGCATCGCATAAGTTGAAATGAAGGGTAATATGATAAAAATGATAGACCCTTCATTTCATTTTGGTCTCATCTGACCACAGCACTATCCTTTACTGAATCATTTAGATGTTCACTGGCAAACTTCAGACGGCCTGTACATGTGCCTTTTTGAGGAGGGGGACCTTGTGGGCACTGCAGGATTTCAATCCATGGCAGTGTACTGTGTTATCAAGGGTTTGTTTGGTAACTGTGGTCCTAACTGCCTTGAGATCATTCACAAGCCCCTCCTGTAGGTATTGGCTGATCTCTCACTATTCTCATAATCATCCTTACCCCATGAGGCGAAACATTGCATGGAGCTCCAGACCGAGGGCCATTGATGGTTATTTTGTATTTCTTCCGTTTGCGAATAATCGCTCCAACAGTTGTCTTCTTCTCACCAAGCTTCTTGCTGATTTTCTTGTAGCCCATTCCAGCCTTGTGCAGGTTTACAATTATGACGTTGATATCATTTGACAGCTCTTTGGTTGTGCCCATGATGGTGGGTTTGAATGGAAGAAAGATATTCTGTGGACTGGTGTCTTTTATACACATAACGAGTTGTCATTAGGAGCGCCTTCTTTAATTGACAGACTAATCTGTGTACCACATGAGCACATACTGTAGCCAGTCTGTGGGAGCCAGAATTGTTGTTGGTTGGTAAGGGGATCAAATACTTATTTTACTCACTGAACTTCAACTCAATGTAGAACATTTGCATCATGTGTTTTTTCTGGATTTTTGGTTGGTCTTCTGTCTCTATCATTTAAAATGCACCTATGATCTAAATTATAGACCCTTGGGCAAACTTACAAAATCTGCAGGGGATCAAATAATTATTTTCCCCATAGTATATTTACCTAGAAAAATGGTGATATGTTCAATACCTATTTTACCCAATATAGAGATCGATAGATCTACAGTATCTCACAAAAGTGAGTACACCCCTCATATTTTTGTAAATCTTTTCATGTGACAACACTGTAGCAAAGTGTCATTTCTTCAATGTAAAGTAGTGAGTGTACAGCTTGTGTAACAGTGTAAATTTTCTGTCCCCTCAAAATAACACACAGCCATTAATGTCTAAACCACTGGCAACAAAAGTGAGTACACCCCTAAGTGTAAATGCTCAAATTGGGCCCAAAGTGTCAAGATTTTGTGTGGCCACCATTACTTTCCAGCACTGCCTTAACCCTCTTGGCCATGGAGCTCAGCACAGCTTCACAGGTTGCCACTGGAGTCCTCTTCCACTCCTCCATGATGACATCACGGAGCTGGTGGATGTTGGAGATCTTGCGTTCCTCCACCTTCCATTTGAGGATGCCCCACAGATGCTCAATAGAGTTTAGATCTGGAGACATGCTTGGCCAGTCCATCACCTTTACCCTCAGATTCTTTATCAAGGCAGTGGTCGACCTGGAGGTGTTTTTGGGATCGTTATGTTGGAAAACTGCGCTGTGGCCCAGTCTCTGAAGGGAGGGGGATCATGCTCTGCTTTAGTATGTCATAGTACATGTTGGCATTCATGGTTCCCTCAATGAACTGTAGCTCCCCAGTGCCAGCAGGACTCATGCAGCCCCAGACCATGACACGCCCACCACCATGCTTGACTGTAGGCAAGACACACTCGTCTTTGTACTCCTCACCTGGTTGCCGCCACACACGCTTGACACCATCTGAACTAAATATGTTTTTTTTGGTCTCATCAAACAACGGAACATGGTTCCAGTAATCCATGTCCTTAGTTTGCTTGTCTTCAGCAAACTGTTTGTGGGCTTTCTTGTGCATCATCTTAAGACGAGGCTTCCTTCTGGGATGACAGCCACGCACACCAATTTGATGCAGTGTGCGACGTATGGTCTGAGCACTGACAGGCTGACCCCCCCACCCCTTAAACCTCTGCAGCAATGCTGGCAGCACTCATACGTCTATTTCCAAAGACAACCTCTGGATAGGATGCGGAGCACGTGCACTCAACATCTTAACTTCTTTGGTCGACCATGGCGAGGCCTGTTCTGAGTGGTACCTGTCCTGTCAAACCACTGTAAGGTCTTGGCCACCGTGCTGCAGCTCAGTTTCAGGGTCTCTGCAAACTTTCTATAGCCTAGGCCATCTTTATGTGGAGCAACAATTCTTTTTTTCAGATCCTCAGAGAGTTCTTTGCCATGAGGTGCCATGTTGCCACTTACAGTGATCAGTTTGAGAGAGGGAGAGCGATAACACCAAATTCAACACACCTGCTCCCCATTCACACCTGAGACCTTGTAACACTAACGAGTCACATAACAACGGGGAGGGAAAATGGGCCCAATTTGGACATTTTGGATCAGGGGTGTACTCACTTTTGTTGCCAGCGGTTTAGACACTAACGGCTGTGTGTTGAGTTATTTTGAGGGGGCAGCAAATTTACACTATTATACAAGCTGTACACACACAACTTTACATTGTAGCAAAGTGTCATTTTTTCAGTGTTGTCACATGAAAAGATATAATAAAATATTTACAAAAATGTGAGGGGTGTACTTACTTTTGTGATATACTGTAGATCTAGCGAGGATTCTTAGATACTCAAGGACTAAAAACATCAATATATAAAAAGATGGTATCAAGAAAGGGGAGTGCAGTGTGTAGAGGTTCAATGCTTAAGATAAGCACATACTGGATAGAAATTCTCCACCTAAACTCCCCTTACCCTTTCCCATTGGCAGCACCCCACTATTTGTAAGTTTGGCAACAGAGGAGGAAGTAATGTGGAGCACTAAAAATTTGCTAGCATCCACAGTACACTAACACAATTGACCAAACCCTGAAAAACACCAACAAAATTTCCTATTCAAGGACACATTTTGCGTTTTTTAGTAGGGATCGACCGATTATCTGTGGGGCCGATATTCACTATCCATTGGTGATATTCCCTATCCATCGGTATGGGCCACAAACTTGACAATATGGCTGATATTGCTTCAAGTGGTTGTGCTGGAGTGAAGCCTGCAGCTAGAGGCATCATCCCGGTACAGTTGTTTAGAGCCAACGGTCAGCTTTCTTGTAATGACAACCGATGCGGCAGAACAGCCGCTCGATTGTCATTACAAGGAGCAGGAAGGGACTTTTTTCCCCTTTCCTGCCGCCATTCCCGGCTCGCCCGTGTCTCCCTTCCCACGGGGATCCCCGAGTGACCAGCCGGCCTGTTCGCAGGCTGGCCGAAGACCTGAACAAAGCCAGATTCAGCTCTGATCGGGTCTTCAATGTAAAACCCAGAAGCAATGTCATGACCCCACTTCCGGGTACTCGAGCCTTAAAGGTGCCAGAATTAAAAAAAAAAAAAAAAAGACAGCATTTAAATCAACCAAACGTGGCGTTTTGAATTCTTTTAAGTGCAGAGGAGGGGTTTGGCTTCTTTTAGACCCCAGATCCCTCCATAAATAGTACCTGTCACTGCCTTTTACGGTCACAAGGGATGTTTACATTTCTTGTGACAGTAATAAAGTAATAACATTTTTTTTTTTTTTTTTTAAAAGGACAGTGTTAAACAAAAAAAAAAAAACTAGATGTGCAAAATATCGGCACCTAATATCAGCCTGAAGAGGGGCCGAAAAATTGGTATCGGCCCTGAAAAAAAACGAGATTGGTCGATCCCTAGTTTCTAGCCCTCACAGTTGAATTGTTACGTAGGCCGCTGAACAATCATTGAACATTATGCGGCTAGATGGGTGGGGGGGGGTGTGGCTAAATCTGTAGAAGATTAGACTGTCTAAAGTGGGGACTAAATTAGGTCAAAGGAGCGTTAATCTTGGTCAACAACTGGACAGGTAAATATATATAAGCTTTTTGAAATTAACCCATATTTATTACATTGTTTTTATCAAACTGATCCCTTTTATACATTGTGAGGCACTGGCTGGAAGTATAGTTGTCAGTTTGTTTAGGTCAACTACACATGGTGAGAGGGCCACATGTCTTGTAAAGAGAAAACAAACTTTTTTGGTTTTCTCTGAACTATCATAAGTCTTTCCTTGGGTCCGGGAGGTTTTATAGAGTTTTGGTTGGGATTAGGCCTCCATTACTAACATCTCCTAACCAGGTAGCCAAACCTCATTAGTCTTAGATGTCCATAGGCCTTTATATATGCGAGACAAGTGATGCTCACTGTTCCCCCTCTCTGCTGTGAGAGACGGCTGCTGGGTAAAAGGCTGACTGCTATAAAAAAAAAAAGCTACAACGGTTGTTTGTTTTGGGGAACCCATTGGGGGTATCCTTTTATTCAGGAACTGACATGAGTTTGGTTAGTGGCTAGGATGAACAGATGTTTGGTTTGTTTTATGCTATGAACTTGCTGTACAAAGCCCTCCTGCATTGAGGCTGTCTGCTTGCAGCTTTGCTAAAGACAAACCTACCTGGACTGTTCCTGGGTGTCCCTCTCTTGTGCATGCTTTACTGCTGCCTTTACCAAATGAACCTTCATTACAATAAATATGTTTTTAGTATGTATTATATATTTTTTTAAACTCTATGTTCCTTTTTTAGACACAAGCCTTTCCATATAAAAACCTTAAATACACAGTTTATATAGGGCAAAGCCCCACACTCTTAAGGTGCTGCTCTATGGGCCTTATTATGTAACTGAAAAGTGTAGCACAGGCACGTCCAACCTGCGGCCCGGGGGCCACATGCGGCCCGGAACCCCAGGCAATGCAGCCCACTGCCCCCTCACAATTTTTTTTTTGCTGGGGAGGAAGGAAGTCGGGTCGGGGCACGGTAGGCAGAGGCTGCCTCGGATGGGGGGGGGGGGGGGGGGGATGTGAGCATGTGCAGTGTTTCTGACTCCTACCACCATGACCACTTAAAATCACTGAAGTGGTCATGGTGGTTAGAGTGTTCCTTTAATATCTCTCAGAAGAAGTAAACCTCCATATACTGATTCCATTTCATTTGATCATCTTCTAGTTGTGTTAAATTAGTGCGGGCGGTGCGGCCGCGCAGGAAGGGCGCAGCGGCATTTTATTACTTATATACTTTAACTATAGTATATATTTTATATGTGGCCCGAGAAAATTTCTCTACACTCAATGTGGCCCAGAGAAGCCAAAAGGTTGACACCCATGGTGTAGCATTTAACCGGCCAACAGACTGTGACCCTCATAGGACTGGAATACACACAGTTCCCAAACAAGCTCCTTTTCTAGGACACCATTTTTCCTCAGCCTGGTCTACAGAAAATTATATTTAAGTAATTGAATCTTACTTTAGCGATTATTTCAGCAATGTTCTTCAGTGACTGCTTAATTGGGTATTTTGCCATGTCCCACTGGAACCTTGTGACGTACGTGACTAGGTCCACTGAAAGAGATGAAACAGCAGTGAGGGATAGTGTGGCACAGACATGTGATGCTTATTCACACACATCAAACGTAAGACGGGGTTACATTTTATCCTAGTTTACACTCTTCGAAGGCAGGGATTCTACCAAGGAACATTTGCTAACTTCTCTTCCCTCTACAAGCAGAGCTACTATGCTGAGAGAGGTCTTTACTGTATAATCACAGTTATTTGACTGCTCCTTCCAGAACTAGGTAGCATAACCTATCATTTCAGACATTTCTTCAGGTCCATTGTAATCAACCATTGTACCGTGCATGCATATTACCCATTCTTTTTTCAACTTGAGATGAAACACAAGCTGGCTTCAAATATGAAATATACATTAAAACCCTTCAGATATTAATAAAACAGAGGTTTTGTGGGAAGGTAATGACTGAAGGTTTGGTTGGCCAGGTTTGCCGAAAACAGAGGTGTTGATATTCCTGGAAGTGTCTGTAACACCGATCAAATTAGTGAAGGCTGCACTTCAAATAATGCACCTAGGGCAAAAGAATCATCTGATAAAATACAATATTGGGGGTACGGTGTTGGCCAGAACTGAAGGAAAAATTATTCGAGGTGCTTATTTTAGATGATTGCAAAATGAGAAAACAGTGTGGCCTGGCAGTGGCGAAAACAAATAAAATTCTGGGTTTTATTACTTGAGATCCCGATTCCTCTATACCAGTGATGGCGAACCTTGGCACCCCAGATGTTTTGAAACTACATTTCCCATGATGCTCATGCACTCTGCAGTGTAGTTGAGCATCATGGGAAATATAGTTCCAAAACATCTGGGTGTCAAGGTTCGCCATCACTGCTCTATACAGATATTTAGATAAATACTAGAGATATCACCAGCAGGAGGAATGGGGATGATGAAAACGTAAATATATTGGGGGGAATAAGGTTCAGGAGGGCAGTGTGTGAAGCCAAGATCAAAAACACGAGGATATAACCTCAAACAAGAAGGAAGAAAGTTAAAAACCAACTGAAGATTATACTCATTTTCATGGATGGAAAATCCAATTGTGTAAAAATATATAGATCAAATAATATTTTCAACCTTCCAATTGTATTTTTATCCTGGACAGTAAATCAATCAACAATACAATTCTATATAAAATGGTTCTGTGAATGGCCATAATTAGAACAATTTTTTTTTTTTTTTGAGGTTGTTGGCTTGATGCCTTTGGTGCACATAGACCTGTGGATTGGCCAGACTGAGCAATAATCATCTCTAGAGGAGTGGGGCACACCACTCACAACCATTAATAGAATTAGAGTCCTTTATCACTTTTCTCTGGATTCTTTGCTCATGTAACCAGTTTCCTATCCATGCTTATGAAGTTCAGCATCAAATGATTTAGCAAAATCCAGATAAACTACATTCACCGGACTTCCGCCATCCAAATTCTCATTCGCTTTCTCATAGAACGATAAATAAGGCCCAGTGTGAGTAGAGTAATGTAAAATGTAACTGCTTGAGTCACAACTGGCCTTTTCTAAAGTGTAAACGTGATTTTTTGTAAGGAGTTAGATTAAGACGGTACAATACCTCCACTGGCCAGCAGGTTTTCTTGCACCTTGTCTCTGCTGTCCTCTAACACATCAGCCATATACTGTGCCACCTTCTTCACCGTTCTAAGTGACAAAAACAGAGGATGTAATTGGTTAGAGCACTGGAGCTGGATATGAAACTGTATTTTCCAACAAAGATCCTGGGTTCAGTGAAATATGTAGGCTGCCACTGATGATCGCCTTTTGAAAATGCTAGCTGTCTGGCTATGAGGCTTTCTGAGCCCCTAACCTATGACCTGTATTAATTTCAGGAGAAATTAAATCACTGGCTGTCTAGGTATTCCAGATCTGTGACTCCAATTATGCAAGTAAGACAGTAAGGCTGGGTTTACACTTGCCGCAGCTCACAGCAGGGGGTCCGGGACGTCCCTGTACGCCGATTCAGGTGCGAATCAGGTCCGAGTTTTTGCTTGAATTCGCACCTGATTTAGAGCCAAAGACGCACAGGATTCTAAGTACGGACGGCGGCCATCCCAGAGCTTTTCAAACCAGCCTCATTGTGAGCCAATCACACTCTCCTGTCATGCAAATTGGATGCAGGGAAACCTGCATCCAATTCGCAAAAGTGTAATCCCAGCCGAAAGCAATTGCAGCCTCAATATTTCTCTTAGTACAGATTTTCTTTGCAGGTGATTTACAGCCAGAGAATGAGGTGTTTCACCCCAAAACGATTAGGGTGAAATTTCCTTTTCCAAGCAGTATCAGAAATACAGCAGTTGGAAGGTAACTGGAAGTCATGAAGTTTATATATGGGCAGCATGGAGCATTGTCCATTTCATGACTCTTGGGAGCCTTGCAAACTGTCCTTAGCTGAAGGCTAAGCTGGTTTGGTGGGTTATAACAAAGCCATGTGTGTAACAGAGGAGTGCTCTATAATAGTAGGTTGAAGTGGTTGATAAGAAATTCCTGTTCTGGTACGCATTTGCAGCACAGCCATACAAAACTTTAATTCCAAGACTAACAGACGAATCTAACAGAAGGGGACTGTGCACTGCCTAGGAAGGGCAAATTACAAGGTTTGGTTTAAATCTGAGCCCAACCTTCTCTACATAAACAGGTGCATCTCAGAAATGTGGGACTTTATGAAAATGTTATTTTTTTTTTCAGTAATTCAATTCAAAAGTGAAACTTATATAGGCTATAGATTCATTACACAGTGATATATTTCAAGCATTTCCTTTCTTTTAAATTTTGAGGATTATGGCTTACAGCTAGTGAAAACCCAAAATTCAGTATCTCAGACAATTCTACTCTCGAATCAGCTAAAAAAAAAACTCAAAACACCTATAAAGTTTCCCTGATACTTTAAAATGGTCACTCAGTCTGGTAAAAAATCATGGGGAAAATTGCTGACTTGAAAGTTGTCCAGAAGACAGTCATTGACAGTCACAAAACATCACTGCTAAAGAAGCTGACTGTTCACAGAGTGCTGTATCCAAGCATATTATTAATGGGAAGTTGAGTGGAAGGAAAAAGTGTGGTAGAAAAAGGTGCACAAGCAACAGGGATAATCGTAGCCTTGAGAGGCTTGTGAAGCAAAGGACACTCAAGAATTTGGGGAAGATTCACAAGAAGTAGACTAGGAGTGGACTACGGCTGGTGTCAGTGCTTCAAGACCCACCACACACATATGTATCCAGGACATGGGCTACAACGGTCAGTATCCTTGTGTCAAGCCACTCCTGAACCAGAGACCACATCAGAAAGGCTTACCTGGGCTAAGGAGAAAAAGGACTGGACTGCTGCTCAGTGGTCCAAAGTCCTCATTTCGGATGAAAATACATTTTGCATTTCATTTGGAATTCAAGGTCCCAGAGTCGGAAGGAAGCTAGGAGAGGCACAGAATCCAAGTTGCATGAGGTCCAATGTGAAGATGACATTACTCCCAAAATCATCCCTGACTGTGGAAACTTCACACTAGACTTCATGCAACTTGGATTCTGTGCCTCTACACTCTTCCTCCAGACTATGGGACCTTGAATTCCTAATAAAATGCAGTATTTTCCACAATCTGTGATGATTTAGGGAGCCATGTTATGAGCTGGTTTTTGTCCACTGTGTTTTATCAAGTCCAAAGTCAACGCAGCCCTCTACCAGGAAATTCTAGAGCACTTCATTCTTTCCTCTGCTGACCAGCTTTATGGAGATTATTTCATTTTCCAGCAGGACTTGCCACCTGCCCACACTGCCAAAAGTACCAATACCTTGTTTAATAATCACAGTATCACTGTGCTTGATTGGCCAGAAAACTCGCCTGACCTAAACCCCATAGAGAATCTGTAGGGTATTGTCAAGAGAAAGATGAGACACACCAGACCCAACAATGCAGACAAGCTGAAGATCACATCAAAGCAACCTGGGCTGATCACCTCCATGCCTCCAGGGCCAAGTATTGAGTACATACTATACTGTACATACTTTTCAGTAAGCCAACATTTCTGTATTAAAAAAAAACTTTTTTTTTTTTGGTTTTATGTAATATTCTAATTTTCTGAGATGCTGAATTTCAGGTTTTCACTAGCTGTAAACCATAATTATCAAAATTAAAAGAAAGAAACGCTTGAAACATACCACTCTGTGTGCGATTAATCAATATAATATATGAGTTTCAATTTTGAATTGAATTATGGAAATAAATGAACTTTTTGATGATATTCAAATTTTTTGAGATGCACCTGTATGTACCAACCTTTAATTTTCCCTTTCAGCCATTCACAAGGATAAGTCATCACGTATAAGCTCCAAGCTGATCCTAGGTCAGAGCCTATACAGTGTGACCGTGTTGGTGCTTCAACGGTTACAATGTAGTTCTGCAGGTGTGCCTAAATCATTTTTTTTTTTTTTTTATTTTATTACAGGTACTTCTATAGACCCATTAATTTACACAGCGCTTTACATATACTGTATATCGTACATTTACATCAATCTCTGCTCTCAAGGAGCTTACCATCTAAGGTTCCTAACCCACATTCACACACACACATATTAGGGCCAATTTAGATAGGAGCCAGGTAACCTGCCAGCAGGTCTTGGGTGGGCTTCCTCCAGGTACTCTGGTTTCCTTCCACACTCCAAAGGACACAGAAAACATGCAAACTCCAGGCAGGTAGTGCCGTGATTCAGATTTGAACCAATGACCCTAGTGCTGCTAGATGGAAGTGCTACCCCTTGTACCTACTGATCTCCTAGCAGCTTCCCCTGCTAGAATGCCTGGTGATGTTGTCATAAGGAGTAATAAAAGTTTTTGCTCACTACAAGTAGGTAAAGCTGGGTTCACATATGTGCGGCCGCGGGTTTGTGCTTGGGGTCAAGTGTGGGTCTGTTCACCAGTTCAGGTGCAATTCAAGTTCGAATTTTTGCCTGAATTCGCACCTGAACCGGATCCATACACGCACACGACCCTTTTGCAATCTGCTCTGCGGCCGCTTCGGACCTGTGTGAACCGGCTCCATTGAGAGTCAGTTATACGTGCCTGTCATGCGAATGGGGTGCGTGGAAACTCTCATCCAATTCGTATATACAGTGGGTACGAAAAGTATTCAGACCCCCTTAAATTTTTCACTCTTTGTTATATTGCAGCCATTTGCTAAAATCATTTAAGTTCATTCTTCTTCCTCATGAATGTACACATAGCACCCCATACTGACGGAAAAACACAGAATTGTTGACATTGTTGCAGATTTATTAAAAAAGAAAAACTGAAATATCACATGGTCCTAAGTATTCAGACCCTTTGCTTTGACACTCATATATTTAACTCAGGTGCTTTCCATTTCTTCTGATCATCCTTGAGATGGTTCTACACCTTCATTTGAGTCCAGCTGTGTTTGATTATACTGATTGGACTTGATTAGGAAAGCCACACACCTGTCTGTATAAGACCTTCCAGATCACAATGCATGTCAGAGCAAATGAGAATCATGAGGTCAAAGGAACTGCCTGAAGAGCTCAGAGACAGAATTGTGGCAAGGCACAGATCTGGCCAAGGTTACAAAAAGATTTCTGCTGCACTTAAGGTTCCTAAGAGCACAGTGGCCTCCATAATCCTCAAATGGAAGATGTTTGGGACGACCAGAACCCTTCCTAGAGCTGGCCGTCCGGCCAAACTGAGCTATCGGGGGAGAAGAGCCTTGGTGAGAGAGGTAAAGAAGAACCCAAAGATCACTGTGGCTGTGCTCCAGAGATGCAGTCAGGAGATGGGAGAAAGTTGTAGAAAGTCAACCATCACTGCAGCCCTCCACCAGTCGGGGCTTTATGGCAGAGTGGCCCGACGGAAGCCTCTCCTCAGTGTAAGACACATGAAAGCCCGCATGGAGTTTGCTAAAAAACACCTGAAGGACTCCAAGATGGT